>NC_081405.1:633933919-634261419 GCF_030272615.1 Cryptomeria japonica | reverse complement strand
TTTGTTTCATATTTCCCTTGTTATCTTTGCACCTTTTCTGAAAATGAAATTCTGTTAATTTCCTTTGAATGGAAAAAATAGCTGATAGTTTCTTTACGTGCCAATTTTTTACAAATTTCTCTTTCCCTTTTTGTTGAAAAAGTAAATGAGGTAATACTTGAACAAAATCCTGCAAATTTTTTCAACATTTATAAAAGAAACCCTCTCTGCAATTTTCTTTTTCCCTATAAAATTTCACTTTCTGTTCTTTTTTGAAAAGAATGTTGTAAAGAAATGGAAAATCTGTAACTTCTCCCAGGTTCTTTGCTTGCACTTTAAAGAAGGAATCTTTGTTTGTTTCCCTTTGAATGAAACTCTGCTGGTGGGTTTTTACGCACGGGTGGTTCTGCAAATTTCTTCACGAAACCCTCTCTGAAATTTTCTGGAAAAAGAAATCTCTTGTATCTCTATGATGGGTTTATCATATTATCATGAATATCTCTGTCATAGACTGTTTTCTCTATGATTGTTCATGCATTAGTGAATCTCTGTTGACTGTCACAAACTTACTTTAGATCTCAACATCTTTAACTATTAAACCCGTCACAGTATTTCTCAACTTTGCAAAGTTTCAGACTTAGTCATGAATGTTTGATACCTTGTAATACCCATGCTTTCTCCTTTAAGAGCCCTGTCATACATGCATAAGAGTGATCACTAGAGGATAAACTATTTCTATGAGATCTTTTACTGTGATTTTTTCATTCTTTGTTGTTTACTTTCTTCTCATAACTATGTTCTATTATCTTAAATTTGCCCTTTTGAAGCTTTTACAAGTCCATGTACACTGTATACTTGTCAAAGTTCCTCTCCATGCATCTTTGTACTGACCATTCTGCTATTTTGCCTTTGTTATTTTTCAAGTTTGACACTTGACACACAACACTTCTCTGCAATTTTCTTTTGATTGTTACAAAGGCCTTTGATTTCTAAAGTTTTACTAACATGGAACTTATATTCATAACTCTGCCCTCTTATGCTTGATTCCTGCAATCACATATTATTCCTTAGCACTGTAATGTGTGGAGTATACTTGTCTTTTCATTACTGTCTTCTTTGCCATGCCATGTTTGCTTCTTGTGTATACCTGCAAGTACCCTCTGAACAAGCACATGGTTTTTATGAGCTAGGCTCAACCCTTGTGGGAGCCTCATTTAACCCCACTCATAATAAACCCTCTGAAATTTGCAATTCTTTACATTTAGAAAACAATAATTCTCCAAGCAATGAAGATGACCTTTTATTCTTTGTCTTCCAAGATGCTTATTTTTTTCTGTCAAGGGGAGCTTGGTTATATGATGCAAATGTATAGGTAAGATCAGTAAGCATTCAGTCATTTCTTAGATCCTTTGATCTAACCCACTTCACCTTTTGATTTTTTACAGGACAAGGAGGAGACTGGAAGAGAACGGATTCCAAAAATGCAGACTTACGACTTCGAGAGCAAACTTACGCCAGCCATATACCCCCAGGCAATGGTTGGTTCCTTTCTTATCTTATCTATGCATTTGCTTTATTTAATTTAGTTTTTCTCCTTTGCATAGGAAAGTAAGGATTACTCTCACGGTCTTGTGTGAGAGAAAATTTATTTGTAGATTACTTCTCGTAATCCTTTCTTTTGCTCTGTAGATTACTTCTTGTAATCATTTCAACTGTATAAAATATAATGAATAAAATAACAATTGAAAGATTTCACTTATGTGACTGTAATCTTTGCCTAGGTACTAAAATTTTCCATTGAATTGTAAATATAATGAAAATTTCAATAACATTTTTGGCGATTTCTGCTTTATGTCAGCCTACTAGTCATAGGAAAACCAGTAGCCTTAACCAGTCCATTGGGCGGATAGAGTCATTTTTCAGCTTTAGGAATCAATAAAATCTCTTGAACTCAAAACACAGCTTGACAGCAAAATGAAACAGCAAACTAGAAAACTAAGGAGGTTTTTAGGCAAAACCTCAAATGTGCAAGTGCACTTTTGGGAAAATGTTAGTTGTATTTATTTCACATTTATGACTATAAAGGTTTCATGAATCAATCATGTCCCTTTCAAAAGTCATTTTTCAACTTTAGGCATAAAAAGAAATCTGTTATAAAATTCCCCCTCTACCTTTAACAATGAGGCTCTTTTGATAATTATAAGGTTTCAGAATAACAATCCCGTCCCTTAAATAATTTTAATTAAAACTTCATATCTCTGACTCTATTCAAATCCAGTGTTTCTGCTGTGTGATTACATTGATAATTCATCAGTGAATTATTTAGCAGGAATACTGAACCTGAATGGTTTGAGGGGTAAAGCAACAGATTTTAAAACACAAACGAAGGGCTTTGCTGAAACAAAAACAGAACTGAAAAACACAAGAAAACAGGAAAAAATGTGCAAAGCACTTATTAGGAAAACCTGGATCAAAAGCATTCTTTGAGATGGATCCCATTGACTGGGATCAGAAGAATTTCCCCATCCATCTTTGAGAGCTGGAACGCATTATGCTCCTTACATTCCACAATCATGAAAGGACCGGTCCAAATGTTGTCAAATTTTGTATGGTGTCCTGGTCTGCTTTTGAGAACATCCCACTTGAGAACCACGCCCCCCTCTTTAAAGCTTTTGAAATTTGCCTTTTTGTCAAAGGCTCTCTTTGTCTGGAGCTGATGATACTCTATTGTCTTGAAAGATTTTTCTCTTTCTTCCTCAAGTTGAAGCAATTGTGTATATCTCTGCTATAAGGGGTCTCCTTCTTCAAATAAAACAAGTTGGTTAGCAAGGTTTAATGTTGGAAACTCAGTTGAAATAGGTAGTTTAGCTTCTTTTCCATATACCAACATATAGGGAGAATTACCTATAATCTACTTAGGAGTGATTCTATCAAACCATAATGCATATTTGAGTTTAGAATGCCAATCTCTTTGGTTCTCTTGTAATGTCCTTTTAATAATCCTGATTAAGTTCTTATTGGTAGATTCAGCTAACCCGTTACCCTGTGGGTAATAGTTAGAAGAAGTATTTAGAACAATGCCATTTTTTAAAGCCCATTCAGTGACTTTAGAACCAACAAATGCCAAGGCATTATCTGATATAATTGACTCAGGTATACCAAATCTGGTTATGATATCTTCATAAAAGTTCAAGACAGCAAACTCATTAGCCTCCCTAAGTCCTATTGCTTCAGTCCAACGGGTAAAATAGTTTGTTGTTGTCAAAATCCATTTATGACCAGCACTAGAATTTGGGTTAATGAGGCCTATAAAATCGATTCCCCATCTTGCAAATGGTTGTTCAACTAAAATAGGCTGCAAAGGGAATGCAACCAATCTTTCTTTTCTTGCAAACATAGCACATTTTCCACATTTCCTAACCCAAGAGTGAGTGTCTTTGAATAATGTTGGCCAATAAAAACTAGCCCTTCTAATTTTCCAAGCTGTGGTTCTTGGATTAAAGTGACCTCTGGCAGATCCATCATGGAATTCAAATAAAATCTTTTGAGTTTCAGCAGTATCAATACACTTAAGAAGCATTCTACTATAATCTTTCCTGAATAAATTTCCATTGATTAAAACATAAGGAACAGATTGAAGACAGAAATACCTTCTTTTTGCTCTGTCAAGGCCGGCTGGACATTCTCCAGTCCGAAGGAAATTGGTCATATCAGTTACCCAACTTGCTGATTGATTCGGATCAACAGGATCATCTTGAACCAAGACAACTTCCTTATCCGTTTCTACATTCAAACCTTGCCCATCTGTCATCTGCATACATAGACCTTTTCCTCTTACCAGCTTAGTAACATGAAAACTGACATCATACTCCATTACTTTAGTGATCCAGCCTGCCCTCTTTTCATTTAAATCCCTGCTTAGTAAGAAATCTTTGACACTTGGGTGGGTAACCATTAAATGAATTTTATTGTTAGATACCAAATGTCTAAATTTCTTAAGACTCTTAACAACTGCTAGTACATGTTTTTCAACAAAATTGTACCTTTGTTCATACTCTTCCAATCCTTTACTAAAGAAAGCAATGGGCTGTTCAAGTCCATCATCATTTTTTTGAACCAACATAGAAGAAATAGTATCAAGTCCTCCATAAGCATATAAAATGAAATCTTTTGAAAAATTAGGATTTACCAATGTAGGGGCAGCAGATAAGGCCTTTTTGATTTCTTCAAAAGTACTTCTTCCCTCTTTAGACCACCTGAAAATAGCATTCTTTTTCAACATTGTTGTCAAGGTTTCAACAAGTCAGCAATATCAGGTATAAAGCGCCTTACAAAATTAATTCTGCCAATAAAACTTTGTAACCCTTTCTTATGGCTTGGTAAAGGCAGATCCAAAATAGCTTGAATTATCTCAGAATCAACTGTAGTACCATATTCGGAGACCTGGTATCCCAAAAGTCTCCCTTCATGAATAGAAAATACAGACTTTTTAGGATTTAGAGAAATACCAAACTCTCTGCATCTTTGAAGAACTTGTCTGAGATGATCTATGTGATCATCAGCTTGCTTGTTGTAAACAATAATGTCATCCAAATAAACCAGCACAAATTTATACATAAGATTATAAAAAACCATATCCATAGCCTTTTGGAAGGTAGCACCAGCATTTGACAGCCCAAAAGGCATCCTTCTGTAAGCCATAGTTCCCCACTTGGTAGTGAAGGCAGTCTTGAATTGATCTTCATCCTTTACAAGGACTTGGTTATAGCCTGAATAACCATCTAACAAGGAAAACCTTTCAGATCCAGAAACAAACTGCAAGATTTGTTCCATGGAAGGCAATGGGTGTCTATCTTTCAGAGAAGCCGTGTTCAAATCTCTAAAATCCACACAAAGGCGGAGTTCACCATTCTTTTTCCTAACCAGAACTAAATTATAAACCCATGAAGTGTGTTTGATAGGAAAAATAATGTCACTATCCAAGAGTTTATTCAATTCTTTAAGCATAAGGGGTTCTAATCTGGGATTAATAGGTCTCTGTTTTTGCCTAATTGGCTTGGCATTTGACTCTAACTCAATAGTATGCTGGGTAAGTTGAGGATCAAATCCTTTTAAGTCAGAATAATCCCAAGCAAAAACATCATTAAATTCTTGAAATAAAGCAATACAAGCTTCTCTTTCTTTATGAGAGTTAATCTTACCAATTTTGAGGAGTTTATTTTTTAATATTTCAACCTCTTCATAGTGCTCCTCCTTGATCAGTATGTTGGTTTTATTCTTTTTTGCTTGATCATCTGGATTAAATATTGTCTCCAAAGTGACCAATCCTCTAGGCAACTTATTCGATTTCAGTTGTATAATCTGATCACTGAATTGATGATTCAACTTGTCCTAATCTGCAACTGAAAACACATCCTCTTCTTTGAGGAAATTCAAAATATGCTCATCACTATCAAAAACTTGCCAATTAAACCTGTTATCAGGAATTGATGGCCTAACAACAACTTTCACATGATGCTGCATATTTTCCATACTTTCTAGAATATTGAACTGTGCACCTACAGCAGCAAGTCTATCAGCATGTTGATTCTGGCTTCTAGGAATGGATATCAGGTTAAATGCATCGAATTCTTCTATAATATCCCAAACCCTATTCTTGTATAACTTTAAAACATCATTCTTAACAGTATGCAAACCTCTGACTTGATTGACAATTAACTCACTATCACCAAAGACCTGCAAACATCTGATTTGCCTTTTCCTAGCCCACTCCAATCCTTGAATCAAACCTTCGTATTTAGCATTATTGTTAGAACAAGGAAAAGCAAAGTGATAAGCTGAAAAATATTTCTCACCTTGTGGAGATACAAGCATTGCACCTCCACCTGCCCCATTTTTGCTTTTTGATCCATCAAAGAATAACTGCCAAACTTGGTTCTGTTGTTCTAAAAATTCACTTGTATCTTTTACAAGATTTGGCATAATAGAATTTGGTTCACAAATCATATAAATCCCGAAACCAGCATCTTCCACCTTGCCGTTTTCTGCATTATGAGCATCTTCAGCTGCCCATTCATCCAAAAGGATGTCCGGAATACCATCAATCTGTGTATTAGGAGATGAAGTAGAAAGATCATCATGTTCAAAGACTAAACAGTTAGCATTAATTGGACTGGGCACATAAGGTTCAATGTGATCTTTAGCAAGAACCTCGGATTTTATAGTAACCTTTGTACCATATCTGGTCCGGAAAAGCATATGAGACCAGTCTGATGAAAGATATCCCTCAATTTTAGCTGTGAATTCCCTTGATAAACAAAGAGAAAATTATGGGGGTAAATCAATCACATAAATGTCTTGAGATATGGAGAAATTGGGGCAAGCATGAAGGGTTAAACTTGCTCCTTTTATGAGACCAACTGTATTTATAGATGAGACATCTAATTGCACTACTCCTTTCTCAAGAGGTTCATATTCTAATCCTAACTGATTTGCTATCTTTTTTGGCATTACTGAGCTTGTAGCTCCACTATCAACCATACAATTATGAACCAGCTTATCCCCAATGATCAAAGAGACATAAAAAGGAGGAGGTTTCACATCTTTACCTTGTATTTTAATCCCTTTCTTGTTGCTTTTCTGAGGTGCAACTTCTTGATTGGTCAACACTACCCTGCGGGGTTCATTTGCAACTTGTTTAGAAGCTACCTCATCAGATAAGGTCTGCTTCAACAAGTCAGTCTACCCTGGAATAGCTAACGAATCCCACATAGACATAGTCACATTTATTTTTTTCATATTTTCAACTATATTGAACGGAACAGTAGCGTGTACCTTTGGCTGGACCTTAGCAACAACAGGGTGTAATTGCTATTGTTGCTACTCATGAGTTGTCACGGGATGAGTTTTTTGTAGAATATGTTGTACTCTAGGCACCTATGAGTCTATTGTTGTTGTATCTTTATTTTTGTGTGCAGAATCATTATCTAAAGCTCTTTTCTTAGCTCTATTGTATACAACAACAGGAGGATCATCTTTGCCTATAGCATAGAACTCGTCTCCTTGCCAATTTATGTAAGTAGCATCAGTTGGGATTATATCCTATTGCTGCTCAAGTTCAGTCTCAGGCACATACTGTGAAGTCGAAGTACCCTGAACCATTAGAGCCGGATTTATAACTCCATTTGAACATGTAGCTTGATTGTGAGGTTGATTGCAAGGATAACACTAGTCAAATTTTGTGGCTAGATTGTTTTGAGTAGGGACGATATCTCTAACTGCATTCAAAGGTGCAGGTGCATAAGGCCTATAAGGCCTTTGATTGACATTCTGTCTATTTCTAGCAGCATTATTATTCTGATATGGTTGCCTATTACCTTGGTATTGGCCTTGGTTTAGTTGCTGGAAAGGCTGATTTACAACTTGATAAGGTTGTCTAGGCTGAAACTGCTATTTTTTAAGGTTTACAAGCTCATTGCTGAAAGTTTGCAACAATCCTTCATTTTTTTGTTGGTTGTTCTTAATATCCTAAAGCTCAGGAGAAGGTCCTGCAACCACTATTTCTTGACTAGGAACAGTTGGCAAAGGATTGAACGGTGGTATATTTAATGGCATGTTAGATTGAATATTTGGGAAAATAGGCATTGGAGGTCTAGGTGCTATATTACCCGCTTGGATAAGACTATTTTCAGCTCTCACAGAAATACCAAAAGATTGGGGTAAAGATACACCCCCCATAGACTGTATCATCACTGATATATCACTATTTAAGCTTTTTAAATAATATAAAAAAGCATGATCAACTGAAGGTCTTACCGAAACAGGAATCCTATTCCACGTCCTTTGAAAATGGCTGTTAAAGTCCATCATCTACTCTTGAGGAGCACGTTTGATGGTGGTCAACTGCTCTACCAAAGACAAGTGATCTGATTTTTCTTCAAAATGTTTGGTAAATAATTCACCAAGCGTATCCCATGAATTTATTGAGGCTACAGCCAACGTTCTATACCACTCTAAGGCTTTACCCTTGAATGACGCTGCCAATAATTTAACATCCACATCTTCTTCAGTAACATGATGCACACTACATAGGGACGCGACATCTCTGATGTGATCAATCGTTGTAGTCTGACTTTCACCAGTAAAATCAGGCAAACTTTTAAGTGCTGCCAATGGCACATCATGATGTTGTACAAATTTCAAGGGGCTGCCTTGATCAAAAGGAACAAATGCATGCACTCTTGGGAGTGCCATTATAGGAAAAACAGGAGGAACAACAGCTATAAATGTAGAAACAACAGCCAAAACAGGTGTTGTAGCAGATGTAGCACTTACTGTCAATAATGGAAATGTTGAAATTTGAGGATTAGATGCTGCTGATCTGCAAGTTGGACTTGCCAAATGCCTAATTTCCTTTCGTTTGGATGGTCTTTCTCTCCTTCTGTACACCTGAAAATCAAGTGTTGATAACTGAAAATGGTTCAAAGGCTGAGCCCTTGCAAGTGTTCTTCATCTTCTCCTAGGAGGCTCTAGCTACAAATACTCAATAGAACTTGAGCTCCTAGTCTGGATCTATCTCATAAAATATGAAAAACATTGATCTTCTCCACTCTTTTAACAAACAGAGTTGCCAGATATACAAATATATCAATAAGTACAATAAAAATATTTGACCTTGAGGAAAAGGTCCCACCGGGCATGCCAAAACTGTTAAGGCCCAAAAGTACACCCGATAACTAAGCTATTAAAACCTAGCACTTTGGGTTAACATGGGAACAATCATGAGTCTGTGGGTAAACTGTTATTGTGATTGAACCTCCGGATAGGCCGGTTCCTGAAAATGATGGATCACTAACTCTAACAAGACCTTAAGAAAACACCTTTGAGGAAAAAGGATGAAAGAACTGCTAATAACATAAATGAGGTGATACACCAAATGGTCTGAAAGATAACAGAAAACTCTTCTAAATCCACCTGTTTTGCACATATGACATCTCTGAAATCATATCACAAAAGTGTTTCATGCAAAGGATCATTGCTCAAAAAATTGAAAGGAAATGACTTTCACAAACAATTAAATTGATAGACCACAATACATGACCTGTGATTCGTGCATGAGATAGAAAAATTCAAGAAAGGTTATTTCACAAATAACACAAAAATGAAAGTTACTCTCAATCACACAATGAGAAAATAACTCAGAAATGAGAAAGGCATAAACTAATATCTGTATTGAAATTTTCTGTCAGAACTGCAAAATGGGTTACAAGATACAAAACTCAGCTAGGCATGAGAAAAAATCCAGAACCTCCTGAAACTAAAAACCTTCCTTTCTTTATGCAAAAAGCCTTCCAAAGGCAAGGAAGAGATGACTAGTGCTCAACTGAAAATCTCCATGAGTGATCTCCAAGTCAAAAATATCTTGAAATCCGAGTAGGGAAAGGAACCCCCACAAAAAGGCTTCAAACTCTGCATAATTGTGTGAAATCAGGTGTAAACACTTGGTCAATTGAAGGTTGACCCATGAAATACTCAAAATCAGGCTCTAACTACTAGAGAACTAGCCCAAACTCATGAATAACTGCATCCCAAGCCCAAATTCAACCCCAAGTTCTTGTGATAACTTCACCTATCTAAGGTTCAATATTTTTCTTCCATGTGCATATTGGGAATGATTTTAAAGACACAATTATAATAAATATTAATTGGATTTATAATCCATCCAATTAAATATTCATTTTACATTATCATGTGTATATGGAAGAAAAGTATTGAATCCTTAGTTAAAAGATGCAAAAAATTATAATTTCCTTTAAAGAGTATTGTTAGGAAATTTAACATGCAAAAAGTAATTAATTAAATATTTATTAATTATATAAATGTTGTTTAGAAAATAGCAATTTTTTACAACATTTATATAATTTAATAAATACGAAATTAATTTACATCTTTAAAATCTGATAAGTCTTTGAGGACTTAAGGGTTTTTAAGCCTTCCCACGACTAGGCAAAGTTATTATCTAATAACACATAAGTGGGAGTTTACAACTCAACCACTATGTATTAATCACTTTCGCATTTACAAAATGCAATCCCATTAAAATGGGAAAAAGAGAGATGAAGAAAGAATAAAGCGATGAAAACCCTAAATTAATCCTCATTTTGCATTTGTAAACTTCGATGAAGAAGGCTGTCGAGCTGCTAGGGTTTTCGGACTACTGATGGAAACTGGAAACTGCGTGTTTCGCTCCTCTCTTCAACAATTGTCTATGATTCGAACAGGTCTACTCCATGCATTGAAATTATAGGGTTTTCATAAAGCCATGGCATACTCCATTATTGCAGAAAATGAGGTATTTTCAAAGCTTCAAACTGCAAACTTGACATTCTATTTGGCACGAGCTCTGTTAATGATATTTCATTTGCATTTTCTAGAAAAAGAAATCTCTACATATTTCACTTATTCTACAAGGAAATTTGACTCGCATAGTAGCAATATGTAGTTTTTACATTTTCAAAGAAATTTCCATATGAACACGATGGGTATATCTTCGCCATGAATGAGATTTCTGCAACTTTCTGAAAGGAAACTCTGTAATTTTTTGGGTTATCTGCATTTTCGAAAAGGAAATTAGGGCTTTTGTTTCATATTTCCCTTGTTATCTTTGCACCTTTTCTGAAAATGAAATTCTGTTAATTTCCTTTGAATGGAAAAAATAGCTGATAGTTTCTTTACGTGCCAATTTTTTACAAATTTCTCTTTCCCTTTTTGTTGAAAAAGTAAATGAGGTAATACTTGAACAAAATCCTGCAAATTTTTTCAACATTTATAAAAGAAACCCTCTCTGCAATTTTCTTTTTCCCTATAAAATTTCACTTTCTGTTCTTTTTTGAAAAGAATGTTGTAAAGAAATGGAAAATCTGTAACTTCTCCCAGGTTCTTTGCTTGCACTTTAAAGAAGGAATCTTTGTTTGTTTCCCTTTGAATGAAACTCTGCTGGTGGGTTTTTACGCACGGGTGGTTCTGCAAATTTCTTCACGAAACCCTCTCTGAAATTTTCTGGAAAAAGAAATCTCTTGTATCTCTATGATGGGTTTATCATATTATCATGAATATCTCTGTCATAGACTGTTTTCTCTATGATTGTTCATGCATTAGTGAATCTCTGTTGACTGTCACAAACTTACTTTAGATCTCAACATCTTTAACTATTAAACCCGTCACAGTATTTCTCAACTTTGCAAAGTTTCAGACTTAGTCATGAATGTTTGATACCTTGTAATACCCATGCTTTCTCCTTTAAGAGCCCTGTCATACATGCATAAGAGTGATCACTAGAGGATAAACTATTTCTATGAGATCTTTTACTGTGATTTTTTCATTCTTTGTTGTTTACTTTCTTCTCATAACTATGTTCTATTATCTTAAATTTGCCCTTTTGAAGCTTTTACAAGTCCATGTACACTGTATACTTGTCAAAGTTCCTCTCCATGCATCTTTGTACTGACCATTCTGCTATTTTGCCTTTGTTATTTTTCAAGTTTGACACTTGACACACAACACTTCTCTGCAATTTTCTTTTGATTGTTACAAAGGCCTTTGATTTCTAAAGTTTTACTAACATGGAACTTATATTCATAACTCTGCCCTCTTATGCTTGATTCCTGCAATCACATATTATTCCTTAGCACTGTAATGTGTGGAGTATACTTGTCTTTTCATTACTGTCTTCTTTGCCATGCCATGTTTGCTTCTTGTGTATACCTGCAAGTACCCTCTGAACAAGCACATGGTTTTTATGAGCTAGGCTCAACCCTTGTGGGAGCCTCATTTAACCCCACTCATAATAAACCCTCTGAAATTTGCAATTCTTTACATTTAGAAAACAATAATTCTCCAAGCAATGAAGATGACCTTTTATTCTTTGTCTTCCAAGATGCTTATTTTTTTCTGTCAAGGGGAGCTTGGTTATATGATGCAAATGTATAGGTAAGATCAGTAAGCATTCAGTCATTTCTTAGATCCTTTGATCTAACCCACTTCACCTTTTGATTTTTTACAGGACAAGGAGGAGACTGGAAGAGAACGGATTCCAAAAATGCAGACTTACGACTTCGAGAGCAAACTTACGCCAGCCATATACCCCCAGGCAATGGTTGGTTCCTTTCTTATCTTATCTATGCATTTGCTTTATTTAATTTAGTTTTTCTCCTTTGCATAGGAAAGTAAGGATTACTCTCACGGTCTTGTGTGAGAGAAAATTTATTTGTAGATTACTTCTCGTAATCCTTTCTTTTGCTTTGTAGATTACTTCTTGTAATCATTTCAACTGTATAAAATATAATGAATAAAATAACAATTGAAAGATTTCACTTATGTGACTGTAATCTTTGCCTAGGTACTAAAATTTTCCATTGAATTGTAAATATAATGAAAATTTCAGTAACACATACATATATACATATACATACATATAAATATACATATATATACATATATACATATACATACATACATGTATATATATATATATACATATATATATATATGTATATACATATATACATATATATATATATATATATATGTATATATATATACATATGTATATATGTATATATATATGTGTATATATATATATATACACACATATATATACATATATATGTATATACATATATATATACATATATATGTATGTATGTATTTATGTATATGTATGTATATATGTATATATACATATACATATACACATATATGTGTATATGTATATTTATATATACATATACATATACACATATATGTGTATATGTATATTTATATATACATATACATATACACATATATGTGTATATGTATATGTATATGTATATGTGTGTGTGTGTGTGTGTGTGTGTGTGTGTGTGTGTACATATACATATACATAATATCTGAATAAGGTTAGAGATTGTGCTTTACATAATCAGCATATGGAGATGATTTTATTGATATAGTTCTTTTAGATTGAAATTTGTAATTTTGTATCTTGACCCGAGTGCAGTTAGCTTTATGTTTGCAAGTCCTTTCCATATCTTGTACCATGAGTAGTGTTGACAAACTTCTAGGTCATGGGACTAAGAACCTAGAGCATACATGATAGGGAGCTTGGCAGGTAAGTGCTCACAAGGCTAAATTGCTCAAAAGGGATCACCTTGTTACCAAAGACTTATAGATTCTTTTATGTATGTTCACTCAACCTATCTTGTTACTGTGATGCCAAGGATTCCATGGTCTACTTGCCTAGAAAACTCCCTTTATGGTCATGGCTTGCTCCCATGCTCCAAAACTACTCAAAATGCTTGTTCCTCCCATCTTCAACTACTTGTGCTTGGTTCTTGGGGCCTTCAAATTTCAGTTCCAATGTGTACTAGGAGATTTCAACATGGAATTGTAGGTGCAGCAAAGTGAAACTCTTCATGGAATGCTCATCTTCTAGTTTTAGGCCTATAACCCACTATTTACTCAAACTCACTAATAAGGTTCAATTACCCCCAAAGAGGCTGCTCATTGTTTAGGAGACCTAAGGATAATTTGGAGGATTTCTTGGAATGTTCCCATACTATTTTATAAGCCCAAAACTCATTTTCCAACCGGGTTCATGCAATTTTGCAAAAACTGCCAATTTTGTGTGTTATGCAGCAGTGCTACTAGCCCGTGGAGGCCTAATTGGCCCTTTTTTGCTCCCTTTGGTCAATGATGGCCATTTTGACCACAAAAAAAGTTTGGGATGATGTTTTAAGGTTTAATGCTCAAAGATTTTTGAGGTTTAGTTCACTGTTAGAGTGGTTTTCAAACTGTCCACCTTTTATGGCATAAAAGGAGGGTTTCATAGGGTTTTGAGGGCTTCCACCATAGTTACACTCCTTTGGACTTGTTTCAAACTCCTTGACTACTTTTTTACCTCTACCACACCATTTGGAAGCTTTCCTTGCCTTTTTTGGACAGGCATTAAGCCAAACACTTAGCCAACAAGGAAGAAATCAGTCACTGTCACTGTCCTTTCACTGTTTTTTGACAGTCAACTGTTGTCTTCACTTCAAAACCTGCACAAGGGAGTATTTGCATAGAAATAATACCTCAAAGAGGTCTTAGAAGAATTAAGAGAACTCCTATTACACTTCCCTTAGCATTCCAAGACATGGCTTATGCTTTGTAGCATTCCATTAAGCAAAATGACAACAACTTTCCCAAAAACAGTGAACTCACTGTTTTGTCTACAAAAAGGGAAAGATTACAAGGTAATAACTATTCTAATCCATAAAAATGGTGCTAAAATTCTTGGTCACATGTCCAGACCATTATTACAAACATTTTCTCACTCAATCACCTTTGAGTGCAAACTTTGAGTCTTTATCAAGTTACTAGCCAAATGACAAAACTTGCCTAGTAATCACTCAATAGCATCTTCAAACCATTCTTCTAGAACAAAAGGAAAGATATATACATTATATACAAAGGGATAAACTTGGTAGAATCCATAGGAGGGATCCCAAACCTGGATCAACCAAGTTGATGCATCTCGCAACCCCAAACCCTTGGCAGGGTAGCAGGTACCTAGTTTCCAATTATTTTTTTTAAAACACCTTGCAAAAGAGAAAATGATGAAATAATTACATGCGAAGATTTTTTACATCCATATTACAACTCCCAAGAAGGTACAGTATGGATTGTATAGCTATAGTACGAACTGCCCCTCAAAAAGGAAGAAAAACAGTCATAAAAGCCAAAAAACACTTGTTTCCTATTGAGTTGCTCTTGCAAATACAATCACCAACATTTCCCAAGGCAAGGAGAGGCCTTATATAGTTTCTAAATTTGGTTTTCATGCCCATGTATGGACAAGAGACTTTTTAAATTACATTTTTCAAGAAAATGACCTTTTTGACAACTTTCTTGAGCAAAATGACAACTTTTCTTACTCACAAAGGCATTTTTGACATCCTAGCCTTGGAAACTTGCCTAAACCATTTAGACATGCTTAAAAACACTAAAAAATATGTTTCAATTCTCTTAAAACCATTAGGAGACCTTTTTGGCACTTTTCCACATTTTTGCCAAAAATTGTCAACTCAAGGCCTGAAATGCAAGATTTGATCTCTCAAGCCCAAAATGAGATCAAACCATTACAAATGACTCAAAACAACCTAAAAAAACAAAAACAACCTAGCACAAGACTTTACAAACATATAAGCATGAAATACCCAAAAATGAAGTTTTGACTCAACTAGGTGCTCCTGCACCAATACAATTTGCGCTATCAACAGACTAAAGACAAGGAAACACAACACAACAATGCTTTCCTAGTCTTCTTCACTTCAATTTCCACCAGAATCAAGAGGGTATTCCTAACTTCATATCTATACTCTTGATTTCTTATGGAATACAAATTCATAAAAGGTGGATAGTTATCAAACTACCTAGAGATGCTTTCAGACAATATCCCATTAAACCTAAATCGTACTTACTGTGAATTATACTAAAAATTGTAACTTATGCATCTCTGGAAGGTTACAAGTATATGTGAAATATACATTTTCACATTTACCTTGTACGACATGTAATAATCATAGGCATGCTACATTCATAAATAACTTAAATAAGAAAGGAAAGGTAGGGAAACAAAAAAGAGATTTTAATCATTTTGGTGCATTTTTGAAACATGTTCCAAGTAGCCTTAATGAACCAGTGCATACTTTGGGTGCAGAGTCAAATCTCAAATTAAGAACATAAACCTAGAATGCAAAACAACTCAAATTAGTGAACCTTTTGAATATTAATGCCTAACATTAATATGGTTTCTCTAGTTATTTGCATAAACCATTCTTGTTAATCTGACATATTCTCAAATTCATTGTAACATGTAAACAAAATTTAAATCCTTCCTTGAAGAATACCCGCATACAAAGCCACACACTGACAAAAAAACATTGCCAAGACAAAACAAATATTATGATTCATATGAAATTTATGAATATAACTAGAGACAGTTGCTGCAAATATCTTGTATTCTATCCATTAACTAATTGAAAATTTACAAGGAGGGATTTGAAACATTCCTTCATTATTAGACTAATCAACCCTAGACAGCTATGCTTCTAACTACCTATAAAACAAAGAGAAGATTCAGAATTCCCTTTTTTATGGTGTTGGGATTTATTTTATAACAATAAGGAATACAACGAGCTACTAGTTATTTACACGTGTCCATTT
Source organism: Cryptomeria japonica (assembly GCF_030272615.1). NCBI lineage: Eukaryota > Viridiplantae > Streptophyta > Pinopsida > Cupressales > Cupressaceae > Cryptomeria > Cryptomeria japonica. Next base: position 634,245,192 of record NC_081405.1, on the reverse strand, counting down.
TTTTTACCCCATTAGCCCATTTACAAAGGATATTACCTACTAGAACTGGTTGCCTCTATTTTATCTTGAAGTGAAACTACCCATCCAATTATACATGGAAGCTTTGATGCCAAGGTCTGAGTGCTTCCATGAAAACCAACCACCTTGTGAGCCTAGCTACCATTGACCATGGGTGGTTATTGGTGTGGAGAAAACTAGGACGAGAGATTCCCGTTACTCATCCTGGTAGGGGATAACTTTGAAAATTTCTAACAAGTGGGATTGTATGGCTCCAAAATCGCATCTCTTGTGTCTTCACCCTTTGTTATCTCCACATCTCACTTATTTAGAGGGTAAAAAATGGTTGGCACAGGCAGAGCCTATGGCTGCACTAAGGATTTCTAACACCTCTCTGACAACCACAAGTATTCTCAATACCCCTTTGGCTACAAGGTAAAATTTTGATGTGTTTCTCTTCAAGATTCCTACACATCCTCTGCAACACAATCTACTCCAGACATTTTCTCTTTATCCAAGATGCAATTGCAACATCTACACACATCATTTCACGACCTGTAAGCATAATCTGATAATTATTTAGGATAAGTTTATCTCTCACAACTCTATATATATAACATTATCACTTTTCTTTGATCTACCACACTCTTTGAAACACGAAATGGTGACAGCTAGTTGTCAGGTTCACACATTTAATCTAATTTGCATACTGCATTGATCAGTGCAAATTAGTCTTTTTCAGTTGTTCCTGCATCAAGAAATTGTATGAGAAACTTCATGATGACCTTTATTTTCTGATATTTGTATATGACTCAATAGCTACAATATCCCATGCATTGACATTTTGGACTTTTATACATTTTCTAAGACATTCTTGCAATTTTTGACGACATTGTTAATAATTCGGGCTTGCATCGATTGTTAAGGCCCCTTTTCATTAGGAACTTGTGTCACATTTTTAAAAATCCATCTATCGATCTTCCTCCTTACTAAGAAAACACAAACAACCCTAATTAGTCCACATCGACACTTTTATGCCCGTATGGTGCTATATGGCAACTGATAGCTCATTTTAACCCTTTGAACACAACGAGATACTCGATTCTGACCCCTTTGAAATTCACATATATATGATTTTGGTTGATAGGGACCACCTCACATCCATCCTTATCCATCTCGTATGCCTGCAAGATGCCTTACCTATGCAACACAACCTCCACTAGAATGCAGGGTTAGCCATTTGTTCAACCTCTTTCTATCCATTTCTCTTCACAAACTCACATGTTCAACTGAGTGGCATGCTACCATACCACGATATTGTGGAGCTAGTTACATCTCCTGCCTCCTGCTTTCTCCCCATATACCCACATGGTAACACAAAAGGCACTTATCAACAAGGAGGGGTCATGTGGCACTGTCTATTTTAACATTAACCCACATAACAACGTGATTATATAGGGAGAAATTAACAATATCATGGGGTTGTGATTCTTTGCATTTAGGCGCACTGAACTCAGTCACGTGATAAAATCATAACTTAATAAAGGGTTGAGGGGTTGTTGCATTTTAAAGATTAGGAAAATAAAGAGAAGTCCTTGGGACAACCTAATTAAATAGTAAGAGCATAATTTTCAAGATTCTAACAAGTAGTTAGCCTTGGTCTACAAGTTCGGAGTAGCGAGATCCCTTTTGTAATCATTTCTATATAGTGGACTATCTTGTGAGTTAACACTCACCATGGTTTATCCCAATTCGGGTTTTCCATGTATAAAATATTGGTATTCTTGTATGGGTTATTTATGATGTTCTCTTTGTGATGTGCATATGTGGAATTAATTGGTTAGCAGAAGTTTGTAGTCTGGAATTTTTATTTATGTTGATTCACTCCCCCCCTCTCAACATCCGGTGTGTGTTCAACAATTGGTATCAGATCAAGGTTCCTTTTGAGTAAGCTTAATCGCTTGAGGTATATCTAGAGTTGTGAAAACTATGGTTGAAGAAGAGCTCAATGATATGGATGCTTTAGATCAAAAATATTGGGATGATGTTGAAGGAGTTGTTGATATGGAAGGAGAACTGAGATCTGCGTTGGCTAATTTGGATGAGTGCAGAGACAAATATAAGAAGACAATTGAGAATATTACTTTCTTAAGAGGTTTAGTGGATAAAGGAAAGAAGGAAATTGATGAATATGAAACAAATCTTGATGAGAAGACCAAAGAATGTTCAAAATTAGAAGAAGTGACCAATCTAAAGAAAGAAATCAAGGATGCTAAAGATTAGATTAGTAATGGCTTAAGTTTGAAAGGTGGAAAAGAGATATGAGAATTTGTCTTGTAGTTTCAGAATAATGGAGATTTTGGTTAATGCTCGAAGATCAATCAAGAGAAAAACAAAGGAATGAAGAATTATATTAAGGATAAGAAGATTTCATGCCTAATCAAAAAATTTGAAAGTCTACAATGGACCAGAGACCTCCTGTTTCTTCCAAGTATTTATCTTTCAAAGGAAATTGTTTTTCATGTAATCAAGTCGGACATAGAGCGAGTGAATGCAAAAATCAAATAAAGAATTATTATTTCAGTGGAAATTCTCATTATTGCAATAAGTTTGCTTACAAGGCTAGTGAATGTAGAAGCAGAATGAATATGAACAATAGTGTTAAATCTTTGAATGGATGTTGTTATGTTTGCAATCGATATGGACACAAAGCTAGTGGATACAGCATGAATAGGAACTTCAAAAGAAATATGAATGGGAGTAAGATACAAAATGGTCTAGTATGCTATATTTGTAATGTTGTTGGGCACATTACAAGATTTTTAAAAAGTAATAAAGGAAAGAATGATTGTTCAAAGAATGTGATGGACTCTAATGGAAAAAGAAAGAAGTTATGGGTAAATAAATCATAAGAGAATATTGGAGGAAATGTTGAAGGTGGTTCAACATCCACTAAGGATGCAATTCCCTCTTTCAGTAATTGACTTAGACAATAGGGTATGAGGGGGAGCTTCAATGAAAACATATTTAGACCCCTCTTGGTTTGATGTTGGGTATCCTCTTAGCATGGTAGATGTGTGTGATGTTTTTTCGGAGATTTTGAGAGCTTATATTATGGTCTGGATGTAATTTTTAGAGGTTCGATAAATAGTGTATCAAATTTTTGAAAACCTAATTCATAAGTATTTATTTCGTCGATTTCAATCATTTGTGCATTAGCAGTTTAGAAAGTGAAGGAGAGAATTCAAGTGCAAGTGTGTGAAAAGGTTTGTTTTTTTATTGGTAATGGGCCGAAGCCGATAAGGTGTACATACCCTACCCCCTTGTGGGATTTAAACTTGTGACCTCTCTTTCAAGATCACAACTTCTCCACCACTAGGCCAACTTAGGTTGTACTAGTGTGTGAAAAGGTATTGCAGAGCAGTGGTTTGGCAAAAATTGCGAAAATCGTAAGTATCATCAATGAGCCTAGACTTGAGTATGAATTAAAACCTTTCATTTTGTCGGATATATATTCGATTGGATCTTTTTCTGGCATTGATGATCACGTTATTCATAAAGAGGATGTTTGTCAGTATATTCATGTTTCTTTAGAAGTGTATGATCATGGGAAAATTAGGACTTTCAAGCAGAGTAATTTGGATGATAGTTCATAGAGGTTGAAGAATGAATTTTGTAACCTAGGGCACAAGGATTTAAATACTTGAAACTTTTTCCAATGTTTGAAGATGAAGAAATTATCATAATTGTTCTTAGCAAAATTCATGATGAATATATCTAGCTTGATAAACCATACTTGATTTTGAAGGAAGCACATCAGGTTGTGATAGTGTTATGTGTGATCAGAGAAGTGTTGATGTTGAAATCTATAGAAAAATATTGAAGTGAATCGGTTGACCAGAGTTACATTAGATGGAAGAACTTTGATAATTGATTCTATCAAAGATGTAGATGTCAGGTATGCAACAATGGGGATATCATACAAAGTTTATTACAAAAATAGAGAAGATTTGTGTGCATCTACCAAAGTATATGTGGCTTACAGGATGGTCAAGGGGAATGTTAAATATGATTTGTGTGAGATTCTAAGGTGACAGTTGTTTGATAATATCAAGATGAAAAAGAGTGATATGTATCCATTTCAATATGGTTCTCTAATTGTCTGTTTAGTTTTCTATTTTTTGAATGTTTTGCCTAGTGTTGAGAATATTGCATGGAGATGAGATATGTCTATTGGATATCAGATTAAGAGTTACTTTAAGGGTTTGGATGATAGTTCTAAAATGTGTGAGAATTTCTTTGGGAAGCTTAGAAGTGTGTTGGTTTTAAGGAATCAGATTCCTCCTAAAGATTTAGATTGATATGAGAATATCATTGTGTTTATGGTAGATAAAGATAATTTCTTTTTAGAAGTTGTGATTCCTAGAGTTTATTGGGTAACTTCATTACCTTATGAAGTTTCAAAAGATGAATGCATGAGGTTAGCAGGATTTTTTTTGAAGATACCAAAAGGATCAAAATGCAAAGAGATTTAGAACAAGGGAAGAGATTCTTGGAAGCTCCGGAGTGTTGGAGCCAGAGAAGAAAGTGAACAAATCTAGAAATCTATCTGTAGAGGTATCTGCCTACTATTCAAAAGTTCAGAAGAAAGGAAAAAGAGTTCCTAAGAAGAACGATATTGAATTGGTGACTATAGTCAATGATTATGAGGAAGAAGAGATAAAGATAGAATAGAAAGTTGCTCGGAATGAGGAAATTGAAGTGGTACAGAAAGAAGACGATGAGAAAACTGATGATGATGAGCTTACAATAGACATGGTGCTTAAAATGGTCAAGAAGCCTACTGGTGTGAAATCTATTGGTAATTCATATCACAATTATATCCTATGAGAAAGATGTCATTGAGGAAGCATTTGTAAAGTATTTGGTTCAAAACAACTTGGTTACTACTAATGTTGTTGATTGTCTTCCAGAGGAGCTTGTTGAGATACTCATAAAGAGAATGGATAAAGGTGACAATAATGTTAAGGAAGGATTTATTGAAGCAATGTGCATCAATAATGTTAAGGATGTATAGGAAGGCATGTCAAATGCTAATTCTTAATTTATTGAATTTCAAAAAATATATTGAAGCGGTTGAAAAGTTGTATAAATTATGTTTGAGGTGGTCTACTACCACACAAAAGTTCAAAGATGAAATTGATTGGATTGAGTCTCAGTTGGTTGGAATAGCTAAAGATTATAAAGTGTCTACATATATTTATGACAAAGAAAGGGATAAGGCTTCAGAATTGCATAATTAGTTAGCTCCAAGAAGGAGACAAAGAGATGAGTTTATAAGAATGTTTAGAGAGTTGAGAGCTGACATGAAATTAAAAATCTCTTCTTATTTGAAATTATTGGTTGAAGCATAAAGTGTTGAGAAGGTTGCTAAAAACAAAAATTCTTTCAATAATGCAATAAATAAATGTATTGATTGTGAGAGTCAGGGTAGGATTTTGGATGCTACTACTCATGCTTGGAAGGCTTTGGTGATCAAGCTGAAGAAACAATTCAAAGAATTTGGCCAAGTGATTTTGAATGATTTTAGTGTTTTGTGTTTTTGGTCTTTGTCCTTGATGTCAAAGGGGGAGAAAGATGTTGAAAAATATTTTGCTATCCGTTTCAAAAATGTTATTATTAGGGGGAGTTGTTATTGGTTGAATTTCCAAAGGCTTAATGTGAAAATAGTTTTGGTTACATTTTCCATCAATGACAAAGGAGTCTGAGGGTAAAATTACAATATTGTGTCACATTTCAGGCCAACTTATCAGCAAAAGTGAATTTAAGTTTTTCTAACTAAAAATTAATTTTAAACAAACATATGGTCTATATAGATTCATTATAGATAAGTTTTATCTAGACCACAACTCTTCCAATTGAAAGTGTCTACTAAATGTATATTTTATATCACTTTGGGTCTAATTACCAAAAAAATATTTGAAAAACTCGATGTTTCAACAACTCCTAGTCTTATAAATAATATCTTTCTTGAAATGTAAAAATACCCATCTATAGATCTACAAGTGAATATTCCAAAATATATCTCTTTTAATATGTTAATTATTTTTTATATTTTACATTTTATTTTTATTGAAAGTAGGTCATCAACACTTAAATATAACATTGATTATCTTGATGAGAAAAAATACTAAAATTTATTTTAAAAATCTAAAAAAAATATGATGCACTAGAGAAAAGAATCTATGTCGAGATGATATAATTCTTTTCTAATTTGGATAAATAATGAGTAAAAAATGTGGTGGCAAATGGAAAGAGTTATGTTTTAGTACATGCAACTTTTCAAATTTATTGAAAAATATATATTTATAAAAAAAAGTAAAAACTATAGCCATGCACTAAAGTTTCAAGTTATCAATATACACAAAAAAATTTAAAGAAAAAAAGGTAAAATTTATTAAATGAACTGTGGCGGCTTTTGTAACTTCAATTTTAGCATTTTATCAACAACTAAATTATAGTGTTTACTTTATACAAAACTATATTCAATTTTTTTAATTTTTAATAAAATTATGACATATATTTCAAAATTCAAAACATATATTTCACTTTCTATTGATTCAATTTAAAAAGATGAATCAACATTGGCCATTTCCTTTATAAAGTGTGACACAACTTTGTACTTTTACTCGAGAGCTTGTTACAAATTTGTGCTTTATTGTCATTGATGTCAAGTAGTTTGGTCCAGATATGTTATGGTCCAAACATCTGTAATGTGGGATTCAAAATTTGTTGTGCAGAATTCAGTGTTGAAGTATTTCATTGAAGTATCTGTAGTTATGCTTAAATCGTATTTGTTGTTATGTGAATTGGATATAGACAGATGGTGTTAGCGGTTTTTCTAGTTGATATTAGCTTGTGGGAATAGATGGAAGGTTTATCTGTATGGTCCAGGTGTTGCCTTTTTGGTCCAAACTCTTTCAGTGCATGTGTTGGGATATGTTCCTTTGTCTGATAATTTCGTATGTATGATCTATTCGTTTGGTTCAATGTTGCTAGTTGGATGTTGGTTTAGGTATGGTATATGTTTCACGTTTTTGGTATGGTTATATACCTTGAGTCGAAAATATGTGTACATGATGCAATCTATCTTTTGGTTGACTTGGTGAGAATGTTTTTGTTCCAGTTTGGTATATATATGTATATATATACATGTATATGTATATATATACATATATATACTTGTACATATATATACATGTATATATGTACATGTATGTATATGTATGTATATGTACATGTATGTATATGTACATGTATATACATGTATATATACATGTATATATACATGTATATATATATATATGTATATATACATGTATATACATATGTATCTATATATACATGTATATATATATATATATATATATGATGATGATGATGATGATGATTTGTTGAAAAGAATATAGATAGAGAGATACATATGTGAGATGCGAGCGAATTGGATTCATAAATAAGTATGTGCGATTTGATGTAAGGATGTTGATGTGATTTGTGTCATTGTGGTATATGATATTGCAGTGCAGAAGTGATAGTGGATGTAGATGAAATAATTTGAAAGATATGTTGGTCCGGTATCTCAATAAGTTTAGAGATTGTGCTTTAACGGTGACTATAATTAGCATATGGGGATACTTTTATTTATACAGTTCTTTTCTTGAAATTTGTAATTTTGTATCTTTCCCTAAGTGCAGTTAACTTTAGGTTTGCAAGTCCTTTTTGTATCTTTCACCATAAGCAGTTATCCTTGGTTGGCAAGTCCAGAGCAGTGAGCTCCCTTTTGTAATAATTTCTATATAGTGGATTATCTTGTGAGTTAACACTCACTGTGGTTTTTGCCAAATTGGGTTTTCCATGTATAAAATATTGGTGTTCTTGTGTGGGTGATTTATGATGTTCTCTTTGTGATTTGCATATTTGGAATTAATTGGTTAACATAAGTTTACAATACGAATTTTTTATTTATGTTGATTCACCCCCCCCCCCCCCCTACCTCTTAGTATCAGGTGTGTGTTCAACACTATGTAGTTTCTTGGGTTGACTTAAGATGTCCAATTGGGCAATGGGATGACTCGAGAGGAAAAATTAGAGAAAGCACCATTTAAGAAGTGCGTGATTACCTTCCAAAAATTCAATTAAATCATTCCCAAATCCCATACACAAAAATCAAGAAAGAAAAATGTGTAATAAACCCCAATTTAACTATTAATAACAAGTGCATTCCCAAACAAAAAAAAACATTTTTAGATCAGAAATGAAAGCACATTCCAAACTAATACAAATAATATCAAAACCTCACATTTTCATTTCAAAATAAGAGAAATTTAAGAAATACAAAGAAACAAGGAAGATGGAGAACCCTACCTCCAAATTGAAGATCAAGGAAGAAGGAGAAACTTGCACACCAAAAGTTCCAGCCAAAAGAACTTCCCAATCAACAACAAATCCAATTAAATCCCCAAGCCAATAAATCATTAATACCAAGAACAATCTCCTCCATAATCCAAGCAAAAGATTTCACTCCTCCTTTCAAACACTTCATAAATCTCTTTCCAAAAATTACAACAAAAGAATCCCCAAAACTCCAAAAAGCAAAACAAGCAATAAATTATTTAATAAATCACAATTAATTATATCACTAAAATACAATTAGCTTCCAATACATATGTTAATGTTTATTTACTTACTCCACCACATATAAATACACTTACGCATTAATATAGTGTTAGACAGTTCAAATAACCGAAAGACAACTGAGAGGGGGGGGGTGAATCGGTTGTCACAGATTACTTGAACCATTAGCAATTTTATACTTTAATATCGAAACCCAAAACATTAATACCGCAATAGCAGATAAACCAATTAAGCATAGACAATAATTACAGAATAAATACCATTCACATAACACCAAGATTTGTATGTGGAAAACCTAGTAAAGGGAAAAACCACGGTGGGAAGCCTATCCACTGTCAGATAATACTTTTGTAGTAAGTATGTGAATTACAATTGAGGGGCCTACACTTGCAAGAAGGCCAATAACCTAGAGCGCACTGCTCATCACAAAAGGAGCTTCACTGACTACATATAAATTCAGACTACAATCCGGAGAAGTGTTGAACTACAAAAGATAGCATCTCTTATGCTTGAGTACAGTTCTGGTTAAGCTCAATACCAAAGGACTAAATCTTCTTACATAAACCCAATTTGATCTCCAATTATCGACCCACTCCTCTTTCTGAATGATATTACATTATTCGCACATTGCATTCCTTGACCATGACCTCTAACATTAACCATGATGATCTACAATGAGATCTTACATCTATATATACAAACCATCGACCATAAACAATCAGGTCGGCCACCAGACAATAAACCGATTACATAATTACAAACCATGTCGGCCTTAGACCAAACAAATAATATCAACACATAAGACATCCCAGAAATACATTAATAGGTCCTATCCACACATTACATTAAAGTCGATCCATAACCTAGATCAATCGGGACCAAGTATAGGTCCACACGCCACAACAATTATCTCCATCTGTCAAGTCTCAAACATGATTAACAATAACATCCTGAAACTCCACCAGAAGTTGCACCAACACCACTTATGCAATTCATCAAAGATCTCCACCAAAAACTCTGTCGGTGAAACCCTCGTCGGAACCAGAAAACCAATATTCTAAGCAAGCATGATAGCATCCAATATCCAGACCAAAACCAACTAACCAAATACGAGCATGAGTATCATGAACAAGCCAATTCCATCACCAGACTATACCGGAGCCTACCGAATCATGTTGGATCCAAGTTAATCAGAAATCACTCAACCTACTGGGACCAAAAGGGTGTCGGTAAAGCATCTAAACAGCTAGTGTTGGCATCAATGACAAAACATCAATGCAACACATAATCAATTCCACCAAATGTTAAACAATCTCCCCCTTTGGCATTGATGGCAACACTAGATGTGAAAAACATCTAAGTACCAATAAATGCTAAACAAGTCTCCCCCAATTGAAGACAACCAACAATATCTCCCACAGACAGCTCAAACTCCCCCTGTGAATAATATCTCTATAAAGCTTTGAATTTCTCTTCCTTTTTCATATCAATATCTCTCCCCCTTTGACATCAATGCCATAAATCTGACAGAAATATCAAAGCAAAAACATAAGCCTCGGAATCACAGAGCTAACTACTCCCCCTGAGCAGTAGCATCCCACATTAGTGCCAGAATGAATAGTATCTCTGATAGTGCATGTCGGATTGATGCCAAACTGCATCAATCAAGTCTCTATCGGAGGGGCAGAAACTCCCAATTTGTCTCTTAGGTACTTAAATGATTCCTTGGACAAAGGTTTAGTGAAAATATCTTCAATGTGCTCTTTAGTGTTCACATAAACCAATCTAACTTCATTTGCTTCCACCTTCTCCTTCAAAAAGTTATACTTGATAGATATGTGCTTTGTTTTAGAATTAAATACCAAATACTTTGATATATCAATAGCAGCAGAGTTATCATAGTGAATAACTATCGGTGCATCACAAGCCACCTTTATATCCTTCAAAATTTGCTTCATCCATAAAACTTGTGTATAGTTAGTAATAGCAGCAACATACTTAGCTTCAACATTAGATAAAGAAGTACATGACTGTTTCTTGTTGATCCCTGAAACCAACTTCTTTCCAAGAAAGAAAGCTCCACTGGAAGTACTTTTCCAGTCATCAACATCTCCAGCCCAATCAACATATGTATATGCACATAAAGTAAAATTATCACCCTTAGGGTACCACAAGTCATATTTTGATGTACCTTGCAAGTATCTAAAAATTCTTTTCACCGTCATCTCATGATTTTCTCTATGATAACTTTGAAATCTTGAAACAATACAAACAACATTCATAATGTCAAGCCTAGTCTGAGTCAAATAATGCAGACCTCCAATTATAGATTTGTATCTTGTAGGATTTACCAATGCAGAAACATCTTTTCTTGTTAGTTTCTCGCTTGTAACCATATGAGTACTTACTGGTTTAGAATCTCCCATACCAAATTTCTTCAACAATTCCTTAGCATATTTAGTTTGATAGATGAAAATACCTTTGTTAGTCTGAGTAATCTACAAACCTAAGAAAAATTTCATCTCACCAATCATAGACATCTTGAATTTTTTCTCCATACTTTTAGAAAATTCTATGCATAACTTATCTTCACCTCCAAAAATAATGTCATCAACAAATATTCCAATAATCAATATATCATCATCAGTGATCTTATAATATAAATTATTGTCAACACTACCCTTAGTAAAACCAAGCTTCAAAATATATTTATCCAACCTTGCATACCAAGCTTGTTTCAATCCATATAAATCTTTCCTTAACATGAAAACCATATTTGTATCATCTGATAGTGAAAAACCATTAGGTTTCTCAATATAAACTTCCTCATCAAGATCCCCATTAAAAAATGCACATTTAACATACATCTGATAAACTTTATAGTTTTTATAAGCAGCATAGGCAAGAAATAATCTTACAACTTCAATCATAGCTACAGGTGCAAAAGTTTATCCATAATCAATTCCTTCCTTCTGAGAATATCCTTTACAAACCAATCTAGCCTTATTACTTATAACTTGACCATTCTCATTCAATTTATTCCTAAAAACCAATTTACTTCCAATAAAATTTTTATTTTTAGGCCGGGGAACCAAGGTCCATGTGTTATTTTTTTCAATCTGGTCTAATTCTTCTTCCATAGCTTTCAACCAATATTCATCTTTACATGCCTCAATTACTGATACCGGTTTAACTTGTGAAATTAAACATATCTCATTAGTTTCCAGTCTTTTTCTTATCATCACTCCATTGCTCTTATCCCCAATGATTTGATCTTCTGAATGATTCAAACTCACATACCTAGGAGTCTTCAGATTTTTTGTTACTCTTCCCTATTCTTCAGTTACTGTAGAATTCTTTGATGTTGGCAGAGTAACTGTTTCAACTCTCTGTTCCAGTAAAGGTGCTACCGGTTCAGATATAATCATTTTCACTATTGTTTCCTTCTCATAAACTCTGATTTGACTTCTGTTCAGCTCATCTACTTTGACATTAACACTCTCCACAATTCTCTGCAATCTCTTGTTATAACATCTATATGTTTTGCTTTCATTAGAATAACCAAGAAATATGCCTTCATCACATCTAGGATCAATTTTTCCAATGATATCATCTCTCTTGATATAACATTTACTACCAAAGATTCTGAAATACTTAATTGTAGGTGTATTGCCAAACCATAATTCATAAGGTGTCTTACCGGTTTCTCCTTTGATATGTACTCTGTTGAATGTATAAACCGTTGTGCCCATTGCTTCTTTCCAGTAGATATAAGGTAGACTATCTTCCATCATCATTGTTCTAGCAGCATCCAAGATAGTTTTGTTTTTCCGATAGTTTTGTTCTTCCTTTCCACAACTCCATTCTGATGAGGTGTTCGAGGAGCAGAAAATTGTCTTCTTATACCATGCTTGTTACAAAAGTTATTAAACTCACCCAATGTGAATTCTCCACCGTGATCTCATCTCAAACACTTAATCTCCAATCCTGTCTCATTTTCCACTTTAGCCTTAAATATTTTAAACTTTTCAAATTCTTGAGATTTTTCTCTCAGAAAAGTAACCCACACCATTCTACAATAATCATCAATGATTAGCATGAAATATCTATCACCTTGAAAATTTTTAACTCTAGCAGGGCCACATAAATCAATATGAATAAGATCAATAACATCATTTGATTTATCTTGTATACTCCTACAATAGGTTCTGACTTGTTTACACATTTGACATTCTTTAAAATATCAGATTATAGGGCTTCATAATCTTAGGTATATCCCTAACTGCCTTAGTTGAATTGGTCTTCACAATGCAATCAAAATTCACATGACATAGCCAACTCTCATCAATCTGTGTAATCAAATATATCTTCTCACCGAAGTTCAAATGAAATATATTGCCTTTTGTCTGTGTACCGGTTGCAATCTCCAAGCCAGATCTGTAATGATTTTGCATTTCCCATCCTTGAACTGTAATTGGAATCCCTTATCTACCAATTGTCCTACACTCAAAAGATTATGCCTCAAACCTTCAACATAATAAACATTGTCAGTATTGTTCTTACCATCCAATGATATAGTTCATTTTCCTTTGATCATACATGCCTTGTCATCTCCAAATCTAACTAGACCACCATCAAATTCTTGCAAAGATAGAAACTTCCCTTTATCTCCAGTCATATGATGTGAACAACCACTGTCAATTACCCATTCATCCTTGTCTTTAATTTTAGTAGCAAGTGCCTTCTCTTCAAGTACATTCTTTTCCAGTGCCAGATCATCTTCCTTGATAGCCAGGAACACCCATTCCTTCCTATTGTCGGATCTACTAGCAGAATCTTCTGTCAATTCATCATTAGAATCAGTAATGTCTTTCTCATCCGCTATGTAGCATGATTTGTCTATGTTTTTCTTACATTTATACTTGTTCTAATATCCAAGGTTAGGCTTAAATGATCTTCTAACTCTTTCTTCAAATCTTGAATTCCTTTCAAGACATCTTGATGCAAAATGACCAATCTTATTACATGCAAAACATTTAAAAGGTGCTTTTCCTTCATACTTACTTCCTACCAGTCCTTTAGGTACTCTTCTAGCAAATAGTGCTTCAAGTTGCTCAAACTCATCATCTTCTCTCTTCATATCTTCCAATTCCTTTGCATACAAAGCTTTCCAGTCTTGCTTACCGGTTGTAGATGTAGATGCATGAAAAGCAAGTTCAAACTTCACAGCTCGAGAAGGTCCAAATTCTTCAAGTTCAAAATAAGATAGTTTCCGAACCAAATTATCTATGTTGACAGATATATTAGCCATTATTATCAACTCATTAATAGTAGTAGCCTTCATTTTGTAAGCCGGTGGTAGGGCTCTCAGGACTTTAGAAACAATTTCATCTTTGCTCAAAGTTCCACCACAACATTGAATTCCCATAACAATCTCATTTACCCTTTCCATGAATGCAGTAATCCTTTCATCTTCTTCCATCTTTAGGTTTTCATATCTCACATGGTAACCATCAAGTTTAGCAATTTTCACTGTAGGTTTACCTTCATTAAGAGTCTCCAACTTATCCCATTTAGCCTTTCTAGATGATTTGTCGGTTAATCCCATTATTTGTTGATCAGGTAGTGCATAGAAGAGGGTTTCTCTTGCTCTACAATCAATCTCAAGCTCCTTGTCCAGGTTAGCCGGAGGAGGATTGCTTGATCTCGAATTATAGGGTGTGACACCATTCTGTGTGATCTCCCAAATCTCCTTGCCAAGACATCTTAGATGAGTCTCCATCTGAATCTTCCATACTGTATAATTTGTTCCATCAAGCCTCAAAATATCCCTTTGAAAGATAGCTCTAGAAGAATTGGATGAACTTGAACTATAACTCGCCATAGGATCTTCCTCAAGCGGTTAAGCTTTTTGTAGAGAGGACCAAATCTCTAATACCAATTGTTAGACAGTTCAAATAACCGGAAGACAACTGAGAGGGGGGGGTGAATCAATTGTCACAGATTATCGAAACCATTACCAATTTAATACTTTAATATCGAAACCCAAAACATTAATACCGCAATAGCAGATAAACCAATTAAGCATAGACAATAATTATAGAATAAATACCATCCACATAACACCAAGATTTGTACGTGGAAAACCTGGTAAAGGGAAAAACCATGGTGGGAAGCCTACCCACAGTCAGATAATACTTATGCAGTAAATATGTGAATTACAATTGAGGGGCCTGCACTTGCAGGAAGGCCAACAACTTAGAGCGCACTGCTCATAACAAAAGGAGCCTCACTGACTACATATAAATCCAAACTACAATCCGAAGAAGTGTTGAACTATAAAAGATAACATCTCCTATGCCTGAGTACAGTTTTGGTTAAGTTCAATACCAGAGGACTAAATCCTCTTACATAAACCCAATTTGATCTCCAATGATCGACCGACTCCTCTGCCTGAATGATATTACATTATTCACACATTACATTCCTTGACCATGACCTCTAACATTAACCATGATGATCTACAATAAGATCTTACATCTATATATACAAAACCTCGACCATAAACAATCAGGTCGCCCACTAGACAATAAACTGATTACATAAATACAAACCATGTCGGCCTTAGACCAAACAAATAATATCAACACATAAGACATCCCGAAAATACATTAATAGGTCCTATCCACACGTTACATTAAAGTTGGTCCATAACCTAGATCAATCGGGACCAAGTATAGGTCCACACGCCACAACAATGATCTCCATCCGCCAAGTCTCGAACATGATCAACAACAACATCTTGAAAATCCACCAGAAGTTGCACCAACACCACTTATGAAATTCATCAAATATCTCCACCAAAATCTCTAATAGTAAAACCCTCACCAGAACCTGAAAACCAATCTTCTAAGCAAGCAGGATAGCATCCAATCTCCAGACCAAAACCAACTGACCAAATATGAGCATGAGTATCATGAAAAATCCAATTCCATCACCAGACTATACCAGAGCCTACCGGATCATGTCGGATCCAAGTTAACTAGAAATCACTCAACCTACCAGGACCAAAAGGGTGTCGATAAAGCATCCAAACAGCTAGTGTTGGCATCGATGACAAAACATCAATGCAACACATAATCAATTCTACCAAATGGCCAACATATAGTGCTCCCCACATATATAAATAA
This sequence comes from Cryptomeria japonica, assembly GCF_030272615.1. Lineage (NCBI taxonomy): Eukaryota > Viridiplantae > Streptophyta > Pinopsida > Cupressales > Cupressaceae > Cryptomeria > Cryptomeria japonica. The sequence continues at coordinate 634,229,311 of NC_081405.1, read as the reverse complement.
ACACAAATAAATAAATAATAATCATAGATGCAATCATATCACTAAAGTCAAAAATATAATAAGATTAAGGTGGAAGCCAAATAATTTTAGTAATATAAAATATGATGTACTTGAAATGCACTGAGAGAGGGGGTGAATCAGTGACACCAAAAATAAAACTACTTCAAACACTAATAGTAGATGAACTTAACAAAAAAAATTAACACAATGCATGTAACCCAAAATATTATAACAACATCCACAATAAGTAAAACATCCACCATAACACAAGTGTTTGTACGTGGAAAACCCCAATAGGTAAAAACCATGATGAGATGGAACTCACAAGTTAACTATCTGTAGTAATAGATAATTGACCAGTTAGGGTCTACAAAGTGCTCTGCAATCCCAAAGCTTGATTAGAAGCTTATACCTTATTAAAAGTAGTACCCTATTAGGAGTAACCTTAGTGGAGGATTTATGAACCCAAACTAATGGATCACCCTGTCAGAGGATTTATACATTGAAGCTTTTAGAGCTTACTCGGTTAGGGGATTTGAATTCTACTGTGATTGTTAGAAAACAACAAGATTGGCTTGATCTATTTGAGTAGCACAATAGTTGCTTGATCAGATCCTTTTAAGCATAAACACTGCTCTTCTGCATACTCTGCAACTTAACTTCTTATTCTCTTTGGCACACAACATATCACTTTCACTCATCATAAAATAATGCATTGAGATGTCAATATATAGACATTAAAATTTCATGTCGGCCTAAAGAAATCATAACACAATTTCCTAGGTGCAGTGTATCTAGTCAAGTGATCGTAACTCATCACAAAAATACCACCAAAATTTTTTTGGTGGGATAACTCATCACGATTTATGGTAACTCATCACAAAATCAACAAATATTGGTTGGAACAATCAATACCAATTGGAATTAAATATATGAACCATTATCCTTGAATCTCTTGATAGAATCTTCGCTTGATCTTCATCTTGATGTCGACTAATGTGTATCCACTGGTTGTCTTCTATACATATACCGGTTATCACAAAATACCGGTTTAGAGATAAACCTCTTAGTATAGCTTATATCATATCGGTTGTAATATAAACAACTTGAAGTTATACCAGTAGATAATATAAACATGTGTGTGTATGTGTTTCATCAATGACAACATATGATGAATTCATTACAATCATCATCAAGCCAACAAAATATCACAACAAAATATAACCCAATAGTAAGAGATATTAAAACCATAATAAATCCCCAAAAAATCGCACAACAAAAGATGACTGACATAGGGTGTACGAATGTTGCCTTCAAGGCAACTCGAGAAGGTAGACTCAAGACCAAGATAATAACCCTAATTTAAGACAATGACCAGGGTTAGGTTATATGGGCCTTAATACTATCTTCATATAAACCACCATTGGGGATTATATAGGCATGTTTAGACTTGTGACTTTCCAGGTGGAGTCGATGCCTTGTTCCAAATTAATCAAAACACAAAACACCTGCACAACATATGTATATATGTTGGTTAAAAAAATTGTACACCTGGGGAAATATACAAAATTATGGCTTCAACCACTGTGTGTGAGTAAAACTCTCCCAATTTAGGGAAGGCTCCCCCTATCTACAAACTAAACTAATCTAATATAGGTGGGACAACAGTCTTTCTTCTTCTTTCAAGAAAAAATATACTTTTTTCTCTTCATAGAAAAGTAATAGCAATTGGAAATAAATAACAGCAAATACAGAAATGAGACTTTTTTTAAGGATTTTTGGAACATAAAGGGAAGCTAAGTTTCCATGAAGGTACAAAGACCTCTGTCACTTCTCTGGGACGGGAAAACAAAAAGAAAGCTCAAAGTCTTCAACTATCTATTATCCTATCAACCTTTTTAGACGATTTTCTATTAACTAAGCACAATATGTAGCAGCTCAAAGTCTAACTACATGATGTGCTTCACCTTACATGCACAAGTCTTAAAACTAGAAGAAGCACAAAGTCTACAAGCTATCTTCTCACTTTAGCTTTCCACACTAGTTTCAGATATGATAAGCAACTCAAAGTCTGCAAGATCAAATCTGAAAACCAAACATATAACTCTAAATATAATTAGTAGTTCAAAGTCTGCAAGATTGAATTTCAATCTCTCCTGAACAATAGAACAAAAACCACAATCAACTCCAGAAAATGTTGTCACATAACAACTTGAATTGGCACAAAGTCTCAACATAACTTGCCTCTTTTATTGAAAGCAATATGATTTACATCTAAGCTCAAAGTCTTAGAGTGCACATACAAACTGACATAATTTTGTTGCATTGCCAAAATATCCCCCAAAATTATAATAGACCCCCTCAAGTATTTATAGGAGAGGAGTCATGAGAAAAAGGTGGGAGGATCCCAACTAAATTGAGAAATTCTCTCAACCACCGAGACTTATTCAATAACTAACTACGACTTATTCCAACTACACTCCTAATTGAACACAACTTGTAGTTGTTTTACATGTAATTAAAAAGTGCAAGTAATGAGTTAACTTGCAATTACAAAGTTATTTTTTACATGTAATTTGTCAAAACAAAATTATAAATGCATAACTAAAACTATTCCATGTGTCTAAAGACCCGACCCTAACTGCATCATCCTTTGTCTGTGATGATCTTCATGTCGCTTTAGGATGCTAGAACTTGAAGTATTCTAGATTGGTAAATACATTTTGAACCGAAATGAGAACTTGCATCCTTATCTTCTTTCTTGGGGTAGTACTAGCTTTTCAAGAGGGAAATGGTTGCCTTCCTCTTTCCATGTCATGACCATCTTTGTCTTGAAAGCATTCTATGCTCTCAACCATGAATTGTTGTTGTATCTCTTCTTTTAATCATCCTTCAATCTTGAAATTTGCTTGCAAAATAAGGCCCATTCCTTAATCTATTGATTTGGTAGGTCGTGTGTGCAAACCAGACTGACAAGGGAAGGGATAAATTGATGCAAAAATGGGCTCACAAGTGAATTTTGGGTTTTTGGAAGTTGCATTACATGTGTGGGAAAAATAAGAGCATTAACTTGCAATTGTGGGGAACAAACATGCAACTTCATATGCGTAATGGTTAAACACAAGTTTGTACTTGTAATTGGACCTTTAAAACTCATTTTCAAGTGTTTTTTTAGTGTATTTTGGACCAATTTCGGGTTCTGCATGGCTAACTGCAAGTGACGACTTTAAATGGGAAAAATGAATGAAGGTGTGAAATGAGTGGATGAAATGGTGGGAATGGTATGTATGGATGATGGAAATGAATATGAGTGAAAATGAAAATATTTTGGGAAGATCGTCTTTATGAAAATGGGAAGAACTTTCAACATGTAATTCGATTCTAAAAACCCGATTTTGAAAGGATGAATATTTTCCAATTTAGAAACTTGGAGTTTCACCCAAAGATGGTTAAGATTTTCCAACCAAAGGAGAAGATCAACAATTTTCATCTTACATGCAATCAGGTTTTTAAATCCCGAATGCAAGTAAAGAGGGAAAATGGTGAAAGACAATGCAATTCACAAATTGCTTTGCAAACTTGGAACAAAGGGGAAAATCTCTCACAAAACCGATTTTAGGCAGGAACAAACAAAACTAACATATATAAAAATTAATCAAGGAAACAAAAACAAAAAAAGAAAACAAGAACAAGAGAAAAAAGAAGAAAGGAAAAGAACAGCCTTGATCAATCAAAATGTCCTCCAAGAAGCAAGAAACAATTATTGAAAGAAGAGAGGAAAACTCTTAAATAGATAAAAGGAGGAGATTCAAACCCTAGCCACGTTTTTCCAAAATACCATGTGCAACAAAAATGTCTATCAAAATGGCATAATAAATGGTCAAATCTCCATCCAAACCCCATGCCTAGGTTAAGGAAGAAAAAATGACTTAGGAATGAATGGATTCGTGGCAAATTTCAAAGGCAAATTGTGGCATTTACAAGCACGTGTTTGTTGTTTGAAGGCCACAAAACCAACAATAATGTCTTCCAAATGGCGTGAAAAGAGTTCCAATATGCATGAAAATAGGAAGGAATCCAAAATGCCTTCTCCCTCCTTGAATCTCGCCACAAAAATCGTTGGAAATCTTCAACAAAATCCTCCAATATTGCTGGTTGGGTTTTTGGGAAAGAACAACAAGTTTAAAATTGCAAAGAACATATGAAATCGGGTTTCTAAAACCCATTTGTAAGTTAAAAAATGTTCACTTTTCATGCATAAAGTCAAAATCGGGTTTGTGAGAGCAAACAACAAGTTTAAAATACTTGTAATAGGGAAATAAAACTCTCATTACAAGTTTTAAACAACTCAACAAAAGACTAGTAAAGGGAAAATAAAATTCCTTTTACAAGTCACAAAAGCAACTTAAAAATAAAACTTGTAATAGGGATATAAAATCCCTATTACAACTTAAAGAGACTTTATAAAACTTGGAATGGAGGAGAAAAACCCCTACCATAACTTAAAATCACTTAAATGGAACTTTTAAAAAGAATTACAAGTTTTATTTTAACTTTATAATTTAAAGTTCACTTGTAATATGCCCAAAAAGTTGCTACAATGACTTAAAAGACAAAAAGCAACAAGGGGGAAATAAAAAGTAAGTTACAAGTTCTAATTTCATAAAGTGAACTTGTAATTAACTAAAAGTTTACCTACAAAGACTAAAACAAAGGAAAACATTAAAACTTGCAATTTAAGGAAAATTTCCCACCTGCAGTTAGGAAGAAAAAACCCGAAATTGAAGGAAAAACATAGCTAACATACCCAAAATGCAATGAAATTTGAAACGTGGCTTAAGGATGGACTAAAGATTAGCCCAGTCTAGGGATAAGGCAAAATTATACCTCGAGAAGCATGCCATAGAGTAAAATTTTCATTTTTTGACAAAAATTTTATGTAATGGTCCATCATTTTAGAAAACAAAAATGAGGACAACAATACATATACACCTAATCATGATATATACATAAGAATCTCAGAAATCATAATCAAATCTCTAATAAGATCACCTGAAACACACGTTAATACATTGTGATCCATTATAATCATAATACATCATCTTCATATCAAGGTCGTCAATAAATCATAAGCAATAGACCCTAATATCATCAATATGTCCTCATATGCATAAATCATCAACATAATCGTCAAGTCCTGAAAAATAGAATCATCATGAATAGTCCACCATCATAAATAAAATGAGTATGTCCACAATCATACACACCTAATAGGATATTACACTTATATAGAGTGAAGCATAATTCCAGCAAACATAAAAGCAGAAAGAAGCCATGAAAGGTATTACATAGTTCATCTCATTTGTAGGATTGTGCTTGTATATGATAGGATTGGCTATGTGGAGATAATGTTGGTTAGGGAAGAGGTAGATTGCCTTTCCCTTAGTGTTAGTGTAGATGGTTATGTAGAAGAACTATTACCTTATTCATGTGTCGAAGCATATGGGATGAAGTGTATGAAATGAAGAATATGGGGAAGGTAGGGGACATGAAGCATGGATTAATGCTCAAATACATTTCCCCCATCCCAATAAGGAATCACATATTATTATCCATAAAGAAAGAGGGTAGAAAATTATTACCTAGGTTCTAGAAAGTGTTTGGGGAGTATAGTAAAGAGGGAAGTTGGGTTGCACATTTCTCTCTACATGTTGAAGACTCGCTCTATCTAGTTGGTGTTATAGGTTGTATTTTTTCTCTTTGTATTCAATTAACCTACTATAACTATTATAGAAATGGGGTAGATTGATTTTATTCCATATAAGGATGTGGTCTTTGGGTTCAAAGTCTCAAGTCCCTATGGTGAAGAGTGTGACCTTGGGCTTCCATCCCTCCCACCCCTTACACTCCTACTAGATGGAGATAATGGGATTGTATCACAAATAAGGAATGGTTCCCATTAAAAACCCCTTATAGGGGTCTACGTATAAGACTCAATGATGTGATTGAATTAACTTAAGTTTGACTATCTTTGGGGTCAATAGTTTCACTATATGAGTGGGGGTGAAGTGAGGCCCTTATAGGAGGGTGGGTACTTACCACTATAGTTATAGTAGGGTTAAAGCAACATCTATAAGTGCTACAACTCTAATAATATCTACCTTGTAAAATGAAGAAATATCAAGAGAGGGGGTTCGTGTCTTGATGGTTGATGTGGGAGGAGGTGATATGTCCTCTATCGCTACACTCCTTACTCTCTAACTACTTTTCTAGGACCTCACTTCTATCTCTCATGCTTCTATGCATGTTTATAGTTATGTGAGAAGTGGATGATGGCCAATCTGTAATCTTGATTGGTAGGATGAGGTGGTATTCGGAGGTGATTAAGGTACTTGTGTAGATACCTAAAAGCAATAGGTCGATTAGAATCCATAGTTGGACTGAGACAAACACAAATACAATCAAACGATGATAATATTAGAAAATAGATCAAAAGACTTTATTGATAATATGCTTTCTCCATTGAGATACACCTATTAGATTGATATAGAGTGAGTTTTAACAGCCCATCCAACCCAAATTAGGCCACCAACATAGTGAGAATAGTAACTAGGTGGTAGGAATGGGAATGGGAACCATATGTGTTGTTGGTGATGTTGGTCTTGTGTTTGTTAGGTGGCATTTATTTAAATAAAGTTATTGTCTAGATTTAATGCTTCTCACTCATCATAAGACTAGGCCCGATCTATTTGGGCCTCCATGAGAGTGTTAAGGTAGAAATAACACAACATGAAATTTTGCATACCTACTCAAATATTCCTCATAAGTCCAAAAATTGCTTTCCCAAATCTTAATGTTTTTCTCCACTTTCAAGAATAGGGGTTTGCCTTCAAAAAGGTAAATACAGGCTAACTAGTAGACTCAAGATGGTTAAATGTTAATTAATATATCCTCCACTTTAGGATTATCTTAAAATCGAGAGGATATTACCAAAGGTCTCCTAAATAAGTTTGTAAATCAGATAATATTTGACATTACTATAATAAATAATAGGTATACACAATATACACCTTACCATTGCAATTACTAGCACTAAATTAAGCATAACTAGCTACATCATGACATTTATGTAGTTGATAAGACTTTGCACATGGACCTACATATATCATCTTCATTATGATCCCTTAAGATGTTTTCATTGATCACCTCTTATACAATGATAAGGTGTAGGAATGCATATTCATGGTCTCCATTGATATACAAATACATTTTGTTAATAATAATGAGCCATAAACATCATGCAAAATATAATCTAGTCCAACTAATGAGATGAAGATGTTGTAATTTTTTTTTTTGATCTTAAACCAATAAGGACTAGTGTCTACTCCGTTGAACAACTATATCATAAACAACAAAGAGGAAACAAGTGTAGTCACGTAGAGTGTAAAAAAAACAATAAATGTATTCATATACAAATCAAATAATACATTTTATTGCAATAAATAAACTAAATGATCCATAAAAAAACTACAAAGACTCGTGTGTCATAAAGAAATGATTATTATAAATCATTGGTAATACATTGGGTGCTATCACACATACACCAAACCACAACTTCATGCATACCAACAAATGTGGCAAGAACAAATAAATAAAAACATTTTATAATTTTATTGAATCCTGGAAAATAGAAATGGATACATACTATTACATAATATGTGCACTTGTAAACCCTTTCTACACTCTACAAGATACATCTATTTATTATAGTTTAATCTAAAAAAATTATTCCCTAGAATAACCTATAGACTATTATGGAATTGGATGGCTAGTAACCTTCCCAATGCTGATTGGATTTAGGGGGATTTCAATATGGTTTAATACTCTCATTATCCTAGCTGGTCTAAATAGTTCAATCTCAACCATGAAGAATTTGATAGTTGGTTATTTTTTCGTAATTCTTTGGGGTGGTAGACCCTATTCATGACAAATTTACTAGTTAATCATAAAACTAGTTTACCTAGTCTAATTTTAGAATGGGAGAGGATAGAAAGTTGAGCATGTTGGATAGGTTTTACATATCCCCTATTTTACCATTGGTTCAAGATCTAGAGGGATTGTGTGTTCAAGTCAACTTTTCTACTTCTCTTCCTATTCACTATCCTATAATCTCCAACATAAGTTCCTCTCAAACTTCAGACATTGACCTATCTCTTCCCTTCAAACTAAATGTTTCTCATTAAAAAAATCCTACTTGTTTATTTTTCTCTTGAGGGGAATTGGAATTATTTTCCTAACCCAATTGAAGGGTAGTATTTGATTGACTGGTGTTGTGCAACCATTACCTAATGCATTAGCTTCTTGTATTCATTTGGCCAAAAAATGGTCTGGCAACATAAATGAAAGGAAAAATATCTTCAAAGAAAACTTGTGGCAAGCCAAAAAACTCCTTAATGAAGATCCTTGCAACATCAAAATTCAAACTTCTATTGCTGCTACAAAAGCTCAATTACATAAAATTGACAATTATAAAGGACAAGGGGCTAAAATCAGATCTAGACTTCATCGGATAAAATAAGGGAACAAATTCACTAAATAATTTTTTAATTATCTTGATTATAAGCATAAAAAGGAAACAATTGGTGGGATAAGGATGAATTTGATACTTTTTAGAATAACCCTTCTAATATATGCAATGTTTTCAAATGATTCTATGAAAATATTTTTAAAGATGATCCATGGCGGGATATTTAACAAACCCTTGAGAATACATGGTTAAAAATTATATACCTAACAAAATAAACATTGATTATAGTCATTATCTTGATAGAATTTTGTCATTGGATGAGCTAGAAAAGGATCTTTTCTCAATGGCCCCTTATAAAAGTCCTAGTAGCAATGAGCTTCCTATGAAATTATATCAAGTTATGTGGAAACACATTAAGGAATTTTTTAATTGTTTATACCTGGAGGCTTTTAAAAATGGATTCTTGGGACCCATTATTAATGATGGTATAATTAAACTTCTTTCTAATGGAAAACAAGAAGACTCTATTTTTTATTGGCATCTTATAACCTTTCTTAACACTTGCTATCAAATTGTAGCAAAAGCCTCAATGGTCCAAGAAATTGTTAGAGCTAAACAAAAATATATTATTGCTGATATTTTATTCTCAATAATCTTATGTTAACATAGGAAACTTGTGAATGGGCTCAACAAATAGGACAAAATTCCATTTTGATTAGGCTTAATTTTGATAAAGCTTATGATGAAATTCATTGGAATTTTATTCTTTAAAATGCTTTAATAGCTAGGTTTCGGTCTTAAACTTCGAGTTCATATTCAAATGCTCTATCAAGATGCTAATGCTTGGATTATTATTGATAATATGATGACATATCTATTTCCTTTACAAATATGTATCTAGCAAGGTAGTCCCTTAGCCCCATACCTTTATGTCCTTATGGTTGATGCTCTAGGGTATTTACTTCATAGTGCTCATAATATGAAGCTAATCTCAAAAATATCTACTCCTAATAATGTGGTTTTCACTAATTCCCATTATGCTAATGATAGCCTGTTATTTTTATAAAATTCAAAAAAAAAGTTTTCAATATGAGGGACATATTGGAGTTGTATTGCGTTGTTTCAGGATCTAAATTCGCCCATGCTAAAATATAATTTATGATGGTTCAAAATGATCATATCCCTTATTGGATCCTCCAAGAATGAAAACAAATTAAATATGGGGAAATTATGAGGTACCTTTGTATACCATTTGGTATCAGGGTGTCTCTCTCAGATATGTGGGAATTGGTATCTTGATAGACTCAAGAATAATATTTTCATTTCGGGAAATTAATTTCTATCTTTGGCTAGCAAAATATAGGTCGTCAATACAGTTTTTCTTGCAACACATGTTTACTACTCTTCATGTTGGATGCTCTCAAAAAAGGGGTATGAGAATTTAATCAAAATTATTCATAAATTTCTATGTGCTAAATGGGATGGTAATAGAGGATTGATATCCACTTCATGGACTCAATGTGTCCAACCTAAATACAAAGGTGGTTTAGGGCTTATAGATCCAAGAATGCAAGGGTTTTATTTGGCTACCAAATGGATTTCTAGAGTTTTCTATGGGGATGAACCATGGAAGATTCTTATACAAAATCACATTAATCTTACCAATATCAAGGGGAAATGATAGCATGTGGGGTGGTTAGATAAAGTCCTTCATGCCTCTATTTTCTTAATTAAGGCTTATCCTTCCCTCTTGTCTATTTGGTTCAAGCTTGGCAACATAACTATTATCTTTTAAATGGAGGGATAACCCACTCCAAAATAAATTTAGTTTCTCCACTTCATCTATTTGGAGGAATAAGGAGATTATTTATCAAAATCAACTTCTTGCTTTATGTTTTCCAAAACAGTCTTATGTCCTCTTCAAAAAAAAAGTCCATAATGTTGATATCTTTTGGATTTTTAGACTATGAGATGGTTGTCATGGTATTCTATTAAAGACCAATTCAATCTAAGCAATAAATACAAAGTTTTTCTAATTTATATGTAGTCTTTGGTTACACTGGAGATGACTATGAATTTTTGCATCCTTATCCATTGCAACTTCTAAAAAAATTAGTTATGGATGTCTTCATATCCTTTTCTATTTTTTCCTTTAGAAAAGGTTTACTTGCAGTTGCTTCCAAATTTGCCCTTAAAGTCTAGATTAAATTCCAAATGGAATTGTAGGTTCAATGAATTTTTTTGGTCAAAACTATTTGCACATATGTGGAAATCAAAAGGCCATTTAGATATTAAATTAATTGCTTGGAAGATTTTACATTGTAAATTGCCTATTGCAGACATACTAAAACGTATGATGGTCCAACCATTTAATTGCCCATTTTGTCAAAGACAAGGAAATGTAAGGCATATCTTTTGGGCATGTCAATTTGTTAAAAAACTATGGAACCTAATTTTCAATGACTTGCCAGCTATTTTTTAACACATATTAAATTGGAAAGAAGCCCTTCTTGGTGTGGGGTTACATACTAATACTATTGTTGATGTAGTTGGACATGTTATTTTGTTTCATATATGGAGATACATGTGTAAATCAGAGCTCACCAGGAACCTGCATTTCTAAGGCTTTACTTAAACAATTTTTATTGTTCGACTTCACTTATTCTCAACTATAGGTTGAGGCTGAGAAGAATTTAAAAATTAATCTCCAAATTTAAAAAATAAAACTTTAGGTCAAGCTTCCATTTAGTACAAGGAAGGTTGTCATGGTATAGGGCCCAAGGTCTTCTTTTCATGATTGTTTTAATGTCATAGTTTCATTTTGCCTTTATTGCAAATGCCCTTGCAACTATTATGTTCTTTCTGTTTCAATGCTATTATGGTGTTATTGTTGTTGCGATGCTTGTAATTTTTGCATTTTGGTTGCAAACTTAAAGTTTTTATGTAGCTCAGTCTCATGGTTGTAAAGCTGCAAGGTATAGTTTTGTATTGTTGCAAACTTTGTGCTCTATCAATTGCTATTATGTTTGTAGTTCAACTTTTCACATTGATAGTCTACTAACCCTCTTCTCAGTGTACTCTTTATGCATTTTTTTTTATATTAAAAAAATTAATTCTAAATTTTTTGCCTTTTATTTGTAACTTTATAAATATTTTGAAATTTAATGATATTCAATACATATTTATATATAAACTAGCATTACCTATTTGTAGAGAAATATAGGTAGAGTATGATGAAAGATATCATATTTGTTCATTATTTTACTTAAAATCTATTATATTTGTATACACCTAAAAATGGTTTGAAGATAGTTAATTAAAAAGCAATTATTTAATTAATCCCCCTCACCAATTTAATTGAATTCATTAGCAATTTGATTAAATTCTCCCTTTCATCTGCTTATTAATAAATCTAAGGATTTATTTAATAGGTTCATTTCAATTGTCTCCTTTGATTAATTAATCCCTCCCCATTTAAATTCATTTCTTCTAATCTTCTAATTAATTAAAACAAATCAATTTATGAGTTGTTGAAAGTTAATTAGTCTTTTCCTATTATTTGAATTTTTAAAATCAAATTACCCACATGCCTCCTAACTTCTAACCACCTAGCCTAACCACTTCTAAACCTAACCCATTCCATCTAACCCTGGGTTTAATTAAACCTATCTTAGCTTGCACATCCTAACCTCCTTATCCTAACCTCCTATGGTGTGGATACTCTCCCCTTGAGACACATGGCATTCTTGGGCCACATGTCCCCTCTCTTGGAAGCCCCTTGAAACTTGTCACCATAGAGATGACAAATGTCCCCTTTCCTCCAACCTCTTTTCCAACCTCCTCCAATTTCACCTTTGATATCTTCAAACTCAATCTTGACCATTGATTCCTACCACCTCACCCCTGGCCTTGGAAATCCTATAAATATCCCCCATTTTGGAGCAATAAGGATCCCATCTCATTTGCATTTTAGAAATTGTTACTATAGGCATAATATCTCTTAACATATCATTTGAGCATTGTTATTATAGGCAATTGCATCTTAGATCTAGCTTAATTTGATCATTTTCTAGCATAATTGTTGAATCATGTAGCTTAAGCATTCTCTTTTCTAGCTTAATTGTATCATTATCATTTCAAATCCTCCATCTAGGTGTAGTCAAGTCACTAGAATTTTCTTATCCAGATCTGAGAGCAAATCCACACTCGCATCTCTTAGGAGGCGATAGATCGCTTTGCCATGGTTTTATCTTCCTTTGCTTTAAATTTGCTAACCATGCTTGTAATGATCTATTGAGTGTTTGTGTTGCAGCTACAGGTATCCCACTTCACAGGCACGACATTTTGGCACCGACCGTGACACTCGAAATCTGATTTTTGGCCTCTCAAGCATCATCAAACCTTCATTTCTGACTGGGCTGGAATCAGAATTTCGTACGAGCTCCTTTTTGGTCTTGTATGAGCTCCTTTGTGCACTGAAACGATAATCCATCCTTACTCGTACGAGCTTCTAAAGTGTTGTACGAGCTCTATTCTTGATTCGTACGATCTCGGAAAGATTCTCGTACGAACAGGTAAATTGTGTCATATGACATTCTGCTTCTGTGTTTTTAAAATAGACTGCATTTTTGGGGTTTCATACTTTGATTCGATTATTACTAATGCTAACCCTGGTCTGTTTGTGAGTTTTTCGGCAGCCTAACTAGTTTTTGCAGGACTATTGTTGAAGATTACGCTTGTCAAAAACTCATTTCAACAAAACACATCATGACTACTAATGTATCTATTTTGCAGGTTGCCTAAAAGAATTCAACAAAACTTTGTGTATTTTCTTAAATCTTTCTAGGCACACTTGATTTTGCTAATGGAAATGAACAATCGTGTTTTATGTGTTTTAATGATAGGCGAGTATGCTCTCACCTTTCTTAGGTAATCAGAAAGCTAGACTCATCATTTGCTTTCATTAGTGCATTTCTTTAGTGGGCCTACCCTCCCGAGGAGCTAATAACTCCTAGCCATTAAGGCCCGTGAGAGGGGAACGACCTAAGTGGGAACGACTAATGCCAAGTAATCCAACCCACTATAAAATAAATATGATTTGATGAAAATAAAGTCAACAACAATGCTCGGGAATAGCTCTCCTCCGTACCTTCGGGTATATCAAACCTTGGTTTTCAAGGCTGGGAGACCTCTTAATTGAGTATTATACCCCGACGTGCCGAACGGATCCCTTGCTAGTTCCGATTAAATTAGAAGCTACCTGATTCACCTCTGAAAGGATGATAATCTTTGTGTAAGAGAGATAGTAACTCTCTCAAGACACTTGCCATATCGTGCCCCCATTAGCGTTTGGAGTCAGAAAATACAGCATTGAGAATCCATTACGTGAGACTCAGCGGTCATATTTCAACAAAACACATCATGACTACTAATGTATCTATTGTGCAGGTTGCCTAAAAGAATTCAACAAAACTTTGTGTATTTTCTTAAATCTTTCTAGGCACACTTGATTTTGCTAATGGAAATGAACAATCGTGTTTTATGTGTTTTGATGATAGGCGAGTATGCTCTCACCTTTCTTAGGTAATCAGAAAGCTAGACTCATCATTTGCTTTCATTAGTGCATTTCTTTAGTGGGCCTACCCTCCCGAGGAGCTAATAACTCCTAGCCATTAAGGCCCATGAGAGGGGAACGACCTAAGTGGGAATGACTAATGCCAAGTAATCCAACCCACTATAAAATAAATATGATTTGATGAAAATAAAGTCAATAGCAATGCTCGGGAATAGCTCTCCTTCGTACCTTCGGGTATATCAAACCTTGGTTTTCAAGGCTGGGAGACCTCTTAATTGAGTATTATACCCCGACGTGCCGAATGGATCCCTTGCTAGTTCCGGTTAAATTAGAAGCTACCTGATTCACCTCTGAAAGGATGATAATCTTTGTGTAAGAGAGATAGTAACTCTCTCAAGACACTTGCCATATCGTGCCCCCATTAGCGTTTGGAGTCGGAAAATACAGCGTTGAGAATCCATTATGTGAGACTCAGCGGTCATATTCTTATTAGCTATTGGGTGTGTACCTAAGCTTGCAAGCAAAGGTTTTCTCTCTCAGCCAACTTCCTTAGGTAGTGTAATGTGCTTGAAGGTCACTAATCATATCGTGTGTTTGTTGTGTATTCATCCCTTAAACAAAAAATCAAACATTCAAAACTGGAAAAAATAAGCAAAAAATCAAACTTCACTAATCAAAGTTCTGCCAAACAAATATTTTTATCTTTGTTCTGTCCTCTATCGTACGAGGTATCTACTTTGTCGTATGGTCCAGTGGGAATTGTTGTACGAGCCTGTGTGGTAGAAAATTTTATATTATTTTTCATCGTCTGGTCTAGTGAAAAGTGTCATACGAGTCATCTTAGCAGAGGATTTTTTGTCGTGCGATATTTCTAGTTTGTTGTATGAGCTGCATAAATTGTCGTTCGGGTCTGTGTAATCTATCGTACGAAATTCTGTCTGTTAGTCCAGAACTGTCTTCTTGCGCATCTTTTTCAGATCTGTCATATTTGCTCGGTCAATTTGCAATGATCATAAGCACCTATTATCTATCATTTTATGCTTGGATTGTCTTCTTGGTTTGCTTGGTCAAGTTATCATCTGTCAAAATCAAACTCTATAACATAAACACCTCAATATTTTCAAGTGCTCACATTCAATAAGTTCAAGATCTAAACATCTCAAAGTGCATCATTAACCTCTTTGATAAACTGATCACTCAAACATGGTTTCTCATCAGGATCTATCATCCTTTATCACAAAACTACAACGCTTGGTCAGAATAATCTTGTCCCACATCGTAGGATATATTGTTCCTATTGGACTTCGTCTTTATCAAATCATCATCATTGCACTCCCAAAACCGAAGATCGAAAAACTTGCAAACTTTTAAACACTTGAATAATATTTTCGTGTCATGTCGCGCTATCACATTTACATTGACAATTGATCACTTATCAAAACAACTTTTTGGACAATTGAATTCTAGCACAATATCTAACACACATATATGCCCATTCTAACTAGAGCTCAGAAATGAAGAAACACAGAGATGAAAATCGAAACATTAGAAATAGCTGAAGATCATATCAACATGACATACCAAAGCAAAACACAAGAAGAAAACATGACAAACCAACATATCAGAGAAATCAAACAAGTCCAAAATTAAAATCCAACTGTGTCAAAATCTCACAAGGATTCAAATACATCTCCAAAGAAAGGTGGTTCTTTTATGCAACTCTTAAAGATATCCCTAAAGGATTTGGCTGAGAAAGATCAAAATTGTGCACCTATGTCTAGCAATGGCTCATCCCTCCATAAGAAAATTGACTCTCCAAAGGCATCTATTCCTACACCTCTTGAAAACTTGCAAGAACCTTCCATAGCATCCTCGCCAAAGAATACATCCAAAGATGAAGTTCCCCAAGGGATATCCATAATGACCATCAAACCTATTTCAAAGGATCCTATTCAAAGCTCATCTCCTTCATATCCAAGCATTGATTCCTTGCAACATCCCCATAGCACTTCCTTGCAAATTGAAGTCCTCGTTCACAGAACACTCATTAAACGTGTATCAGAGCCCTAGGTTGCTACACTGGGAGCTCTAGGGTCTATTATGCTTAGTTAGATTATATTTTGCGTCTATATATATCCTTATTTATGTTGTGTTACTCTCCCAGATGGCCCCCGTTACCCATAGAGCAGCTAGGGATGGAAACCGAAACTCTACCTCTAGGTCTCAGCAAGAGAGTTTCCAAGGGGGCCATGAGGGAGAACAATCCCAAGGTACCCATGGGAAAGAGAGAGATGAAAGTCAGAATAATGAATCTGAAGGGGTTTAATTGAGGTGTATGATGGGGGAGATCCTACAGAGGTTAGATACAATTGAAAATAAAGCAAACCATGAGGAAGAAAATAACTCTCGACATCATGACAGGGAAAGAGATAGGAGCCCTAGGAGAGAGACAAGAAGACCAGATAGTGATTCTACTGCTCACATGAGGGATTTACTTAGGGCTAAGATACCTCTTTTCTTTGGCAATGAGGGGGGATCTACGGCAGAAACTTGGATATTTGATCTTGAAAGATGTTTCACCATGCACCCTTTTAGTAGCAATGTTAAAGCTAGATGTGCCATTATGCACTTAAGAAAGTTTGCTTCAACATGGTGGCGAATGGAGGAAGAAAAACTCCAGGTCAGCATAGACACCATTTCTTGGGAATTATTTTTAGAAAGCTTTAAAGATAGATTCATGTCAGATCAATGGAGACAGGGTAGAGCAGAAGAATTCCATCACCTAAAGCAAACCAACACGTTGGTTGAAGATTATGAGCGAAAGTTCTATGAACTTAAGCCCTTCTCAAGTTACAAGGAGGATGGACCTATGTTGGTGCAACATTTTATTAGGGGATTGAATGACCATATTTCTGGGGATGTAGCGGTCTTTGAACCAAAGAGTCTTCAAGATGCAATAGCCAAAGCCTTTCTAGTTGAGAGGAATGTTAATTTGGGTTTAGGAGGCCATTCCAACAATCGAGGTAATAGTGTTGGGGCTATCTCTAAGGGGAACCAATATCAAGGGACGTCAGGCTCTAAGAATCAACAATCAACTCTCAAAGGAGGATATTTCTCACACAAGAAAAAACTCCTAAAATTACAATCATAGTGGTAGAAAATTTCAATACCAACAAAATCGTGGTAATTCTCGCACCCAACAAAAGTATACCCCTCAACCATCCCGAATTCTCAGAACGTTACTAAAGGGAGTTACCAGCAATCGAGTGCACCATCTACAAGAAATTTTGTGAGAAACACATGTTATTCTTGCGTGTAGCATGGGCATATTGCAGTACATTATCCTCAACTCACCAAGTCCCTCGCAAACCAGAATCAGGCAGCCTCTGAACCCACAGTAGGAAATACAGGTCGGTCCCATAGAATATTTGCCACAATAGAGAAAAAGCAAACTGATCACCAATGCACAGTTATTGAAACCACAGGTTCGTTAAAGGGTAAAACTATATCTATTTTATTTGATTCTGGAGCAACTGATTCCTTCATATCTCCATCCTTAGTAGAAAAGTGTGGGCTAGTGGCAAAAGGGCAAGGAGTTAAGTGGCAGGTAGAATTAGCCTCTGGGACCAAAATGACCACAAATTTATGTGTCCAAGAATGTGAATTGGGATTAGGACCTTTCACTACAAAGGTAGACCTTCATGTAATCCCTCTTGACTCTTATGGGGTTGTTTTAGGTATGGATTGGCTAGAGGAGCATGAATCCAACATAGAGTGCAGAAAGAAAACCATATATTGTATTGATGATTTTGGTGAGCATAGAGTGATAGTAGGTATTCAGCAACCCTTATCTCTCCGTATGAAATCTACAATGCAACTCAAGCGATGCATGTGAAAGGGATGTCAACTTTTTGCAGTATCAATTAATGATCTTGATGAAGAGGAAAGTAAGGAAGTAACACTTGATCACCCCTTGCTTCAAGAGTTTGTTGATGTATTTCCTAAGGAAATCCCAGGAATGCCTCCAAAAAGGGATATTGATTTTCATATAGACTTGGTACCAGGAGCGGAACCCATCTCCAAGGCTCCATATCGCATGACTACTCAAGAACTAAGTGAGTTAAAGTTACAATTAGAGGAACTATTGGAAAAGAGTTTTATCAGGCTGAGTGTATCACCATGGGGTGCTCCAGTGATTTTTGTGAAGAAGAAGGATGGTTCTCTCAGGCTTTGTATTGATTATTGACAACTCAGTAAAGTTACCATTAAGAATCGATACCCACTACCCCATATTGATGACTTGTTTGATCAGATGAAAGGGGAAAAAGTATTTTCCAAAATTGACCTTAAGTCAGGATACCACCAGCTAAGGATCCTCGAGGCCGACATCTATCGTACAGCCTTCCATACTCGATATGGCCACTATGAATTCACTGTGGTGCCTTTCGGTCTAACTAATGCTCCTTCAGTATTTATGAGCCTTATGAATGGAGTATTCAGAACTTACTTGGATAAGTTTCTGATAGTTTTCTTAGATGATATACTGGTGTAATAAAAAATAGTGGAAGAGCATGAACAACATCTATGCCAAGTGTTACAATGCCTATGAGAGAATCAGTTATATGCTAATGTTGAGAAATGTGAGTTCTTTCAAACTGAAGTTAAGTATCTTGGTCATGTTATCTCAGGGGAAGGAATATCTGTGGACCCAACAAAGATTCAAGCCATAGTAGAATGGCCAACACCTGCTAATGTCTTAGAATTTTGTAGTTTCATGGGCCTAGCCGGCTATTATCGACGTTTTGTTATGGGTTTTTCCAAGATAGCTCATCCTATCACTTCCTTACAGAGGAAGGGGAAAAAGTTTATTTGGACTGAAAAATGTGAAGAAGCTTTTCAATGTTTAAAGGAGAAGCTAACCAGTGCTCCAATTTTGGCAATACCTAACCCCTCAGAAGATTTTCTGGTCTGCACAGACGCTTCCTTGGAAGGCATAGGGGCAGTATTAATGCAGGAAGGTAGAGTTATTGCTTATGAGTCTAGGAAGTTGAAAAACCATGAACTCAACTATCCTACTCATGATTTAGAGTTAGCGGTTGTAGTTCATGCCTTGAACCGATGGAGACATTTCTTGTTAGGACACCAATTTGAACTCCATACAGATCACTGCAGCCTTCAGTACATATTTACTCAGCCCAATCTCAATGCCAGGCAGTGCAGGTGGATGGAATTTTTGTGTGAATATGATTTTGAAGTAAATTACATTCAAGGAAAAGAAAATATAGTTGCGGATGCCTTGAGCAGTAGGAGGCATGAGATATCAATAGTAATAGTTGAAGTTGATTTGAAGAGTAAGATACTTAATGCACTCCCGTCAGATGACTGGTATCAAGAGGTTCGATCAGAGATTGATTTAGGAAGAATGCTAGAAGGCAGATATACTGGATATTCAATGGATATTGATGGTCTTCTTAGGTGTATGGGATGTATTTATGTTCCACCCTCTGATGGACTTCGAAGGTTAATTTTAGTGGAAGCCCATCGTGCACCTTACTCGACACATCCTGGTGTCAAGAAGATGCATGCAAATTTGAGGTAGCTTTACTATTGGGCAGGAATGAGGAGAGACATAGCAGACTTTGTATCTTGTTGCCTTGAGTGTCAAAGGGTGAAGGCAGAGCACCAGCATCCAACAGGATATTTACAGTCCCATGCAGTTCCAGAATGGAAATGGGACATCATTTCTATGGATTTCATAGTTGGCTTGCCTAAATCTTTGCGACGTCATGATGCCATTAAGGTTACCGTTGATCGGTTGAATAAGGTCACTCATTTTTCTCCTCTTATATCTTCATATACAACATCTTTAGTAGCACAAAAATTTTTTAGAGACATTGTTAGATTACATGGAATTACACATAAGATTATTTCATATCAGGATCCAATGTTCACTCGTTAAACGTGTCCTAATAGATGGAGGAGATGGCTTAAACATTTGCTCTTTGAGTCTTGTCTGTGATCTAGGTTATTTAGAAGATGCAATTGATCCCCTGAAAAAGATCACATTCAAAGCATATGATGAAGAAGAACATTCCTCTAATGGAATTGTGATGTTACCCATCAGAGTAGGACCTTTGCAGAAAGACACAACATTCCAAGTTCTAAACTTGGACTTATCATATAACATACTCTTGGGAAGACCCTGGATACAGGACATAAAATCTATTACATCAACATGTCATCAGTGTTTAAAATTTTCATACAATAGGCAAGAAATCACAATATCAGCAGACTCAAATCCATTGCAGTGTTGTAGTAATCTGAAATCAGCTGAAGAGGTCATAGTTTCACATAACAAAGAGGCAACATCTTCAAGCACACAATCCAAGGAACAATCATTTGCATCAATTTTGTCAAACATGGAAAAACAAATGCAGCTGAAAGATCGAGGGAATGGATAATATTTGCTATCATGAAAAAACAAACAAGAGAAACTTGAAATTGAAAGAGAAGAAGAAGTTGAAGGAGTTGATATAGTTCACATGTATGCAGGGAAAACATTAGGAACTATCCTACTTGAATTAGAATCACATTCGACTGACATGGACTTAATCGAGGACGATTAGGAGCTTCTTATACAAGGTCATTCTGATGAGAGTACCATTCTAGACATGGAAATATATTGAAAGCTCTGACATCTCTATCGTGACCCCTAATATCTTTGACATAATTCAACATGAGGACCCTTTATCCTTAATCCCTCCTGAACCTATGGACTGGGGAAATGAAGGACATACTGTCATTGATACCTTACCGAATGACCAGGCCATATCCTTATATCTTAATGAAATCAAACCCGCAACCCTCAACTTTCCAATCATCACCATGTTCTAAAATCATCCTGAGGGGGCAACCATCTTCCCACCCTTTGAACCTTCTTCATAGCATGTCTACCTCTCCCGACACAAGCACAAACATGAGACAACTCCTACAAACCCAACCTACTCACAATTTTAGCCTCTCCTCTATCCAGAGAAAAATTCACCTCACATTTAGCTTCCACCATCTCCTGGATCATTCCAATTATTCTGTACCACACTTGTTGAACTATTAGCTTGACTTCTTGAAAGATCCTCCTATTCCTCTCTAGCTAGATCTGCCAAAGTATGAAAATGGGCCCAATGTGCCAAACAATATGGAGAAAAGAGGACAAAGTAGGAGGCCTGCCCATACTACTCCAAAACTCCACCAGAGAATCCACATGAACACAAGGATGTTTCCACACCCCCCATCAGTAATGCCAAATTTGCATCAAGAAGGGACATCTGAAGAACAAGTGTGAAGAATCCTCCTCCCCATTACCACACAAAACATAGATGGAGGGACCATGGAACCCACGCTTGTGAATATTGTCCCAAGTCAGACATCTATTCAAAGACATATTTCCACTAGTGAAATTCCATCCCCTCCAATCTATAGGGCAATAATTCCTGGTACCCTCTGGCAACAGTAAAAACACCCTTATGATTCGGGGACCAAGCAAGTCTATCCCTATCCTTGATGGAACTACAGTGTCTACTAGCCAAAATGCCATGAAGCTCAACGTAGTCTTCCTCCATACGATCAACTGGCCATTCATTAGGCACCCTCTGTCATGTCCCCTCCTTGATTGTCATATATATATATATATATATATATATATATATATATATATATATATATATATCAATTATTATTATTTATTAATGTTTATTACTAGAAATATCTTGAAATATTCAAATAGAAATAAATTAATATTATGTGATAAACATATAATTTATATATTCAATTAAAAATAATAATATATGAATAATACAATTAAAATGCAAAAGAGTGGACAATGACTAATAAGAATCACTAAATCTAAAACAACAATCAAGGAGAATAGTCTAATGAAGGTATTGGGTAACAACCTATTTAGACATCACGTATATACTGCGATTCTAAGAAGACTCCTAATGGATCAAAATAAACTATATCATGAACCACAAATCATTTGGTAAAGCATGTGATTTGTGACAAGATAACGTGTTTGTTACGTGGCATAAGGGAAGGTGAAATATGAATAAGAAGTTCTATACACCTGACAACATAGAGTGTCCAACGTAGCCTACCGACAAGAAGGGATATGTAAGAATAGGGTTTGGAGCTGCAAATTAGTTTCTAAAGCCTTCATATAGGTGGATGCTCCTTCGTTTTAATTATATGAGACATCAATGATATAGGCAACGACTATGATGTTACCATTAAGAAGGCACGATAGTGTTTAGCTAAGGCAGCAATCTAGTCAATGTGAACAAGGAAAGAACAATGATATGAACTTAGTTAGCTTAACGTATATAATATACTGATTTCATAGAAGACAACAAATAATATTGATAACTAATACAAAAATGATTAGTTCAGAAAGTTGATACCGTATAACCACTAAACATTAATAAGAGAGAATATAAGAACAGGGACGATGATTATGATTGTTATCGTTGGGTTATGAAGAAGACATAAATTATAACAAAAGGGAGTAGTTACCATAATGAAGAGGTGGGCTCAATATAAAAAGAAAAGGACATCAATTTGAAGGGTACAATTTATAGATAAATCGAGTCTATGTTATGAGGTGCACTTAACATATAATTAAAAAGGCGATCATGAATAGAAATTGGATATGTCTTTAGGACGCAACCTATCATTCATCTCCCTAGTAACTAGAGAAGGAATACATGCAATAACCTAAGTTTCCTCTTTAGATTCCCCTTGAGAATCCTCACTAAAAAGGGCATAGAAATACTACATAGACTCCCTAGAAATCTCCTGCAAGGATAAACACTGCATACCTCTATCATTAACAAGAATAGGGATGGAATTACCATGTCTTCTTGCTTTCATTTAACTGAAGAAGAACACAGTATTCTTATCCTCAGCTTGCAACCAATCAATCTGAGCTCTCTATTTCTAGTATATTTCCTCCCTAATCTCCCACTCCTCTAAAACCTTAACTGCCTTGTCTTCCTCCCTAAGAAAGGCTTATGACATTCCATGCTCTCTTATTTCTCAAGTAATGCCATTCAACTTTAATTGAGCAGGTGCCTTAGCATGAAAAAAATTACCAAAGCACTGACGATTCCACCATTTAAGTTGAAACTTAACAAATTGTACCTTCTTGGAAAAAGTGTACATAGCAGTGTCATAGGTTGGCCTCCCTTTCTTCCACCACTCCGCAATATAATCCTGCAAAGAAGAGTCTCACAACCACATAAGCTAGAACTTGAATGAAGGAGTGCGAGCGACCCGAGCAGAAGAAGACACTAATTTAATGGGCCAGTGGTCCGAACCTCTCCAATCTAAAATCTCAGAGCATGTGACCACCCCCCACCAGCCCAAAAATTAGAAACCAGAAAGCGATCCAGCCTCTCCGCAATCCAATACTCCCATATCCTCCTATTGTTCCAAGTGAATAAACCATTACCGGGCTTGATGTCAACAAGATTCAAGGTTGATACACTTTCTCGAAGAAGGATGGAAGAAGGCTCCAACCGCTTAACACCACCCTTCTCACACAACTCTAAGATAGCATTGAAATCACCCGCCTTAATCCATGGATGGAAAGGAAATAACCCACGCATAAATGTAATACGAGACCAAAATTTTTGCTTACCCTGAAGATTAGAGGAGGCATATATATTAGTAAGCAAGATATATTCCCCAGTGTCCAGACAAGAAGCAATCCCGGATAAAGATGATCTGGAAGAAACCCACCATATAGGACGAATCCTCAAGGGGTTCCAAAGATAAGCCACACCTCCAGAGGAGCCATATGCTCCAACACACTAACATTTGCCTCTCCCCCACAGCTTAGGCACTAGACCAAACATACTTTCCACAAATAATTTAGTTTCATGTAAGAAAATGACATCTGGTGAATGACTCCTTATCAATTCCCAATCAACTTTTTGTCTAGGGCCACTGTTCAAGCCCCTAACATTCCATGATAGCACAATCATTTCAGGGGATTGGAGAAATGAGAATCCAAAGTCTTTACTGACCCCGACTCAACCAAATTCTCCCCCATCAATTTGATCTTATCTAAGTCCTTCTTTCTTCCAACCTTCGATATCTTCTCCACAGTTCCTTTTTTATGTCCTTCTGAAGAAGACTCGGATGCAGAGAAATATTATTACTTTTAACCCCAATAGAGTCCAATTTCTATACTACAGGAGAAACGTCCCCAACAACCATCTTCGCTTTAGCACTAGAGATGGGTCCCTCCTGAGCCACTACCTGCTGATCCGTATCCATGTGTTGACTCCCAACCTCCTATTGAGCCTGGGAAGTATCCAAAATCACACTATCAGGTACCAACCCCACTGCACTTTGATCCAAAAGAAGCATCCCCGGATTCACCTCCTATTGGCTAAGATCATCCAATGCTTTGAACCTGTTAAAGGTATCCTCCTCCTATCTCTTCTACAAAGTTGTCTTTTGACCCTGGTTCCTATTCCTTGTCTTAACTGGGACGAAACCATCAACACCCACAACCTCACCAAACATGGAATCTTTCACTTTATCAGCCTCATCCAGGTTACGGGGGGGGGCTATTGAGGCTCATGTTCCACCAGTTTAGACTTAGGGCACTTGCACTGCAAATGACCATACTCATGACACAGACGACACCAAAAGGGTAAATTCTCATAATCAAGTTGCTGGACCCAAGAGTAAGATCCCACACACATATCTAGAGCCCGCACACATATCTATAGCATATGGAAAAGGCTTACTAAGATCAATTTCAACACAGATACGAGCAAAAATTATTACCTTTCTCCCCAAGGTTTGCGTTGAAGATCCAACAGACTTCCCAAACAATGAAGCCAACATTCGCAACACGTCCTCCCGATAACATTCCATCAGAGATCGAGGTAATCGAACCCACACCAGGACACGATTCAAGAGCTCCTCCAAAGGGTTAAATCCCGCATGCCAAGGTTTGATGAACAACCCCACCTGGTTATAAAAATATGGGCCGCCCTCAAAGACCCTATTGCGATCATCCATGCAATTAAAAGTAACCATGAAGTAATTGTTTGCCAACAACATAATATCCATTTCCCCTTCGAGTGCCCAAGTCCTCTGAGCCCAATTCTCCAGAAACTGCAGAGAAACCCTCATCCCCAAAAATTTGCAGTAAAGTGAATGCTTTGAAAAATATTCAACATCCTTGACAATCATCTCAAGCAGAATTATCAATTTTGGCCTCTCTTTACATCTCTCCAGACAACCATTAATCTTCAAAATTCGAGATCTATTGGGTACACCAGCACCAACAACCCTCGAGTCAGAAGCAAAGAGACTATTATCAAAAGTCTTAACACCATGATTCGACGATTTTGAACCTAAAGTTGCTGAAAAATCCAAGCTAGGAGATGCCTCTAAAGCCATGACTCACGAACCAACCATCATGCACGACAAAAAACCCACACTCCAAGTGGATATGGGAAAGGAAAACCCACTCCCTGAAAACACCCACCCCACTCTCTTCCCAAACTCCACCAAGATAGGCTCCCAAATGCAAGCCCTCCCTACCCTGTCGACACCACAAAACACAACAACAAAGCAAAGCGAAACCAGGAATCAATCACCCCCAACACCCTTGAGCCACCACCTACAACAAACGAGAAAGTAGAAGCAGTGCCCCTCCCTACAACACTGATCACAGCCCACCCCCTTGCGCACTAATAGAAAGGAACGAACACGAACTAGGGCTTGGATGCCCTAGCTCAACCCCTGCAAACCCCACACTCGCGTGCCATCTGTTTCGTCCTCTCTTCAATTTATATTAAATTACTATTAAGTGATGATATTGTAATTAATATTAAATTATTATTATTAAGATGATTATATCATTAAGTTTTAATATATTATTGGGGCTCACCTCACAGCATGACGGTAATGTCACGAACCTCGAAATGTGGAGGTCTATGGTTCGACTCACACTTCTTGCAGGTTTGACGTTGGTGCAATTCTCGAGTTACTAATCGAATGGTGTTGATGTCATATGAATTCCAACTCAATGGTGGTTGGTGGTCACAATACTCAGGCAGATAGGCTAGAATCCCCACGCAAGGAGCATACAGGCATAGTCGCTGACCGTGAGGCTAGTCCAAGATAGGCGTCATGTTTCGGTTTGAGTCAACCTCGCCCAGGTTACATTGGACAATGGAGTAAATGAAGGGGGTCGTGCAACATGAATGAAGATATAAGGGCGCAAATGGAGTGATAAGGGGTCGCGATTGGTGGAGAGATTTAAGGTGTTAACAGGGTGATAAGGGGTCGTGCTCAATGCATTGGAGGGATAAGGAGAAATGGAGAGATAAGGGTGGCACGAGCAAACAAGAGGGATAAGGAGAAGAATGGAGAGATAAGGGTGAATCAAGAATAAGATCAATCCAAAAGACATATCGAAGGAGATGTTAATATTCGTAGCTCTAGTCAAAAGCAAGAAAAGAGACCCATTAACTGATTTTTTTTAAAAATATATTATAATTTTTTATATTATCAAATTATTATTATTAGATTTTTATTTTATATTCCTTCTTATCCTTATCCTTGAAAAAAATGGATTTTATGTAATCAAAAATATTATTACATGATCGAGATAGACAAATTGTTGAAGTGAAGATATAATTAGCATTAAATAATAAAAAAATAGTTAATTGAATGCATGGGATAAAATAAAAAAATAAAATTAGAAAAATAATAAAATATTTTTTTGCTTTAGTCAAATTAAATGCTTCTAGTTTTTATTGACGAACATTTTGGCATTCATATATGAGTATAATACTTCCATGTAATAATTATATGTTTTTATGTTAGATATT
Source organism: Cryptomeria japonica (assembly GCF_030272615.1). Taxonomy (NCBI): domain Eukaryota; kingdom Viridiplantae; phylum Streptophyta; class Pinopsida; order Cupressales; family Cupressaceae; genus Cryptomeria; species Cryptomeria japonica. Next base: position 634,202,295 of record NC_081405.1, on the reverse strand, counting down.
AAAAATAATGTCAATTTTTTTTGGAAGGCTGAATTTAAGAGTTAACTAATTGTATGGATGAGTGGTTGTATGCAGGAATAATTGATGAGTAGACTAAAAGTGAGTGTTAGTTAGCTATTGAGATGAAGATTAATAGAATTAAATAAAATACTAATAATTTATTTATATGCATTTAAGTGTCACAAACATGTCAAATTAAATGTTTGTAGTTTTTTTCATCCACAAACATTTTTAGATCCATATGTCAGTATAATACACCTTTGGCGTGATAAGATTATTTAATTAATTATATATTATAATTTATTTTATTATTATTTATATTTATAATAATAAACATAATTATATTATATATAATTTAATTTGTATTATTTACAAAATATTTATATTAATTATATTATAATATATTAAAATTAATTATTTTTTATTATAAATAAAATATAATATATAGCTATAAATAGAAGTATATTATTATTCTAAAAATGAAATAACATGTACAAAATATGTTTTTTTAATTTATCGGTAATAGTTTTTGTATTATATTAATGCAAAAATTAAAAACATACATAGATACCATCTCCCATAAATCATTTACATGTTGTAAACAACAACCCCCATACTACCCACAACCATACAACCTATTCTAAAACCATACAACCTATGCAAGCCAAAAAATGAACCAGTCCGGTGCTTCTCCTGCCAACCAAATATTACGAAAAAATAGTTTTGAAGCTACTATTAACAGTGATTTAGTAAAGCATATAAAAAACAATGGCCATATGGCCACTCACTCTGGTTCTCCCTCTCCCCATCCTCCTTGTCAACCGGAGCTTTACCCCTTGCCGCTTCACGTTTCAGCTTTGGGATGCAATCCAAACATTCGAAGTTGGGGTCACCTTCCAAGCTCACCAGCAACGGAACAACCCGACCTTCCTCAAACCTTTCTCTTAGCTCCCTTCCAACCTCCATCTGTGCAACCACATTTAAAGCCTTCAAGACTTCATCCACCCTAATTAGTTTTACATATAGCTTCATAGCTTCCCATCCAATGCGAGCACGATCACGACATTGTTCCTTTATGTCATCCTCCGACCCACAGACAAAAAGCAACACCTCCTCCCGGTCGTCTCCCTCCTTGATGTGAATGCCTACTTGGGGCACAAACCACTCCAAAAGTGAGTCGAGGTTGATCAAGTACTCCCCATCAATCAGTTTGGTCAATGTGAGTCTGATTTTCTCCACCTCCGGCTCAAACTCGCATGCCCATGCCAGAATCAAGGAGTACACCTCCATATTTGTCTAGTAGCGATAATGGATATACACCACCTCTTCTACAAGCATGAGGCGAGCCGCACTCCATAGCTTCTCCACCTTGTAACGGAAGAGTCCCTACATCCTCTTCTCCGTCACTTTTCCCAGGAAAGGAACCAACTTCTTATCTGTATGCAGGGTGAAGTTTGCTTCCATGGTCACCTACAGAATGAAATCGCTCCAGCTTCTGCAATGACAATGTCATTAAAGCCATAAAATATTGCATCAATTAAAAAACACACAACCCCTAGCTCGCAAACCAAAAGGAAATAAATTCCTTTGCCATCGTTTGGGGTGAGTAATAAATGCAGGAGTGGTGGCATAAAAGCCATGAGATTGCACAGAAGATTTGCTACCATTCGCCACCCTCTCTAAAACGTGCGACCTGCCAAGGATAACCACCACTTTCAAAGAGCAAGTGTCAACTTGCATGGTGTACTTGCCAAAAATTTCCTTTGCTTACATATTGTAGGCTGCGAATTCCTAAGACTGCATTTAAGACCACCTCCACGGTCTTCCATCTCCTTTCCACCACTTGGCCATATAACTATCCATATCACAACCAATATTAGAGAGAAAATTTGTCACTGCATTTTCTCCTCGCCTGACATGGGAGACACGAAATTCCACAAATGATTTGAGTTTCTCTCGAATTATAGATACCCAGTGGTTTAATTTCCAGCATGGAGTGTTGCCTTTAGCAATTGTGTTAATGACTACCTGAGAGTCTCCTTCCAAATGCAGCCATTGGACTTTCATATTTAAAGCCAACTCAGTTGCCAGAAGTGTTGCCTGAGTCTTTGCTTCATTATTCGTACCATCCTGCAAGCGTTGTGCTCCTTTGAAGAGGATGGATCCGTTATCATCCCTCGCCACTACCCCAACACCTGAGATTCCCGGATTTCCTCTAGAAGCACCATCGAAATTGACCTTTATCCACTCTTTACTAGGTGGTTCCCATATGACCTCCCCTATATTTGACAGAGGAGCAACCCCCAAAGACCCATTAACGGGTTAAAAGGGTTTATGGTAACACTAGTGAGAATCGAACCGGAGTTGATGCGTAGCACCGAGATCATTAGCCTAACATTACGCCTCATGACTCGCCTTCACACCAACTTGGCTACTCATCCACCCTTATGTACAAAATATGTTTTTATGTTCATAAGTGGTTAAGTTTCTTTCTTTGGTTGATTCAAACACAAACAAATTAAGTGGATGTTAGGATATTAACGTTTTTATTAAGGATTCTATGAACCCAAATAATTTTTATATAATATAACTTGTATTGTTATTATATCCTATAATTTATATAATGTCAATCCATTTTAAAAAACATATTATAATTATATATTATATGCAATGAACTCACACTATAGCAGTTAGGTGCAAACCTCCTACATGGGAGGTCTTAAGTTCAAATCTCAAAGCATTGTTGAATATAAAAATAAAATAAAATATATTATATTTTATAATAACTTTTCCTCTCATTCTTTGAGCTCCCTCCCCCCCCCCCCCCCCTCTCTCTCACTCTATTCCTTATCTCTATCTCTCTATCATAGTGCCACATATATCTCCATTTCTCCCTCTCCCTCTGTCTCTATCTATCTCTTCTTCTCTATCTCTCCCTATATGTTATGCATCTCTTTATCTCTTTCTCTCTATCTTTCTCTCCCCCTCTTCCTCTTCTTCTTTGTCTATCTCTTTATCTCTATTTTAAGCTCTCCCTCTATCTCTATCTATCCCTCTTATCTATTTCTCTCCCTCTTCCTCTTCCTCCCTATCTTCATCTCTACTTTTATCTATTCTAAAATTGGCACAAACTTGACCATTGCCTCTTGTTTGATGGTTGTCAAATAGATTTGAAAGAATCTTACCTTTGAACCATAGATTGATTTATACTTTTAACTTCTAGATTATTTTTATCCACCATCTTGATCATGAAAATAACATATTTATTAGATTTTATGTATGTTTGACAATAACATTTTACATATAGATAAATAAATAAATAAATTTGTTGTTTAAAGTGGTCAAATATATAAGGAGTAATAATAGGAAAATACAACATTCAAAGGTGACCATGTTATAAACCTAACGAATTTACTGAGGAGGAGGAATCTGTCGGTAGTACAGGTGTCTGAACTCTATTGTAACTGATGAAGTGACCGTGCTTAACATAATTTTTTTTTATCATGGAGTAATGTGGTGCCATAAGGGCATCATTCTCCCTTTTTGAAAACAATTTGTCAGCAAGGAGGAAGGAGAGAATAAGGCCATAAACCAGGAAGTTTAAATGCCATAAAGAAGAGATAAGTGGAAAATGTCAGGAAAAAACGAAATGCTGCGACTAGAAAAGGAAAGTAGGGGAGTCGGGATAGACATAGGAAGGCAAGTTGAAAACCCAAATAGCAAGGCGAGCTGGGATGTTACACAAAAGAAAATATAGTAATTGTGAGGGAATATAAGTTAAAGTTGAAACAATGAGAGTTCCATCGAAAGAAATGGAAAAGAAAGAGGAGTGACGGTGAGAGAGAAGTAGAGTCAAAGAAGAACTCACAGGTATGTGGATATTTGTTTAGTGGTTTATGTAATGATAATACAGGATTGGTTTCCTTTATGATGAGATTGTATTAGTTTGGGATTTAATATAGATGCTATAGGAAGATCACGACTCCATAACCCAGCCATACCTTTTGTCTATATTTTCATTGTTCACATGCTTGTCTACCATAGTAGCCACAAATTTATATCTGCTAAAACCCATATTCCATTATGCATTCTATTATGGTTTGATGTAGCTATGTTACGTGTTAAATGAATGTGGTGCTTGAGAAGAAGCTTACAAATTTGATTAAATTTGATAATATGACTATGCAAGGAACTTGTCAAGAGGATCTCCATGAGCCCAACTTCTACTCCTGAGTGAGGAGAGAGAAAGAATGCAAGCCAGTTATTATTATTGCTATTTTTTTATAGATTTTATTACCAACCAAACCTTTCTGTTACATTTTATCACCAGTCTCTATGTTCAATACAAGAACATAGCCAGAGCGCATACATCTTGTAAGTTTAATGTTTAACAACCATCTTTTAATCACCTTTATCTTATATTTAACCTTCTAGAATACATAATCCCTTAATCTTACATAATAATATGACTTCTAAGGTAACAAGTTTGAAGGAGAGTATTAACATGGAATAAAATAACAACATAGGCGTATGTTTCTGAGGTAAAAAGATTGTAAATTATGCGCATCGCATGGGTAAAAGCCAAAACCTAGAGAAGGTCAACATGGCATGCAAAAACTGTTGGCAGTGTTATTGTCAGCTAAAGGATCTATTCAATGTCATTATTTAAATGCCGACTCATGCAATACTTACATACGAACTCCCCCATTAATGGGGCTTGAGAGGCTAATCTTCTTTGCATTCCACTGGATGGAGTCGTTTGGAAGGAACTAGAATTTGGCTAGGTGATGGTCAACTTTGATGGGGCATCATAAGCCAAACCGGGCATGAGTGGCGGAGGCTATGTGGTGAGAGATCATAATGGTGTTGTTCTCAGTAAGAAATCAATTTTTTTTGGCGTAGCAACAAATAACATTGCCAAATTCAATGCAGTCCTCTTAGATTAAAATGTGGCTTAGTGTAATGTCCCCTATTTATATGTTGTCAATTCCCAAAGGGAAACATCATTTCTACCTACCATGTTATAGTAATTACGAATTAATGACTAGGGTTGCTCATGGTACAGTAAGGCATTGTCCTTATTCAGGCCTAATCTTAATCCCCTTCTAATTTCTAATCCTGGATGGGAGACTTGCTTGGCTAGGGTGCGATGATACCATCTTCCTAATGCAGCCTAGATTACCAGAACCTCAGTCCATTCACCCTCAGGGCTCGTCGCCTAGATTTTAGGATCATGAGTTCTTTCACCCTTGAGGCTCATCTATCATGAGATGGTTTTACTTTGTCTCTGCCTAACAACATCGCACCACTCCTCAGGAAAAAAGGAACTAGAACTGGTTAAGAGCTTGGGACTGTAAATATGTCAATATCTTGTTGTACTATGAATGTATATGAAATTAAGTATGATTGTCATACATATTGCATTCTATATTAATATTACTATTAAATTATGCATAAGAACATTATCAGACTTAATATATTAAGCATACATATTAAGCACATCTCCATGCAGACCAACAAGAACAAGGACGTTACTGCCTGTAAGTTTGTAACTTAATAATAGTTCTAATCTGATCTAATCCATGGTGATGTCAATAGATGTTTTTGATTCCTTTCCTTTATATCTCTCAATGTGAGGGAGAGGTCACACCTCTTCATCATGTATGCCCTTTGGCAAGAGACACACCCTTTCACCATTAACACCCTTTGAAAGAGTGCAACTCTTCATTATTTCTGCCCTTTGAAAGGGACACAACCTTTCACAATCAGATCTGCACTTCTTATTTAAATCATATCCACACTTCTGATTCTCAAATTATCCCCCCTTCAAATGAGTTCTCCTCTCCCTTTTATACCTCATATTTGGGGGAGTCACAACTTATCATTTCATACCTTTTGACCATTCATTAACTTTAATCAAATTTTAATTGTATTTATTATATTCTTTTATATTTTAATTTTATTAATATTATTCATTATTAAATTATATTTTAAAGTGGGGGCATTACACTTAGAGTTGAAAGCTAATTGCCTACACTTGGAAGGCAACTCCCTTATCACAATAAACATTATTTGACAAAATGAGACTACCAATTGGAAGCTCAAAAAATGGCTTAACCCTATATGGGAGCTGATTGGTGAGTTCGACGAGTTTAAAATTTTGCATGTATATTGTGAGGGAAATATGCTGGCAGATGACCTGGCCAAGTTGGCAGCAGGGTAATTTACTTTTGTCATGTCAATATGGGGGGTGAGTTGTCCTCTCTCCCCAAACAGTTGTCGTTTCTCTCACTCGGGGTGGATGGTGGTGATGGGACATGTTGATGTGTTTTTTAGGACTACACCGAACACAGAATAAAGTTTCCAATGGTCACTTCACTCTCTCTTGTTTAAAATCATATTGTATGCTAAGATTGCAAAGAAAGATCAAATGGCTAATCTCAAGGTTCCTTTTGTGCATGGACGTGACTCAGTTAGTTGATGGGTTTGTTGTTAACCCAAGGGGCCTTACGTATGCTCACAGAAGATCTAAACAAACTTGTGGGTTCAAGGATTTCTATGCGAATGATTTGTAATGAAAGCTCTATTTTTTGGGATTTTGGATTTAAAATATGCAGAAAGTGAGTGAAGGGTTTAGAAAACTAGGCTAGAACTAATCTAATCATACGAATATGGAAACGTGATCACTTATGCGAAATCCAACCACGCTTTGCTTCGCCAACATAACACATCTACACGAAGGTGGTGCAATCTTTAGAGGGTGTGTTAAGGATTTTCAAATCACCAATAGAAACCATCAAATCGAACAATCTCCATTGATAATTGAAGTTAAACATACACATATAACGGAGGCTCAGGATAACTTTGCACAGTATGCAACAATCAGCTACACACCAAAAGTATGAGCATGGACTTCGTAACAATCAACCCTATCAAATCCAATTCATCTAAGATTCAAACAACATGAAAACAAATCTAATCTATGTGAAGAGAGTGAGACCATGCGAGCTTCAAAACAACACAAGAACACACCAACAATTGAACAATGTATTAAGTGTTTGCTCCAAAAACTCTTAGCAACAATCTCTGACAACAATCTCTCCCCCTCTTACAAATGAGGGGGGTCACCCCATTATATAGACTTCTGGCCTTGGATACATGCAAACCCTAATTAGGGTTTTCCCTAAAAGATTCTCCACTCAAGATGAAACAAGGTGGGAATCAACATTTAATACCCATTAAGCCCATATACAATTAATTCAAATAAGCCCAAAAATGGCATCCATTTGTGCATTAAATGCACCCCATTACATAAAACTTGCCCAAAATACAACAAATATTCCCATGCAAAAAATAAATGCCCATCATTCCTCATGCGATGACTGCATGCAAAAGAATCTGTCGTAAAACCATTAATAAGACGGCATGCAAAAAGATTCTTCATGCATTCAACATGCATTGATCGGGCCGCCACTTAGTAAAAAATATTCCAGCAGTAAATGTGCCGCCACTACTTAGTCAAAAGATTCTCGTCCAAGAATGGACGACCATTATCTCGTTCATTAATTGCATACACAATGAATTTGCTGATGACGACTTCCAGCTCCCCGATAGAGACACTTGGCACACTTTCAATATCAAACTCCATCAAGGTAATTTCCTCCTCGCTCTTGGAAAATAAGCTTTCCCACTCCATCATGATTTCCTATGTCTTCTTCGTCATACTGGAAAATGAAGGAACATTTGCAAAATGTTCCTTAGTGAATGGACCTACGAAGAAGAACTCGTGCAACTGGGATTTCAGGGAGTTCACTGTTACTCCATCTTCATTGAGCTTCTTTGTGAATAGTGCTTCAATTACATTGATGACTTCTTTATGCACCCTTCTGATTGAGTCTTTCAAAGTTAAAGACTCCATACTAAATTCGTCAAAGGTATTCTTTCCTGAGCAAACTACGTAGAACCACCGGGGGAAATCCTAAACCTCATTCTCCTGAATTACTTTAGCATCAACTAGTGTTTGCTTCAGAGCCTTCATTAGAGCCTTGAGTTGCGAAATGGTTAAGTCTTGATATATGTGAACATCTTCCCACAATCCTTCTACTACCTCCAATCTATTCAGAAGGGTTAGGAACCTAGAATGAAGTTGAGCCAAGTCTTCAATGAATTTTCCTGCTGCATTGTAGACATCTTCTATCCATTCCCTGGAACTTTGTGCCATTTCTCTTCTTACCTCCATGTCATTAACAACTTCCTTAGGGAGGGAAGGAGGAGGAATGAATGAGGGACTTGCTTCCTTGAGCGACTGCTTAAGACTTCTAATGTATTCACATAAGGCTCTATTTTCTTCTCTTAGCCTCTTACATTTTGCCTTCATCTTCTGCATCTTTTCATTGAAGGTTACATAAGATCCTTCAAAGTCTTCAATTACTTGTCTTGTGGAAGCATGACCAAGATCAACCTTTCTAATAACATAATCTTACTGCCTAATTTCATTCCTACCCTTATCTACTGTAGGCTCAGCTATGTGCAAGGTTCAGGATCCAGATTCACCCCTCACAACCTTTGAAAATTTCCAGGGGGCCTTCTTTTCTGCCGGCTGATCCATTCTTTTCAACAACTCTTCTAATTCCCAGGCTAGATCAATTTTATTTTCCGACTCCCTTCTTATTCTATCCATCAGCCAATCAGGAGCGGGAATGGAGTGACTATGGATTTCCATCTGTTCTTGCTCCTATGATTCTTCCTCCATTTCGCCAAGGATGGCTTCTATGAAACTATCTTGACGAGTTTCTTCCTCGTGCGGAGGACTTTCTTGTCTCTGACTTCTTGGCTGATTGGGTCTGTGTGAAGCACTGATGCTAAGTATATCCGGTGTTGGAGTATTGCTTGGAGGTGGATCTGCTGGATTTTCCTGCGTGAACATCTCTACCTCCCGTACACTGGAAGAACTTGCCGGTGACTGCACCCTTTCTACCCTTGCTCTCTTTGGTAGAGGTTCTTCCTATTGCATTTCTTGTTGAACTTCCTAATGAACTTCTTGATGGATTTCTTGCTAGGCTTCCGGTTGAACATCCTTCTTCCTTGCCATCCTTGGCCTCTTTGGAGCACTTTTCCCTTTATCAAGTCGGACTTCTCCTTCTTCCTGGGCCTACGAAGATCCTTCAGTTGTTTCATTGTGGGAATCTAGACTTCCCATCAACTGATAGGTCAAGTGAACATTTCCTTCCTTCAACTTCCTTATCTGCCAATCAACCCAGTGTTGAGTGAATTTCAACACAGGTCTAGCCAAGCTATTCAAATCATCAATTTCGAGCTCCGACCAGTCTGGCAGCTGAACGGGCTGATCTTTCACTTTCTCAAATTCAGGTTGCGTCAAGTCTAAATCCTCTTTCACTTGATTCGGCACTTGGAAAATTTCACTTATCCTGAAGGTGTCAAGGGGCAGTCTGGAATACATTTTCTTCCTAACTTTTAGGGGCAGTATTACAATATTTTAATACCCTCCCTTAATGGTCATCATACTAACTACTTGATAGAAGACATGACAAAATCTACATAGGTCTTTTGGTCATGAATGCAAAGAAGGCTGCCCCCTTCTCCACAGAATGCTCTGCAACATTGAGTTTGCTGTTGAGACCATAGTTACAGGACTCAGATTTCGCTTGGACTTGGCAAATTGAAAAACCCAAGAAACTCAAAGATTTTTAAGGATTTAAAACCTGTTTCATGCAACCTTTAATAAATAAACCTTAAAGACACAATAATCTCATCAAATAGAAGCTACTTTGAACACATACACAAGTTTTCATTGATCACATAAGTATAAATGCAAATTTTAGGCTTGACCGGAAGGAAATAAGTTAAACTAAATAACACATTAGAAATATAAAGTGTCAAATGTCTACAAAATTCATGGAATATGAAATCCATGGCATCAAAAGTTCAAAACATGTTGAAAATTCCAAATTGGCTTCACACTTGGTCCCACCAAATAAAAGAAATGGGCAAGATGAAACTTAAGAAACTCATTTACTGGAAGCAGATATGGCTAACTTCAAGAAGTGGGGAAAACATTGGGGTAATCTTCAATGGAAATATTAACAAATGGGGTGTTGGGAAAGATACGTATTGGAAGGGTTAGAAATAGCATTGGGAACCTAGAATTGGCATTGGAAATTGCTTCAGAATCCTCCCATTCTCTAGAATTAGATTTTTTAAAACGCAACTTTTATGTTGAAAATGGTCAAAAACTCATTTAGGCAAATCTACAAACACTCAAGTAAGTGAAGAGTGATAGAAAGCACTTATCTTTTATTATAACATTTATAGCTAGCCCATTTCTACAAATGTATTTTTAAGGGGTTGTAAATAGTTTATGGTATTTACAGGCTTCACATCATAAATACTGTTTTTCCCCAAATAATATCCTCCCGCAAGAGAAAGAAACTCTTGTTTTGTTTTTAGTTCTTGTATGAAGTCTTGGAATCTAACCACAATATATCAATTGCATTTTTGTGTAATAAAGTATTCTTATCTACTTTTTAATTTTTTTTTGCTTTATGAGTTTTGTTGGGCGCGATAGAGTCTTAGGCTTGGCACTTGGCGAATTTGTCGAGTCTACCAGACTTGCAGAGTCTGAGTAGACCTGACAGACTCGGTTGAGTTTGAGTCTAGTGTGGTCTGGACTCTGCAAAGTCAACCAGCCTGTGGAATTGCAGAGTCCAGGCTAGTCTTGCAGAGTCCTATAACTCTAGTTGAGACCCTCCTTGAATCTACAAATCTTTTGGATATGACCAAGATAACCACAATCCCTGATGTTGGGTAACAAAGTTGTCCCTCTATCCAGATTCATGGAGATCAGTTGCTCAAATTGAAACCAAAATATTGTGGAAAAAATCGCCAAACCCGAATAATTTTTGAGGAAAAAATTATAAAACCGAACAAATAATTTTATTTAAAGAAAAAATTATAAAATAGAACAAATAATTTTTTAGGAAAAAATTATAAAATCAAATAAATAATTTTTTTTAGGAAAAAATTATTAAACCTAGATATAATTTTTGAGGGAAAAATTATGAAAACCTAGATATAAGTTTTGAGGGGAAAATTATAAAAACCTAGATTTTTTTTTTTTTGATCGGTAAGAGGCCAAAGCCAAGAATTTTATTAATCATAATTTAAAGCTTACATTACTCCACTCGTGTGAGCGCCGATAGGAAAGAGTGTAGGCGAGAAAACCTTTGGCCTTGCCCGGGACCATAGTCCATAAAGTTTCTACAGTTATTACATATATGAACAAATTTTGAACAATACAGTAGCACCTCGGGTTGAGGGTGAACATCTGGGAAGATATTTTCTTTCCCTTACAAGCCCTAATTACCATAAACAATTATCATTGTTCGCCTTGTGCCCTGAGTATGACCATTGGTTGCATGTTATTTTATTTAGCACAGCTGTCATCCTCTCACTTGTTAAAGATGGTCTCGCTCCTTCTGCAAGGTTAGATTTCAAAACACTTGCCAAGCTTGTTAGTAACATTTAATTTTCTATTTCAGATAATAAAAATTTGTCTTCCATACAAGGATTAGTCCACAACCATTGGAGTTGTCAATCTAAAACCTTAACACAGAAATGTAAATAGAAAATGATTTATCGAGAAAAGTCAGGCCTCGATGAGCTTAAAAAGGGGACTAATCGGAAGCACTATTCTACATTGGTGAAGCCAGGTTGTCGAAGAAACTGCGATTTTAGTAAGACATGTAAAGATTTAACCGAGGAGATAGTTCTACTTAATCAATGAGATCGAAGAAACTGGGGAAGGTTTCATCGATAGGACTTTTCAAATTAGGACAAGCTCATCTGGGATGGCTCCCTCAGAGGAGAATACAACTCCAAGGATGGGTACTCTCTCATTTCCAAATCATTTTTAAGACCTATGAATGAGCTTCCTTTGAAACTTTGTTGGGATAAGTACTGTCTGCCTAAGGCAGGTATCTTCTCATGGCTTGTGGTTCAGAACAAGCTCCTAACTGTGGACAGATTGAGAAGAATGGGGTATGAGGGCCCTAGTAGATGTCCTCTCTGCGAGGCAGACGAGGAAGACACCAATCATATCCTCCTTAACTGCCCCTTTGCTCACAAATGTTGGATCTGGTTCACCAACAAACTTGATTGGTCTGCGACCTTCCCCCACACCATCTTTGGAATGCTCAAGGCATGGCCTTTCCTCAGGCGTGGCTGTCTCTTTGAAGGTCTATGGACAACTCTTCCTTCTTCCATTATGTGGGAACTATGGAAGGAGAGAAATAGACGTCTCTTTAAGAATGAAAAACTAGAGGTTCCCAGCATCATTAACAGGATAGAATCAGCTATCACTGAGCTCATGAACAACCGACTGTCATCAGGCACATTGAAGAATGCCTCTATCACTTATTGGGATGAAAAGATGAAAAACGGTGGGAAGGCTTATCCTTTCCTCCTTTTGTAGGAGAGGGACCTATTGCAAGTCTTCATTCAAGGGTTGCATGCAGATGGCAACCCCCAGGCTTAGGCTGGATGAAGCTAAACTTTGATGGGGCTTCCCGTGGCAATCTAGGGCAAGCAGGGATAGGATGTGTTGTTCATAATTGGGAAGGAAAGGAACTTGCAACCCTTGCCTCTCCGGTTGGCATCAACACCTACAACTGGGCGAAACTTATGGCCCTGGTGGAGGGTCTGCATTTATGTAGGAAACTAGGAGTTAAGAACTTGGAAATTGAAGGAGACTCGGCTATAATTGTCAATGCTCTTAGGAAAGGTAGTATGCCTAATTGGAGACTAAATACTTTGCTGTCAAAAGCTCTTGACTTATACAGAGATTTTGATAGGTTCACAGTCAATCATATTTATAGGGAGGGCAATAAAAGAGCGGATGAGTTGGCCAACTTGGGAGCCGATGGCATCAATCTCTTGTCGGTGCCACCTTAAGGCAATCCCCTCTTTGGTTTTCGTGTCCTAAGTTATCGTTAGCATGTTTGTCCTTTCATCCCCTATTGTTTCTCTGTTTTAACCCCCTTATTTTCTCCTCTTCATGCCCCTGTATTTTCGTATAGATACTCAGACAAACATTCAGTTTAAATATGCCCATATATCTGGGCTCCCAGACTTTGACTTAGGCAATTAGGCTTGACCCATTGTCGGATATAATCATTAAAACTCAAATTCAATCATATATTTTTAGTTCTCTCCTTCACACCCATTTAGTCATCCACCCTTCAGCCCAAGGAGAGGCCCCTCGTCTAATATTTTTGTATATACTTCTCAGGGTTATTTCATTATAAAACCCTCACCATGGTTCAGTCATCCATCCTCATATTACAACCTCTCATTGGCATATATATGTATATATATGTATGTATATATATATATACATATACATATGTATGTATATGTATATATATGTATACATATACATATGTATACATATACATATATATATATATATATATATATATACATATGTATGTATATGTATATATATACATACATATACATACATATATATATGTATACATATACATACATATACATACATATATATGTATGTATATACATATATATATGTATGTATATGTATGTATATACATATATATATGTATATGTATATGTATACATATATATATGTATATGTATATATATATGTATACATATACATATATATATATATATACATATATATATGTATACATATGGATACATATGTATATACCCCACACTCTTCCAACCCAGGATCCTTCATGGATTATCTGGGACTTATCCATCTCTTCATTTATCTTAAGGTATTTATGCCTTTTCTCATTTTCATAATTTCTTAGAGTCATACACTTCGATGGCATCACTTTATCTCCCTTCGAAATGTCATGTTTCATCGATGTTACCAGCGTTTCACAACCGCCTTTTCGATCTCTTAGTTTATCGATAATGGTTCCTCATTATTCAGTTTTTGCTTTGGCACCGATGAAATCCTTATGTTGGTGAAAGAAGAATATCTTCCTTCGACCTTTTGTTTTTATCGATGGCATGTCATCGATGAAAATCCCTTATGTTTTATCGATCTTTTATCTTTCGATGAAACTGTCACCGTCGGCCATATCTTTGTTTCATCGATGTTACCTTTGTTTCGATGAAACCAACGTTATCGTAAATGAGCTTTGTGGTTTCACCGATCTCCTTATTTTTATCGAAAGCTTTGCCTTACGTACCCGTGGCGATGTAACCCTCCTTCGGTTCATCGAAACCCTGTTTTTCGATAGGAATCCCAACCGTCTTATCGATCTTTAAGTTTATCGATAATGGCTCCTCATTAACCAGCTTTTGCGTAGGCATCGATAAAATTCCTTATGTTGGTGAAAGAATAATATCGTCCTTCGACCTTTTGTTTTTATCGATGGCATGTTTTCGATGAAAATCTCTCATGTTTTATTGACCTTTTGTCTTCTGATGGACCTATCACTGTCGGTCAATAACTTTAGTATCTCTTCGACACTATTCTTCTCTCGAAAAATCCTATCGATGGAACTCTCCCTAGTTTCTTCGATCTCATTAGAACTATCTCTTTCGGTGAATTCTTTTCATGTCCCACAAATACCTTAGTTTCTTCGACAACCATTGCTTCATCAATGAAACCTCCTTTGGTTCTTTCGACATATCCTCTATCGATGAAAATAGCTCCTTCGATGAAAGAAGAATATCTTCCTTCGACCTTTTGTTTTTATCGATGGCATGTTATCGATGAAAATCTCTTATGTTTTATTGACCTTCCGTCTTTCGATGAAACTGTCATCATCGGTCATACCTTTGTTTCATCGATGTTACCTTTGTTTCGATGAAACCAACGTTATCGTTAATGAGCTTTGTGGTTTCACCGATCTCCTTATTTTTATCGAAAGCTTTGCCTTACGTGTCTGTGGCGATGTGACCCTCCTTCGGTTCATCGAAACCCTATTTTTCGATAGGAAACCCAACCATCTTATCGATCTTTAAGTTTATCGATAATGGTTCCTCATTATCCAACTTTTGCATTGGCATCGATGAAACTCCTTATGTCAGTGAAAGAATAATAGCTTCCTTCGACCTTTTGTTTTTATCGATGACATGTTTTCGATGAAAAAACTCTTATGTTTTATCGACCTTTTGGCCTTCGATGGAACTATTAATGTCGGTCAATAACTTTAGTATCTCTTCGACACTATTCTTCTCTCGAAAAATCCTATCGAAGGAACTCTCCCCGGTTTCTTCGATCTCATTGTTTCGATAGAACTATCTCCTTCGGTGAATTCTTTTCATGTCCCACCAATACCTTGTTTCTTCGACAACCTTGCTTCATCGATGAAACTTCGACATATCCTCTATCGATGAAAATAGCTCTTTCGATTAGTCCCTTTTGCAGCTCACTGAGGCCTAAGTCTTCTTGATAAATCATCTTATCAATGAAACATCGATAGATTTCTTCGATGTTACCTTTGTTTCGATAAAAACCTAGATATAATTTTTGAGGGGAAAATTATAAAAACCTAGATATAATTTTTGAGGAAAAAAATTATAAAAACCCGATATAATTTTTGAGGAAAAAAAAAAAAAACCCAGATATAATTTTTGAGGAAAAAAAAACAAAAAAACCCATGACCACAATGTTGTAAAAAATCAAGCGACACCCAGGAAACCTTTCTCGCATCAAAATACTAGATCTGGCCAAAAAAAAAAAATTTTCGAGTGCAGAATCCAGACGTGAGTTTCTGAGAAAATCGCATAAAAAAAAAACACTGCATAGCCATCATGAGATGGAGATGAGCTGAAGAAAACGAAAACCCTAATCCCGGAAAACAAACAACTAGCGGCCACGATTTGTAGAGAGATCGCACAGGCTTTGAGAAAGACGTGCACGAGTTGAATAAAGTTTGCAAGTTGTAGAGGGGCACGAATCTAAGGTCGCGACACTAGAACAAGGAACGACTCCCAAATCTTCTGCAGTAGAAAGAGAGAAAACGACACTGTAAAAAGTCGAAAAACATGGACTAGAGAAGCCTGCGTGATTTGCTTGCAGGTCACAGACAAAACTTAGGGGGTAGGAGATTAAAACAGATTGGTAGAAAAAAAAACGTGAAGAACCTTTGCTCGTGACTTTTAACCCACCAAACGTCGAACAGGAAACCAAAAGGAATTGCGGGTTTTAAACACCGTGATTTGCAGGCACACGCAAAGAAAACCTCATGAAAAAAACCTCAATTCTACAAACGCAGGTGTCGACAGTGAACAACACCCAAAAAGTTAAGTGGCATTTTATGTTTTTGAAAGGGTTGTATCCTTGTACAAAATCATTTTCTACTTAGGTGTTTTTGGCAATCTTTAGGTATCCTTATGCATGATTGTTTTACTTATGATTATTAGTTAAGTGGCAAACTGTTAAATTCTCCTTTGGTGAGTTATACATGATTCTACAAAATTTTAATAATATTTGTGTCAATGATAAAATGTGAGAAAAGTGCACAATCAAGGAGGTTGGTTGATTTTCAGAATTCAATTTCAGTTACAACAGACTATCACTAAATTTAGAAGAAAATAGTGTATTACATATAGGATATATTCATAAAAGATTACTTTCTCTACTCTAAAGGAAGTACCTCTTTATGAATGATTACAAGTCTTATGCATCGTATTCTTTGTTGCTGCAGAAAATTGTTTAAGGAAGAAGTATTTCTTTGGTAATGTAGATGGGACAATCTGGCTTCTCAAAAGGAAGCTCTAGTGGTGTGTTCAGATAACAATCTGAACACAGGCATAACAATATGGGATATTTCCACCGGGGAAGAATTGTTTCATCGTCCTACTTGTGCTTCTCCTCGTCATGGTCTAATATGCTTGGGACACCAATTTTTAGTGGCTGCACAGATTCAAAAGCCCGGCTCATATAGGGGTGGTGCAATTTTTATTTGGGCATTGAACAAGGTATAGAGTGACATGCTTTATTATTGTGTATTAATTGGAGCTCAGCAATTCCTAGTTGCAATTTCTTTGGTGTAGAAAATATAAAAAGTAAATTAATTGAAATACCCTTGATGATTTAGTGTTTTTAAGTTTTTAACTACATTCTTATGTTGTTGATGACTTCATAGAGGTTGAGTTTTATGTGTTACTCAACTAGTACTTGGATTGAAATAATTTACTTATGAAAAATTAATAAGTACCTTTGTTATTTGTGGACATTAATATAATTTTTTTCTTTCCAATAAATTGGGATACATTGCAAGATTACTTGTTGCCTTGCTTGTTGACTATTCTTATAAAGATTGACGCATTTAGACTTTTTGTGGGCACGCATTTGTGAGCTCTCACATCCTTGCAAGATGAGTATGACATTTTACCCAACCAACATGTTTGAGGAGGGTTTGACTAACACTCATGAAATTATCTATAATGTGGATGGATAGATTGGACATAGTTAATACTTAATAGTATATCTACTTACTATTAGTGCAAGGAACATCTACCTAGCCGTTTTAACCACAAGAAGAGCTCATATATGGTTCCATGGAAAGTCCATAGATGGATTGAAGGAACAATTCAAGCTTCTAAAATGTAATTGTAAAAGATGGATGAATTATGTAATCTAAGATCTATGTTATTTGTTCACCCTTAGCCTGAATTTGGATCTTGTATTCTCTCGATCTATACCTTTGTTTAGGTTCCTTGTGTGAGGGTGTGCTTAGTAGTACCCATTTTAAACTTGAGAAGAAAGATCATTTGTTTTTTCTTTTTTCCTTTTTGACCTCCTAAGTTAACTATTCAACTTAAAAAACGAACCCTAACCCTAAAATTGGCCACTAAGGATCATGAATCACAAAAACAAATTTATTTTACCTCATTTGAAAACAAAAGATACAAACCAAATACACTTGGACTTCCATTGATGCTTTTCATTGCATAAATAAAGTCGAGGAGTGTTATATTGAAGGTTCCTTGAAGTGGCTGAATTGCTATTCAAACATATTTGCAAGTGACCATTTGTTGCTGAAAAGATTGTGGAGGTAGATTCTTGGATAGGAGGTAAGTTTTTTTGGTTTCTTCTTCTACAAACAAATCCATTTGTTGTTTTGTTTCTAAATCTTTTGGATTTAAAGGAGTTAAGATATCTATATCTATATCTACCTATGTATCAATCTATCTATCTATATGTTTTGTTTGCATTTGTTTGAAATGTGTTGTTTCCCAAACTTGTTGCCATAGGAATTACAACATTGTTTCATGGGGATGCGTCTCCCCACCTAAAATCCATTCATTTTTGAGATGAGATGTTTCAAAGACACAAGGACTTGGGCAAAATGTCCCCTCGCCTTCTCACCACTACCTTGCTATTCCACCACCGTTGACACACACTTGGAGACATTTTTGAGACGTCTCCTTCAGTTAGGGGATGTTTCTTGGACATCCTTGAGATACTTATGGGACTCCTAGGTGTTTCTCGATCACACTTGGGACTCACAATTGTCTCTCGTAGTAGAAAATTGAAAAAATCAATTTAAAAAAAAAAAAAAAGTTTTTGGATCTTCGTGCCATAAACCCTAACCCTAATGGTCTATGGGCACCACACAAACTCTAGGCAACCACAACAAAGACTTATAAATAGGCACCTCCGTTTCATTCCAAATCACTCTTTAGTTTAAATAGAAAGTTATAAGCCTACAAGAGTGAGAAACATTGCAAGCAAGGGCATTAGGAATAGTGAGAGTAAGAGGAAGTGTGAAGACTTCATCAATCAATTGTTGAATCAACACATTCTTCAAGCCTTAAGGTAAGCTTTGGTTTTTCATGATAGTTTTTGTTTGTTTGTTTTCAATTTAGTCTTTTTAGCTAAATAATTTAGGTCCTAGAGGTTTACATTGTTGCAATTTAAATTTTCGTTTTACAAACGAACAAATTTTGAATTGTCTAATTTTATAACAATATTTTGGTGTTTAAATTTATTTTTTAGATTATTTGTATTTTTTTGTTGTTGCAAATTTGCATAAATATTTGATTAAAATTAAAATTTACAATTCAAATTAGGTTTTGTCTTTTGTGTATGCTCCACTTTTGTGCTTTTTGTGACTTGAAGTAAGAAAAGCAAAATTAGAGTTCTTTTTTGATGAAGGTTGAAGAACAAGGATTCATATTTTTGTGTATCCTCTACTTTTGTGCTTAATGCAACTTGAAGTAAGGAAAACATAAAGAAACAGAGTGTCTTGAGCCTGTGCGTAATTTATTATTTGATGAAATTATGACACATATAGTGATCATAAATTTCATTTCTTGCAATGTCACTATGAGTTGCACTTCTCACAGCATGATTGATGATGAGGATCTGAAAGAGCCTATGAGGTTTAATTAGAGACCTTGAGTATAGATGTAGAGGAGGTGATGGTGGGGCTTGGTGGCAACTAGTTCTATCGGTAGTGCACATTTTGGTTGCCCTTCCAAATTATTAGAGGAATTTTTCAAGGGTCCCTTTGATAAGAAGTAACCTTTAAAAATATTTGCAACTAGATTGAAAGCAAAACCAGGGGCAACAAGGGGCATTGGGCTATAGAGACATCATTTTTGTCAACTTGAACTTCAAGGGAAAATAACAAGAGTTAATGCACACCGTCTTTATGTCATAGACAAAGATGTAGGAGTATGTAAGGGATTGTCACTTGAAAAAAGAAAGATGTAGGAGTATGTAAGGGACTGTCACTTGAAAAAATAATTGAAATAAATAAATTATGGGGTTATGTCAAATGATCAAAGTCTTGTACCTACTGGTTTGCTGTTGAGGGTTCCTACTATTAGTACTAGGACTATCCTAGATTTGTGATTTTTAGTTCCTTCTTTTTCTATGTTTCCATCTAGTTTAGGGGCAGTCATAACAAAGTGTAAGGGGAAACATAGAATGACCACTAGTGATGCTATAAACACGGTGGCAAAGTTATTCAATGTGCAAATTAGAGATGAGGTAGATTATGCCAATGGCAAATTGTTCTTTGCTAATGGCATTCCATTCTATGTGGCTTGCTCTCCTTATTATGAGGATCTAGCAAAAACAATTAGAGCAGGACCATCATATTGTTAAGTTTAATTAATTTCTGTGATCAAGAGGCTAGAACAGATGAAAGGTATAGTCTGGAATTTACTTCGAACTGCACTAGTGCGAATGAAGGAAGCACAACACTTATTAATTTCGATATTGTCCTCCTCCCCGTTGGATGCATGTTATATATCTAAGTGAATGAGAGGGTACATAGAGAAGAGATATGTCTTCCCACGTGGGAAGACACATCTCTTCCTACGTACCACTCCTAATATCACCGCACATTAACAAAACAAATTATTTGCTTGACTGATCGCGATTTATGATAAATCGTTTGATCTCATCCCGATGACAAGAAGGGGTGTGACCGGTGGCAAACACCCTAATTCGATATTTATTTATAGTTTATTGTTAACGTATATACTACTATGTTAACATATAATTAATTCATGTATCGGAAATGGTACGACCGACATTACAAGAATTAACACTCCCTCTTAACTAGGGAGGACACATTTCATGTTAGAGAAAAAATCACAATTCATCCATTGATTGTGAAGGGAAGAGATATCACACCATAGTGATATCCAGAGATATGGTTCAACAATGAATATCAAGTCTCATGATACTCACCATAACTCATAGTTATCAAGTAAGGTATGTGCACTGGCATCAAGTCACATGATGCCTACCATACTGATATAATGATTCATGGCATGTCCACGAATATTATGTCCATAATATTCACCATGAAGATCTCTATCATAATTATGGTTTATTTAATGATACCAACCAACTGATATCTACCATAATGTCTTAGAGATATATACTATCATGACATGTCCACATATATCAAGTCACATGATATCCATCAAGATAGATAAATTGATAATTGTAAAATCCTCACCTTACAATATCAATTTGAAACAAGTGTTCATTATTGAAAAGTCATCACCCTTCAATAATGTTCACAGGAGGGCCCATGAAGCCATGGAGTCACACACATGACAAATAAAAGAGTTTACACATTAAACATCTTAAATATATTAGTATATCAGAATAAATGAGACTCTATCTCAAAATTACATAACATTTTCAACCATACCAAGTTTATCTCTGAAGTGTTCAATCTTGATCCTGGAGAGAGGCTTGGTAAGAATATCTGCAATCTGATCACCTGTACTAATATCTGCAATAAAAGGGCCCGAAAGATTTGTTATTAAATTTGGGGCCTTACAATAAAGTAATTAGATTTATTATTTAATTATATCGGGGACATCACATGGAACTTTTGAAGCAAGTACTTAAAGAGAAGGGCATTGAAAAGAAAGACATTGAAGCTGTAAATGATGTTGTGCAGGACAAGGAAATCCCTAGGTGGGATGTTATAGCAGATCCTAAAATTGAACCTCCTCTAGGTGCTTATGACTGTGATCAGGCAGGTGTCAGTAATAATATTATTGGGCCATGGGATTGATGTCCTGTACTATCATGCTGTTATGTTTTGAACTCCCGTTGCTCTACAAGTTTGTTCATATACTTACGTAGCTATGGCTGGTTGTAGTTATTTTTTGATTATATGTGCTTCATAGAATACTCAATTGGATAGTTGTAGTCAGTGATGTATTGGTCAGACAGGACAGTTATATCATATATGATGTATTTTAGTGAACTATCTCTAATATTAAAAAAAAAGAATAGTTCGTATGGTAGGACTTATCTTGATAGCTTTCTCTGATTTAGCACTTAAATGTATGCAAAGATGAACTTGATCTGTTTGTCTTATCTCTCAACTGTTTGTAGGCCTTTTTGATATATCGACGTTAATATGCTATATGCTTTCTTCCCAATCACTTATAACGATGATGTAGATTTGCTGTTTCATGCATTGATCTCCTCAATTATCGCTTATAGCATTAAAGTAATTGTTACGTCTGATTTGGCTCTGATTGATCTTGTGAATTATAGTAATTCCAAGGGTATTGTGTTTGCTGTATATAATTTGTTCTCTATTCAACCGGTCTTGACACTAGGCCAAAATATGCTCTAATGATTAGATCTAATCAAGGACACAAATAAATAAGAGGGTCCAAAATCCATTATTGATTCCTCATTAAATCTGCTATGTACATGTAATGAATACAGTTCACACCAATTCTATCATAAGTGTGCACATGATCTTCTTATAGATTAGTCTTCAGGTGTATATATTTTATATATATTATCTTATTCATTCCACAACATACACTCAATACACCCTTCATCCCTAGCTTCTTTATCAATTCGCTTCCCTTCATATATCTTCTATTTCTTAGAGACGTGCCCTTTAGAGTGGATATCTCTTAGATGAGACATGTCTTTCCACATCAAATTATATTTATTATCTTCCTCCTAATTGCACCTTTAATTGTCTGAACTGATTCTTTTGGTCAACACAAATTAATCTTATTCTTATTCTTTAAGTGCATCTTAACAGATCACACGGTCATCACTACCAATGATAATTTCCTTCCATGTGATGATATTGCACATAATAGGAAAGCCTTTTAATATGCTGCTATGCTGATTGATATTAATTGTTGTTCGGACATAATAATCTTCACATGGAATTGCTGTTTTCACAATTAACTTATTAACTTTTGTTTGAATATTTTATGAATCACTGTTAATGTAATCTTGAGATTGCTCCATAAAAAATGACAATTAATTGCTTTTGCTGCTATGTTTATTCATTGTATTATCTCCCCAATGTATTGGGCTTGCTCTTGATCGCACTTGGTGTGTTGACTGCTGTGCATAATGATCGGTGTTCATAATCTTGACCGCTACTTAGTTCGTATTTGTTTCACTGCTGCAAGTATCATGTTTGTCATAATCCACGTGATGACAAACTGAAACAAGCTGTCTTATGAACTGGAAGTATTTCCCAAAGTTTCCTTTCTTCAATCGCTGATGGAGATTAATGACATCCCCTATGCATTCCACCAAGAACAAAGATGTTACTTCCTGTAACTTAATAACAGATCTGATCCGGTCTGATGGATCCTTCCCTCCCTGGATGCTTTGATTCCTTTCCTTTATATCTCTCAATGTAAGGGAGATGTCACACCTCTTCATCATGTATGCCCTTTGGCAAGAAACACACCCTTTCTTCATTAGCACCCTTTGAAAGGGTGCAACTCTTCATTATTTCTGCCCTTTGAAAGGGACACAACCTTTCACAATCAGATATGCACTTCTTATTTAAATCAGATCTGCTCTTCTCCTTCCTAAAATTATCCCCCTCAAATGAGGTTCTCTTCTCCCTTTTATATCTCATGTTTGAGGGAGTCACAACTTTTCATTTTATGTCTTTTGACCATTCATTAACTTAATTAAACTTTAATTATATTTTAATTTAATTTTTTATTATGCCGAGAGGCATCTACAATGGCATCAAAATGTCCGTAAACAAAAATTCATTTTTGAAACAATTTGACATGCAAATGACAAGTAAATGCATGAAATATGCCATGTTTCAGCTTTTGTGGAGGTGTTATTTTATTACTCCAAATAAAATAGAACCCCTCGCCACTTGTCTCCAGCTAGATTCACAGATTTTTGCATGCAGAACTTTAATGGATTTGTGTTCTTGGTGTTTAGTATTTTAGAAGAACATTTATTTTACGGACGATTCTCTTCTATTATAAGATATCTCTCGGCATATTTTACATATATTTTTTAAATATAGGTATACTAGTTCTTTATTCCTTTGTATTTTAATTATATTATTATTATTTGTTATTAAATTTATTTCAAAGTGGAGACATTGCAATCATCCTTATGTGTTTTACCTATGAAGAAATCAGGGTTTGCCTACCAAATTAAAACACCAAGGAAACTCGAATTTACTGCTGATTTGCATAATTAAAATTATAGAATAAATTGGTGAAAAGAACTGTAAATACAAAGCAAACAAGAACCTAGAGACAAAATCTAGAGGTCTTTGTGAGTGATGGCAATGTGTAGTGTGGATGTTTTTGCAGCATGCTATAGTCTATATGACAAAACATGACCAAAATTCAAATCCTTTTTGGAAAATGTGCCCAACCTACATAGAAATGGAACTAAAAATTATTCATAAAGATTTAACCAATATATTCAAATGAAAATGGTGAAATGACAAGAAATTTGTAGTTGTAAGAGACAAAAGAAAATGTTTTTGGGATTGTTTTGGAGCTTGCCAAAAATGGTCAAATCCCTATTATGTTTTTCCAACCTCTAGAGAAAATCATAAATTCAATGTGTTAAAATGAAAAAAAGAATGTTGTAGAGTATGAAATGCAATTATATGCACCAAAGACAATAGCAATTGGGGTTCTACAATAGTGAAATCAAGAGAAAAAGGAAAGCTAGAGCATTATCACAATACAAATCACCTCCCAAAGTGTGTAGAGAACAATGGAGGTTTAAATGCTATTGTAGAATGCTACTAAATATCCTCAAGAGTTCAATAGAATGCTTGAACTTCACATATGCTTCATAATGTTGATAGAATGCTCAATAAGTTGGTCCCAATGGAGTTCAATGCCAAAAGAGTGTAAAAATTGCCAGAGAGAATAAGAATGAAATAGATTCACTATAGGATAGAATGTAGGGAGAAGAGGGAGCTAGTAGCCATTTGGTTTGTACTAGAGCAATTACTTGTAGGTTGAAGGTGGCAAGGAAAGAAATGCTTGAAATTGGCCAACGAATGATGAATTGTCATGGGACTATAGCATGTTGTGTGATGTTTGTGCGTTGCTAGTGTTTAGACAATTCTAACTCATCAAAGGCCAAAACAATAGAAAATGACACAAACATGACATCTATGGCATCAACCTTAGGAAAATTAACTAGGGGAAGCTAAACTTTGGCACCATGGAAGGAAAATGTTAATGTAAATGCTGAAATGAACCTAAAAACACATTAGGAGAGATCAACACCAAAATGAGCTCAAAACATAATGCAAAATTGCAAGGGTATGCAATTTTTGTCATTACAAAAAGATAATAGATAATCGGAATGTTCATCTCTTATGCAATGTTCACCATCGAAATTCTTTTCACCACTATTTTGATCATGGAGGTTTGATGGCACAAAATTTTGGGACATGTGGAAGATTTCACATTGGTTGTAGATTCAATGCTTTTGCTCAAAATCTTCACACAAAGCCTAATGTCTGCAAATGACGATGTGAATAAAATCTACTGCTCATTTAAAAAAGAAATATTAAATTGTTTGAATTTTGGTAGTTGGAAGTAAAAAAGATAGGGCAAACCTTGAATTATTAGAACCATCACTAATAAAAAACAGCTACTAGGACTATGAAAGACATGTGGGTGTTTGTATAACAAACAATAAGGTTATGAATGATAGGGAAATTCATAGTTTAAAAACTGAATAGAGGACTTGAAAAATATTTTATTACAAGAATGGAGGATAACCTACTTCCTACTTTGATACCAACGTTAGGCCCAAGAATGTAGTGCAAGGAAAATATTGACAAATGAAATGGATGGGGCAATGTTCATCGAAAAGCTCATAACTATTCATCCATTAATCAAAATGAGATACACTATACATATTTAACAATACGTAAGTGAAGTTTAGTTCATCTTCTAGATGACTATCCGACTTTTAGTTTGTATAGAAGGAAATATAAAATATAAAACATTATCGTACTACACCTAGGATTATGTACATTATTGGTACACCCAAAATCCAAAATGCTCTTAAGTGCATTTAACAATGTAGGGCTAGCATAATTGAAAATTATTTTTATTCCATCATCCAAAAATATCTTCATGATGTAGGGAATCTCTAGGAGAGCTAGCCCCTTTGTGAGCCATAGTGGGAAAACCAAAACCAATTTAACAACCTAGAAGAAACTCAAAGGAGAAGAAACTAGACCAATGGAGACAACATCTTTAATAAATAACAAGAACAATTTGAACATCCATATTCATTCCTCTAGCTAGAACATAAGGAGAATTGCACGGGAGAAGCATGAAATTAGGGACAAAAGCTAGTCCAATTTATCACTTCCCATGTGTGAAGTGACCACCAAAAGTCTTGACATTACCAAAAGATGAACAATTTTAATCAAGTAGTAATCAACAAGAACCAAAATCAAGACTGCCAACTTAATGAATGGAGGAGGAACCTCCACATGCCTCCAAAACATTTGAACAAATCCACAAGGCATGACATCCTAGTACATCACGAATGAGGCTTTGAAAAGGAATAATAGCCAATCCATGGTTAGTGAAGGCACCAACAAATAATTACGATATGATGACCTCTCATCATCGATAAGTCTAGCAAGACTATCCCAATCGGACATTTCATGAATACCAATGGATTCTTTTGAATATCAATCCCTTTGCAAATTTGTTGCTATATTTTGTCCCCTATAGCAATATACCATTGCTACAAAATCAAATCTATTGTTCTATATTAAAGCTTATTTCAAAATATTGCAAATATTCTAATTAGTGCATTGTGCTTTCTTCAAATTATTGATAACTATCAAGGAGTTTCCCTCCACTATGATATAAGGAAACTTTTTGGATAAGCCAAGGTGATGTCAACTAAGGGTGCCTCCCATTTACCTTAATTATTTAATTTCATTCCCAAATTGTGAGATCCTCCAATCACAAAAGTAGTTGATACCTCTTATACACATATCAAATATCCAGTGGTCTAGGATTACCATGAGAAGGTCCATTAAACTCAAGCTTCCGACCTTGCAAAGGGCTTTCCATTTTTCCCTCTTCAATTATTCTTAGAGATTTCTAACCCATTAACGGGACTCTTATTTATTTCTTTGCTTTCTACTTTGCAATGATTTTTTCATGCCTACTTTAGTTTTTGCATGATATCCAAAACTAAAGATTTGCAAGGGTGAGTTTAAAGATGTAGTAGGTTTATCTTGTATGGTGTTGATATAGAGAATAACCACAAAATTGAATAACCATAATATATATGTTAGGTTTTATCTCAATATTGAAATCGTATTTTTTAATTTTAATTATTCGATCACTTGTTTTAGTTGTTTGATAATTTCTAGGTCTTCTACCATGTTTTGTCGTTCATGCCGAAAGTTCTTTTTTTTTAATAGGTAAATTGCAAGCTTCGAGACTGCTCCCTTTGTATTATAATATCAAAAAAATTACATGATTTATAGTATCTGTAATGTACCCGACGGCACCCCCAGTTGTACGACACCCTCCCGACGGCACCCCAGCCGTACAGAACCTCCCCTGAAGACTCACCCTGAATGTCAAACCCCAATTGTGTTGCTCGTATGGAAACAATTCGTACGGTGACTACACAGGCCCGTACGGTGGCTACACTCCACCCGTACAGCAACATGGACACTACTTTACCCGTACGGTGACGATGCCTCACCCGTATGATGAAGTCTACTTCACCTCCGTACGGTTACTACTCCGCAATAAGTATTGTACCACGTACTGCGCACGACAAATCTCCGGAGGCACGATACAGGAAAGAATCATCAACAGAGATTATACACCAACAACATTGAATGGCAAAGAACCAGATATTTGTAATTATATTCCACACGATAGAGATAGATCCGATAATGAAGTACAGAGTGAAATATCAAAAATGATATCTCCAACGACAGACTAGGGTGGCTGCTAACCACCGAAACTACGATTACAAAATAGGGAGGGTCTTGCACCTACGAAACTACAACAAAACGGAACTCCAACTAGAATTCGCAAATACAAAGAAAACATCAAATTCACCATACCTACAACTATGCCAAAATCAACCATTGTTGGCTTGACAAAATTCATACAAACATCTTCATCCTTCCAGTTATCATGAAAGTTTAAGTGTTCTCCACTTGAAGGGACAATTGTTGTCTCTGGCTTGTCCATATCCTCCTGTCGTTGGGGTGAACATGTGAACTTGTCTTCATATTTCTTTGATTCTGATTGAGTTCCTAATTCAAGATCCAACTCCTCTTTCCTTACATAGTACCTATCAAAGGATTCGGTAGGCTTGATCTCCTCAGGTTCACTTGAGTATTCATTAAAGATTCTGATAACCTCCTCATGCAAAGGTATACTTTTTCCTATCAGAGTTAGGTATTCTTAAAATGTCAGAAGATTCTTCCTCTTTTGATATTTGTTATACCACTAGGTGATATTATTGGCAGCGATTTCATTATCCCTTTCTTCCATTTTTGTAGTCATCCCAAGCATTCCACAAGCTAGTAGGATTTTGACTCTGATACCACTGTAATGTACGCGACGACACCCCCAGCCGTACGACACCCTCCCGATGACACCCCCGTCGTATGGAACCTCCCCTGAAGACTCTCATCCCGTACGTCAAACCCCAATTGCGCTGCTCGCACGGAAACACTTCGTACAGTGACTACACAGGCCCGTACAGTGGCTGCACTCCACTCGTACGGCGACAGGGACACTACTTTACCCGTACGGTGACAATGCCTCACCCGTGCGATGAAGTCTACTTCACCTCCGTACGGTTACTACTTTGCAATATGTACCGTACCACGTACTGCGCACGACAAATCTCCGGAAGCACAATACAGGAATGAATCATCAACACAGAGTATACACCAACAACATTGAATGGCCAAGAACCAGATATTTGTAATTATATTCCACACAGTAGAGATAGATCCGACAATGAAGTACAAAGTGAAATATCAGAAATGATATCTCCAACGACAGACTAGGGTGGTTGCTAACCATCGAAACTGCGATTACAGAATAGGGAGGGTCTTGCACCTCCAAAACTGTAACAAAACGAAACTCCAACTGGAATTCGCAAATACAAAGAAAACATCAAATTCACCATACCTACAACTATGCCAAACTCGGGCTTATAAATTAGCTTCGGGAAGTTTCCCAAAAAGTCACTTTATTAAAATTGGGAACATTACAGTATCTGCTACCGATAACCGGCAAAATGTTGGAGATTGTTGGAAGTGTGCTGCAAATATGTGCTTGAGAGATATTTGAGAGATGTATTGTCACCGATGTCAACATATTTCTCTGTTTGAGACTTTGATGCACTGAAGTTCAGTGAGAGTTTGCAGATTATAGAGTTTGTAGAGGATTGTCTGTAGTTGATTCAATTCAGGTTTTAGTGGTCCGCATGACGATTTGATTGAGTTATGGGTATTTGAGGTGTGGCTGGTTTTCCAGTTGTTCAGTGGTGACAAAGTCTCATTATTTTGATCTGCATTGCTCCACATTGTAATATCTTGATCTATGTATTTGGAGATATGTTTGGGATGTTGATGTGTATCCTCAATTCAAGTGGTTTGTGGTTTGGAGCTCCGCAAGTTATTTTTCAAGGTTGACAGCAGTGTTCCATGGGGACGCGTCCCCCCCCTTTTTGGGCGCGTCCCCCCGTCAGAGACGTCTCGGGGACGGGGGGACGGGGACGCGACGTCCCTCGCCGTCCCGCCACCACCACCCAAACGCCGTCGGGACGTGGAGACGTCCCCGCGTCTCCGTGTCTCCCAGGGAGACGTGGAGACGTCTGGGCGTCTCCGTGGGAGACGCCTGGGCGTCTCCCCGTCCCTCAAGAGACGTCCAGGCGTCTCTCGAGGGACGGGGAGACGCCCAGGCATCTCCCGCGTTCCCACGCGAAAAAAGACACTTTTAAAAGTTTTTTTAAAACATGTGCCTTTTGGGGGGGGTTAAGGGGTAACCCTAATTGGACGTGGGCCCCACCCTACCCCCCAAAACAACACAAAAGCATGTTTATTTTGGATTTCACTCTCATTTTGGATTTCACTCTCATTGAAGAAGATTGATTGAAGGGGTGAGAAAAGTGACTGCAAGCGTGATAGGAGCTAGAAGAAGCAAGAAGAAGAGGAAGAAGAAGATTCTTCTACATTTTGGAGAGATTTTTCAAGCACAAGGTAGGGTTTTCAACTTCTTGTTTTTTTTTTTGTTTTACTTTCTGATTTTCATTGTTCTATGTCATTTTTGGTTTTTTTTTCCCTATTCATCTCAAGACTCAAAATGAGATTTGATGTTGAATCTTGAGGGCATCATTTTGCCCTCAAGATTCAACATCAAATCTCATTTTGAGATGAATAGGAAAAAAATTTAAAAATATATTGTTAAACAAGGCTGATTTTTTATTTATTTTTATTTTGTGAAATGCAGTGTCAATTTCACAATGAGCTCCCAAGGCACGAGTGAAGATGACATGGAAATCCATTCTCATAGTGAGAATGATTTAGAATATGAACCTGAAAATGAGGGGAGTGACCATGGGGCTGATCCTAGAGCCCAATCTAGTTCTATGGCAAGTGCACTAGCTAGTACAGGTTGCCCTTCAGAGTTGTTGGCACCATATGCTAGGGGTCATTTTGATCCTAAGTCTCCTCTAAAACAGTTTGCTTCACAAATATCAGTACAAGGCACTGCATCACATTCAAGTGGGGGAACAAGGAAGTGGAAGTGCAATATTTGTGACAGAGAATGGTTCGGTAGCATTAGCAGGGTGAATGCACACTTTCTGTTTTGGAGAGGAAAAGGCGTGAAACATTGTAAGTTTTTGGAGGAACCCAAAAATATACAGTACAAAATTGAGTTTAACAGGCTTTGGGGGGTTCCGGGTGACACAAATATTTCAATGCCTACTACTTTGTCTGCTAGGGCATCACTTCACGACAACCAGAATGTGCCAGTGCCACATACTTCTCATGCTTCGCAGGTGGGAGGAATGATGTTTGGATCTCCATCTACTTCCACTTCTACTGCTGCCAGGGCTGGGAAACGTAGGTTGCATACACCACAGAGCAACCCCATTGCTGATATGTTTAATGTGCAGCTGAGAGATGAGATAGATGAATCCATTGGCAATTTCTTCTTTGCCAATGGCATTCCATTTCATGTTACACGGTCTCCTTATTATAGGAAGATGATGGATATGGTGGCCAAGGGAGGACCATCTTATGTGCCACCAGGGGAGACGAAAATGAGGACCTCGATCTTGGATAAAAGCTATTCCAAGATCAATATTTTGATGGAGAAGATGAAGGCATGTTGGGCGGCATCGGGGTGCAGCATAGTTATGGATGGGTGGACGAACATTAGCCATCGTCCACTCATCAACGTCATGGTCACATGTGCAGAGGGCCCATACTTCCTTAGAGCAGTTGATTGTACAGGGCATCGTAAAGATGCTGATTTCCAGTTTCAGGTCCTCAGGGAGGCTATTGAGGAGGTTGGGCCACAAAATGTGGTCCAAGTAGTGACAGATGCAGCCTATGTGTGTAGAGCAGCAGGGAGACTCGTTGAGGCAGCCTATAGACACATTTGGTGGACCCCATGTTGTGTGCATGCCATGAACAATGCACTCAAGGACATGGGGAAGATTGATTGGATTAGAGGAGTGGTCACCGATGCGAGAGATGTGCAGATGTTTATCTGCAACCACCACACTTCACATGCACTCTTCAGGACCTTCACGAAGAAGGAGTTCTTGAAACCAGTTGAGACTAGATATGCATCCTATTTCATTCTCTTGGAGAGAATGATTGAGTTGCAAGAGGCATTGCAACTCATGGTTATGACTAATGAGTGGAATAGGTGGGCTGAGGCCAAGACAGAGCAGGGGAGAAGGGTGAAGGAGATAGTGAAGAGTGATGTGTTTTGGAATGATGCGAAATACATTGTCTCCATCATTTCTCCAGTATTCCAGGTGATCAGATATGGGGATGGGGATGCACCTAACCTTGGAGAGGTGTATGAGTGCATTGACTCTATGCTTGACCAGATGAGGGCTGTTGTGCGAGTGAAGGACCCCTCTCTAGCATTCTACAATGAGCAAATCCGGCCTATCATTCAGAGTAGATGGGACAAGTTGAACACTCCTTTGCATATGGCTGCCTTTGCCTTGAATCCTAAGTGGTACAAGGCTAGACCGGGTAGAATGACACCGATTGGGGATGATGAGGTGAAGGCGGGTTTCTTTAGGTGCATAGAGAAGATGTTTGATTCCAGAGATGCCGACACAATGCGCACTGAGTGGGGAAGATTTGCCACTCTTAGAGGTTATTTAGATGCAGCAAAGATGGATATAGACACTATGGCACAGGAGGACCCACTTTTGTGGTGGACTTGTCATGGCCCGAAATCTTTGACCACCACTCTAGCCATCCGTCTGCTATCCCAGGTTTCCAGTTCTTCAGCTGCTGAGAGGAACTGGTCTACATATAGCTTCATCCACTCTCTTAAGAGGAACAGACTTACCTCTAAGAGAGCAGAGAAGCTTGTGGCTGTACACAGTGCTTTGCGTCTCATAGACCGCAAGACACTCGTGTACAAGGAGAGTCCAGCGACACGATGGGATGTAGAGCCAGAGGAGCCTTCACAGATTGATGAGGATGATCCTACCACTTAAGATACAGGGCTAGTTGGTGTGAGCTTGAGGGACCTTGATCTTCAAGAGTCCAGCAGTTCCAGTGAGGAGGAGTTCGCAGATGATTAGAGGCCTCCATTAGCTACATTTTGAGTTTTGTCATTTTGTCTTTGACTCTAGTCTCTTTTGTAATGCTATTGCTACACGTATTTGTATTTGGCTACTCATTGTAATGATGAATTATGTAATCATCTTTATTATTATAGACTTTGCAATGGCATTAGATATTTGTATTTTCGTTTTCCTTTTTCGATATTCATATGATAGAAATGAGAAATCTCCAATTTGACAATTTCATTTGTCAAATTTTATTTAGCATTTAGCAATTAGTATTACTAATCTAAGTAATCTTGGTATTTCCTATAGTTTCATTTGAAATCTAATTCTTATACTGTTATACTGTTATACATCTTTTCAAAACTAGTTTTTCAAGTACTATATGTATATATATGAGCACCACCACCCCGCCACCCCCCCCCCCCCGCCGTCCCCCCCGCCGTCCCCAAATTTAGGCCCTTGGTCCCCCCGTCCCGGAAATGCGTCCCCCTCGTCCCCCCGTCCCCAACGCCCGTGGAACACTGGTTGACAGTCATTGTTGTTAGTGTTCTTGAAGTTCGGTATGATGATGCTGGTGATTCTAGTAATTTGTGTTGGTGCATATGTTACAGTGGTAATTCATGATGCTTGTGGATGTTTTTGGATTGTGTGCCTTTTTGTTTTGGCAGTCCGCATTGATCGTTGATCTCGTAATTGATGTTTTTCTCCGATGTGTTAGTGTTCATATTTTTGGCCGACAGGATGCTTGTAGCGTGTTGCGGATGATCAAGGTATAATTCTTGGTGTTGTTTCGTGTTCAAGGTGATGATTTGGGTCCATGCTATGTTTTAGCCGACATTGCTTTGGTCCGCATGTGATAATTTGTATCTGATCAACAACTATATCATCGTAATTGTTTTATGAGTGTTGAGCCAACCTTGTTTATTTCTCCAAGGTTGATGTCATGTATAAATAAATGTAATATCTTTGTAATTATGGGTATGAGTGAGTGGATGAGTATGTATGTATTAATGTTTTGGAGGCAGAGAAGTGTGAAGAAGAAGAGAAAGTTATTTTGTGTTTCAAAGGGACTGAACCATTCATTAAGGAGATGCTATCTCTCAGTTCATGGCTTCCGGATGTGATCTGAATCTGTTTGTAAGGCAGTGAGGCTTCCCTGGGTTGTAGCCCTTTTTGTTTTTGAGCAATGAGCTCTAGGCAGTGTACCTAAATGCATGTGCATTCCTCATTGTAATATTTCTACACTTATAACAGAGTATACTCATATTGTGGGTGTGTTCCCATCGTGGTTTTTCCCTTGACCGGGTTTTCCACATCAAAAATCTTGGTGTTATGTGTGTTGCTGATATATGCTTTCATGTTTAATTATCATATCTGAGAATAAGTTTAAGTAGTGTGAGTATTTGTGACAATCGATTCAACCCCCCCCTCCCCCCCCCCTCTTAGTTGTCTGCCCTATTTCCATCACAAAATGGGTGTAGGAAAGATCCAGACATCCTAACCTATTGGCTATTGGTGGACCAAATCGAGCCAATAAACCCAAAACTAGACCATTAATTGCCAAAAGAGAAACATCCTAAACTAATGGCTCAAAGAGCCTTAAGAAACTAGGCTGCCCATGACAACATCAAAGCCATCCAAAAGATTTATAGGATTTTTTCACACCACCCTCCAAATAGTACAATGGAGAAAGAGAACAAAATTACCACAAAAGAAGATATTGAAATTACCCCAGGCCACCATTCTCGCCACTACTTCCATTGCTTTCATACTTGTAGCCATTCTTCACGAGATCCTGCAGCCCCTCGAGCCCCTTCATCAGTGCAACTCCCAGAGACCATTTCAAAAAGAGTGCACACATACCCGCATTTGGCCTATGGCATGGCAAAGCTGAGTGCATAATGGTGAAGATGAGTGGGTATTTCTCCATTGGCTTTCCACGGATTTTGATGATATAAAAGTCTTGAGGCAACTGGATACCACCACCCTCTTTGACCATCTCCAACACATTGTCTAACTCCCCTAGAAGTTGTTTCCTCATGAGTTGCTTGCATAGACTTTTAACATGTCAATGGTTTGCCCATATCCACTAGCGTTGCCAAGAACATTGAGGAGATATATATGTAAACTTGGTGGCAATGGTCCATTTTCAAAAACGGCTCATCCATGACTCCTTTGATGGCATGCAACAATATCTCTTGATTTGGTTTGAAAATGTTCTTTAGCCTCTTGTCCTTAATCTTGCCCAAGAAGGACATATGTCTTTGTTTACAGGAGAGGCACATAGGTTTATCCATCATCTAAATAATGGAAGCCCACATTGCCATCTCTTTGCAACTTTAGCAATCTAGAGAGAAAGCCACAAAATAAAAAATTTAACAGGTCGATTACTATTGCATTCGTCCTGTGCCAACCTACCTTGTACGCCTCATCCCCTTCGCTCAATGATTTCGAAAAGAATCCCACTATATTACATTAATGATTCCTGCGGGAACTAGAAATGATACAATATGGGAGGAACAATTCTCTCCGCTTGATACACCCTATTAAATGTGTGACCAGGCTACATAGTCGATGATTAGTCACTTGGATGTCCGTATAATATTCACTTAAATCCTCTTGATATCTTGCAAGGGATGCCAACATCGATGTGTAATCATTGTTCTGTCCTCCCTTGCCTAATCAATTTAATTCACATCAGAGGAGTCCTAGGGGCAATTGCTTTTGTCGTCATGTACAGTTGAGCATTTGCTTAATCTATTTTATAAATTTGATAAAAAATTGCTCCATCAATAGCTTTGTTGGACAAATTATGGTCAGCCTCTTTATTGGCCTCCCTATACACATGTTTGATTTTTGTTTCTTGAAAATAGTTTAATAATTCTTTTGCTAATCTTAACATTGCCTCCAACCTCCAACAATGTAGCCGATCAAATCGTATAGCATTAACAACCAGTGATGAATCCCCTTCAATTTCAAGCTTAGAAATCGTCATTTTGATCACCAGGCTCAGACCTAATATTAAAGCTTGAAATTCAGCTTCATTATCCATCCCTTTCACCAACTCTCCTCTTGGTAAACCCTTCCAATCTCTAATAATACACCCAACACTAGAAGTACCCGGGTTGCTTCTTGCTGCCCCGTTGAAGTTTAATTTATACCATCCTTCTTGTGGTGATGTCCATTTTAAATGGTTTTTGGCTTTGAGTGTCTTAACACCTCCATCCCCATTAACGGGGGATGCAGAAATATAATTTTCACTTAACATCTATTTTATTTGATCTTTTCTATTACTTTGTAATAACAATATGTTTTGGAGATACGGTAATTTTTGAAATTATTCTTGGATCTTTCCTTGGTCTTATTGACTATGGTGGATCATCTACTAACAATGAATGATAATTTCTTTTATTTAATTTGTCTTCTTCTTATTCAAATGCTACGCAGGTTGATTATTTCACTCTGAAATGTCTTGTTTGGTTTATCTTCATATTATTTTCTTATATGTTTCTTTGATCCCTACTTTGCAATAATTATTTCAGGCCCACTTAATTTTTTATGTGATATCTAAAACAAAATTTTTGAAGGGTGAGTTCAGAGGCATGTAGAGAATAACAAGTCAAATGACAATAGTATATATGTTGAGGTTCATTCCATTATTGACACTACACATTCTTTGTTAATTCTTAGATGATGTGTTTATTCTGTTTGATGATCATGACAACCTTTGCTTATTTTAAAATAGGGAATGAAGTCTACCATGATGTCAAATTTTTTCATAAATAAGAAACAGTTTAAAAGTATGCAAGGCAAAGGTTTCAAATTCATGAATCTCCTTTTTTTCATAAGAACACGAGAGATAAATTTTAGATGCAATAGAAAATCATATTTGACTAGCAATCCATACTCTATTTTTTAGGTTATAAAAACAATAAACTTTAGGATTTTACATCCTTCAAAATTTCATTTCTCTTTGTTCCATTTAAATGCAGGCCCAAGTTTTGCATAGAAGCTATCCCATAGAGGCCATAGGTCCGCTTGCATGCACAAGTGATGGATCTTATATTGTTGGTGGAACGCCTTCTGGGAAATTATTCATATGGGAGGTAATTTGTGCTAAGGCATTGAATGTCTATATCATTTTCATTATAGATCAAAGTCATGTGTTTTGTAGTGATCACTCCTTGTGGCCAATATATTTTCCTTTAAGAGGATTTTGAGATTGTTGCACTCAAGTTGGAAAGTTCTTGTCTATAGCTTGTGCTTTAAGTTATATTTCTTGGTTTTACAAACTTATACAATTAGAAAAATCAAGTTCAATGTTCTTATCGAAGAGATACCAAAATATAAGAAGTTAGGAAGTTTGATTTGAGAGGGTTGACTTCGCTATGAGCAATTTTGATGACATGAGTAAATGAGTGACGTTAGGGGTGATGTCATCTCTTCAAGATTAAGGCAATTTCAAGTTATTTTTAGAAAATTTTGAAAAAGTGTTACATGATAAATATTTTTTCTTGGGGTTGATGTCAATTTAACATCAAGAAGTGTTTTTGGATAGTTGAAAAGACATCAATTGATGGAGTTCCTAGCATTTGCAGGTTTAATAGGGTTTTTTTGTCCAAATACTTGTGGCATTTTGGATGATTGTCATGGGCAACCCAAAGCACAACCACAATCCTTCTGCTATAAAATTTAATGAAGAAGTGTAACATTAGTTTATTCTAGAGAAGTTGTTCCATTGATTATAAGATTGCTATCGTAGGTAATGTTTCTTACTTTGACCAAGTCTTCCCCTGTTATTGATTCTACTACTCACCTTCCCTTAGGTTCTTGACCCTTGTTTAGGATGCCAATAAGTCTTAGATGGGGTAGATGTAGCCACAAAAAATAGTTAAACATGATACTTTTTGTCAGCATGGCATTAATAGATGATTACTAATAAGACATATGGGATTATATTAGACATGGATTTAACATTGTGCTACTGACTAGCATATGTGATGTGTTTTCCACCTGTGCATTTATTTTACATTTTTTGAGTATTTCTCTTATAATTTTTAATGAGTCACATTGTTCATGTACTTAAATAATGATACATTACATCTGATGATGACAATAATTCCATGATTCTATGAAGTATTTTGTATCATGGATTTCTAAGCTGTTGATGTTAATGTTTTCAATGTTTCTATTATGGCTCACTTTTAAGTTTCTGTAGCTTGGATTTTGGTTGAGTCAATGATACTATAATGTGGACATTTATATTGTGTAATCAATGGGTTACACAGTGGGTTTTATCTAGTTACGTGTCCTGTTTTGTCTTGATCTTGTGTGGTCAATCTGATACCTGCCATAACATGTTGAATTTCACAGGTGGCAAATGGGAAGTTATGTAAACAGTTGCCAGCTCATCATAAATCTGTCAGTTGTTTGGCATTTTCAGATGACAACTCTTTGCTGATCTCTGGTGCAGTTGATGGTGTAATCAATGTTTGGCTTGTAATTGGGTACTTTATCTTATTTAAAGTTGCATTCACTTTCAAATATCTTCAATAATATTGACATAAATCTACAAAGAGTCTAGACATGATCATTATTAGCTGATAAATCATATAGCTTATGTGTTGTTTCGACAATGTGCTTGCAGTTTGCTGGATATGGTAGAGAATTCGCAAGAAGATATGTCCTCAGTTTGTTTACATTCCTGGTTTGAACACAAAAGCTCAATAACTGATCTTGCAATAAGCTCTGGGGGATCTAGCTCAGTTGCTATTTCCTGTTCTTTGGATTGTACATGCAAGGTGCACTCCCTGAATCAAATGAGTACTTAGTTTCTACTGAAAGCGAAAAATTAATCAGGGACACAGAATATGTAAATTAGAAAAAAAGAGAAGAAAAATGAGTGTGCAAAACATATAGTAATATTGTTTGGTTTTTTAATGGACTGAAAGTAGGCCAAACCAAAAGGTCTTAGGATCCACTTTTTAAACTATGTTGGCGGTTCCGGTTTGGGCTGAGGTTCGTGTTTACAGGTTCGGCAAAAGTTTTTTTGGGGTTCTACGTTTGTTAGTACAAAAACATATAAACAAAAACAAATATATACATATATGCAGCAGTAGTTAAGTTCAAAATACACCATTATGCTAATAGTCGAATAACATAGCAAAATACACCATCATATATTAAAGTTCTAGTTCAAATAACATAGCAAAACAGTAAATACACCACCATATTAATGTTTTAGTTCAAAAATAATAACGCCAAGCTACAACAATGAGCCATCACTAATCAAATATCATATGGGTCATCAAAAATATCATCATCATCCTCCATATCAATATGCTGTGGTAGATTAGAAGAACAACAAATAGTGCCACTGGGAGTGGCACTAGCACTGGCACTAGGAATAGCATTGGGAGCAATACTAGCATAGCCAATCTCATGATCACTAGGTAGCTCATGGTCATCAATGTCATCAACTCAAAGTGCATCAAGGCAGGCAATTGACTCATCCAACTTGGCATTCTCTGGATCAATATCTCACTGCTTTGTCTCCCCTTCTTTGTAGGCATTTTCTTTGTGTGTGATGAGCCACAAGTTTGAATGTACAAAGACCAAGTCCTCCTCCTTTTTGGAGTGTAGTCTATTGCGCTTTATTGAGTGAATGAAGGAGTATGTGCTCTAATTCCTCTTGGATGAAGATGAACTAGCAACCTATCAAGATTTTGAAATCAGAGTTAAGAGATAAATTAAAAACAAGAAAGAAGATGTTTTTTAATAACTAAGAGTTTAAGAACGAACTTGCGATAAAACTTTGATGGCGAGAGGTTGTAGGTTTTGGTATACTTCTCCATGGAAGTACCACCAACTTTGAGCAGGAACTTTATTCTTGTCCCAAAGAGCTTCAAGACCAAAATCATTTGTGCTTGAAAAAATCATGAATTCAGTCCTCACCTTGGGCCATAGGTCTTGGGCAAAGAGTCTACGATTGGCTGCCTTGTACCCTTGAGCAACTTCGGGATCTCTAAAAGGGACAACTCTTGTGTCACTCTCTTGAAGGATTTACTGATTATAATACTTCAGGCTCAATGCAAAGGCAAGGAGATGCAATGGAGTGGTCATTTTGTTCCATCTCTCCACAATGACTTGTTTTATTTGTTTGAAAATAATTAATTCTGGATCTCTCTTTTGCATTTATGACGGCTTTAATCCTCTCAATCATTGTGTCGATGCCATCATATACCTCACCCAAACAAGGCCTATCCATGTCAGTGTAACGAATCATGCTCAATATAGGCTCAGTGAACTTTAGGAGGTACTCAGCACGATCCCACCAAGAGTCATCTAGAATCATTCTCCTAATGTTTGATGCCCTTGTAGTGCTAGATTGCTTCCATATGCTTGAATTAGGGCTGATTACATACTAGCTAGTGGCGCACAAACCTTCAAAACTCGTCTCATCACAAGTGTGTTGGAAGCAAAATGGGTCTCAGCAACCTATTTCAAAATCTAAATAAGAAAAAATTAAAATTAAAAGGTTTACTAAACATTTTATTATTTAACTAAATTTAAAATTAACTTACCTTCAACAGCTCCAATCTCGAGAATTGTCTAAATTTGCCTTGTGACTTGTGACATATGGTGGTTAGTGATAAACATTTGGATCTTCTCAAGCTCAACATACATCTCTTTGATCCAATCAACTTGTTTGCCAATTTTTTGCAACATTAGGTTGAGTGAGTGGACTGAACAAGGTGTCCAAAAGATGTCTTTATACTGTTAATGTAGATTAGATTTCTTAGTAGATAGAAATAGAGTCATCTTTTAATTTTATTGTCTCACAAATGATGCTCTTACTAACCTACAAATCTTGCAGGTTGCTGCAAGTATAAAGATAAAATAGTATATGCACACAGTAAGTTGATTCGCCAAGTATGTTAATATTGCTGAGTGTTGAGAATGGATCGATCTTCAAAGGCATGTACTAATGGATTGCTGTACAACCTTTCACTGATTTATCGTGGATTATATATAAATGGGTGAGGAGACATATCGATGGATAGACATGTCTCCACACGTGTGGAGACATGTCTCTCCACCGATATGTCCATTCATTAATTATTGCAAACATCATATCGATTCATAATCGGTAGTTTATAATTCATTAACAAAACCGATTCTAATCGGTAGTTTACAATTCATTAACAAAACCAATTCACAATCGGTATGTTAGAAATGATGAATCATTAATCGATACACATTATCGATTATTGTGAATCGATACACATTATCGATTATAGTAAATAGATACACATTATCAATTATAGTCAAGATCAATGAAAGTAGTTGATACACAATATCGACTGGGTTTAGATCATGCACGATATTCAATTCAGATCGATAAACACATATTTATACCTGGAAGAACAATAGTAATGATGATCTATGTATGATCAGCCATTTGATCATTCAATCGAATTGATGCTTATTCATAACATGATTATTTATGTATGTGTAATGTCCCTACTAGTTAGAGACCACTGTCCTGCAAAACAGATTGTTAGAAATACAAAAAATATAAATATATAGCTAATCTAATTTGCAATAAAACTTAAATTACTTAATTAATGCTAATCTCAATTCTTATTTAATAAAAAGGATACAAGTGCAGTACTGGGACATGTCCTTAGGTGGCTGTGAAACTCGTCTTCTTGGAACCCATCTTGGTTCCAAGCCATCCAAGAGATCGAGGGTTAATTCAATTCCTGTCTTGGATGTAATTTCTTAAACCCAAGCCATCCAGGAAATCGAAGGTTAATTCGATTCCTGTCTTGGATGTAATTTCTTACACCCAAGCCATCCAGGAAATCAAAGGTTAATTCGATTCCTGTCTTGGGTGTAATTCCTTACACCCAAGCCATCCAAGGAATGACCATATGTCAATTCCTTGCCTTGGATGATGCATCTCATCATCCAAGTCTACCAGAGGGGACCGACCAGATCCGTCTCTTCTTGGATGAACTTAGTCAACCAAGCCATATATATGCATATAGATAGTCAGTATATACTGCCTACCAGGGATTATCATAATCCCTCCATTAGGCTAAGGGAGTTTCCTCCCTATAGCCTCCATCATATAATCACATTTATATTACATTTTCATAATTGATTACTACTTTCCATTCACATTTACATATCCCTAACTTGACATGTATTCCATAACATATATTCAAAAAATGTCCATTATCAAATATTCACATTTATTAACTTATATTCCTAACTATTCATTGATATGTATTTATTAACTATGTCTATACATATTCATTAACATCTGAAAATCATTCATTAACATATGTATTAAACTGTTCATTACTATATTCATTAACATATGTATTAGACTGTTCATTACTATATTCATTAATATACGTATTAAAGTATTCATTATTTATATTCATCGACATATGTAATATCATGTTCATTATATATATTTATTAACATGTATAATCAAATATTCATACAAGACTAACCTGTGCGTAACCTACTGTCGTAGCTTTCTGACCTTCCTTTCTAACCACGTAGCAGACTTCTTATCCTCTTCGCTACCCCTTGGTCCTGTGGTTGTATGGGTTTTATACCCGTGGAGGGGGATAGTCGTGACCCTCCACGAGGTCCCTTCCGTGGGAAGGAGTGTGACGGGTCGTAGCCTAGGCTGCGGCTATCGTCACACCACTTCCCTTCCGAGGGAAGGGGTGTGATAGTAGTCGCAGCCTATGCTGCGGCTTCCGTCCCACCACTTCCCGCGCGGGGGGGGGGGGGGGGGGTCCACGTGACCTTCTCGTAAACACATTGCCTATCTTAATATACTTAAATATATCTAAGTATTTTCCCAACTTAAAATATAATACTTATTCCCCTCTCTAATATATTTAAATATATTAATGTACTTCCCCATCTTAAAATATAATAATTTATTCCTTGTAAATAATATATTAATATTATTTAATAATTTAATTCCATCATTTTGATAATTGTCTTACATCATTTTAATTCCATAATATATTAATATATTACATCATTTTAATAATTGTCTTTTAATTTATTACATCATTATAAGGTTTACATCGGGTAGTAGGGTTATCACAGTATGTATATTAATATATGTAATAATAATAATAAACTAAATTATTATTATTATGTATAATGGTATACATATATATAACAAAATCATAAATCATTCTAATGATGTAATTATCATCCATGATTATATTTATTTGACCGAAGCTATCATCATTAACACTACCTCTTAGCTAGGGAGGATAAAATCTATCCAAGAGTATAACACAATAGATCCATTAATTGTGAAGGAAGAAAGATACGTTATCGTGATATTAGGAGATATGGTATAACCAAGAATATCAAGTCACATGATATTCACCATATCTCACAAATATCCATTTTTATGGTATGTGCACTTGGCATCACGTCTCATGATGCCTGCCATAATGGATATCAGATCATCGCATATCCACGGATATTAAGATTCATAATATCCACCATGATGATCTCTTGCAGAGTTATTATGGTTTATTAATGACATCAAGTCTCATGATATCTACCATAATGTCTAAGAGATATTAACTATCATGATATGCCCATAGATATCAAGTCACATGATATCCATCATGATAGTGAAATTGATCATTGTAAAGTTGTCACCTCACAATATCAATCAGATACAAGTGTTCATTATTGAAAAGTCGTCAGCTTTCAACAATGTCCACAGAGGCCCATGAAGTCATGGAGTCACACACATGACAATAAAAGAGTTTACACATTAAACATCTTTAAATATTAGTACAAATAAAATAATTAGAGATTCAATCTCAAATTTAATTTACATTTTCAACCATACCAAGTTTATCTTGAAAGTGTTCAACCTTTATCTTGGAGAGTGGCTTGGTGAGGATGTCCTCTGTTTGATCACTTGTACTAATATACTCCAACTGTATCACATTCCTTTCTACCATGTTTCTAACATAGTGATAAGGAATCTCAATGTGTTTTGATCTATCATGAAACACTGGATTCACTGAAAGCTTGATGCAACTCTGGTTGTCACAATGGATGGTAGTAGGATTCAAGGGCTGACCAAACAGTCCTACAAACAATTTCCTAAGCCACACTGCTTCTCTTGCTCCCATGGAGGCTACAATGTACTCAGCTTCTATAGAGCTCTGTGCAACTAAGGATTGTTTTCTACCGATCCATGAGATCATTGCTGATCCTAAATTGAAGCAACATCTTGATGTGCTCTTCCTATCAACCACACTTCCAACCCAATCTGAGTCAGTGTATCCATGTAGATCTAGGTCTACATGTTTGTATCTAAGACCATATCCAATTGAGCCTCGAAGGTATCTCAGAATGTGTTTTGCTGCAACAAGATGTATCTCCTTTGGTTCACACATAAACTGGTTAAGTGCATTGACTGCATAACAAATATTAGGTCTAGTGTTGACCAAATACATCAAGGATCCAATTATTTGTCTGTAGAGAGTGGGATGTACAAATTCTGAGTCTATTGCTGCTTCCTTCAATTTGTGCAAATTTGTTTCCATAGGTGT
The DNA here is from genome assembly GCF_030272615.1 of Cryptomeria japonica. Classification (NCBI taxonomy): domain Eukaryota; kingdom Viridiplantae; phylum Streptophyta; class Pinopsida; order Cupressales; family Cupressaceae; genus Cryptomeria; species Cryptomeria japonica. The sequence continues at coordinate 634,158,060 of NC_081405.1, read as the reverse complement.
AGACATGGGTTTGCACTCCATCATTTCAAACCTCTTCAAAATGTCAATAGTATACTTTCCCTGATTTAGAGTGATGCCATCTGGTTGCTGCCAAACTTCTAATCCAAGGAAGTAATGTAGGATACCCAAATCCTTCATGTCAAATTCTGAAGCTAAGTCCTTTTTACACTGGGTAATTAGGTGATCTTCTCCTGTGATTAACAGGTCATCAACATATAAAATAAGAATTAACATATCACCATCAATTACCTTAAAGTAGAGGTTTGGATCTGTATCATTCTTGGAAAACCCTAACCCCAAGAGGTAGTGATCAATCCTTTCATACCAGGCTCTAGGGGCCTGTTTGAGTCCATACAAAGCCTTCTTCAATCTGCAAACATGTGGTTCAACCTTATGTATAACAAATCCTTCAGGTTGCTCTAGATAGACTTCCTCCTCAATCGTGCCATTCACGATTGCAGTTTTCACATCCATTTGATGGATCTTCCATCCCTTTGATGCTGCAATAGCAATTACGACTATGACTGAAGTGTATCGGGCAATAGGGGCAAAAGTCTCTTCATAATCAATTCCCTGTTTCTGAGAGAAACCTTTGGCAACAAACCGGGCTTTATGTTTTTCAATGCTACCATCTACAACATGTTTGATCTTGAAGAGCCATTTTGGTGATACAACGGATTTTTCTTTAGGCCTTGGTACGATGTCCCAGACATCTTTTTTTATAATGGACCGATACTCTTTTGACATAGCATCTTTCCACACTTGATGATTGAGAGCTTCTTTAACACAGGATGGTTCTGAATTTATGATCTCACTCATCAAGGCAACATAACTAGAGAATCTATGAGGTCTCTTGCTTTCCCTGAAGGTTCCCTTTGGTGCTATATAATTCTTGGCTTCTTGAATCATCTTCCTAGCCCAAAGTGGCCTCTTTTAGTTTACATTACTGAGTTCATTTAAGGGAGCAATTTGACCTTCACTATCAATATCTTTAGGAGTCTCACTCTGAATCTCTGGAGCATGATCCTCTTCCATATTGTTAGGAGGATCTTGATCTTCTATCTCAAGAGAGCTTTTGGATCTCCTGAAAGCAATGTCTTCCTAAAAAATGACATCTCTGCTAAGTTCAATTAATCTTTGACCAGTTATGTATATCCTATAGGCTTTAGATGTTTCACTATAGCCTACAAATACTCCTTTCCTTCCTGAGGGTTCTAACTTAGACCTCTTTTCTTTAGGTACATGTAAGTAGACAGGACAACCAAAGATTCTTAGATGACTTATATCAGGTTTGATGCCAGTGAATGTTTCTTCAAGTGTTTTGTTGTCTAGAAGTGAATGAGGACATCTATTTTGGATGTAGACAACTGTCCTAGAGGCTTCAGCCCAAAATGAAGTTTCTATGTTTTGATCATACATCATAGCTCTAGCAGCTTCTACTATAGTCCTATTCTTTCTTTCTGCCACCCCATTTTGTTGGGGATTATGAGGTACAGTAAACTCCCTCCTAGTCTCAGCATTTACACAAAACTCCTTAAAAATGTCTGAAGTATATTCCCTCCCATTGTCTGTCCTTAATGTTTTGATTTTCTTCCCTGATATTTTTTCTACGAGAGCTTTGAATTCCTTGAACCTCATAAGGATTTCTTCAGACTCTTTACATTTAAAAAAATATATCCAAGTTTTCCTAGAGAAGTCATCTACAAATATTACCTAGTACAAGAATCCTCCTGTAGAGGTTACAGACATGGGTCCACATCAAAGAAACGGGACTTGGACTCGGGGCGAACTCGGCAAGGGTGACTCAGATCGGCCAGGACTCGGGACTCAGATCGGCCAGGACTCGGCAAAGTGAAAAACCCAAGAAATTTAGCAATTTTTAAGGATTTAAAACTTTTTTCATGCACCCTATATTAAACAAACCTTAAATACACAATAATATCATCGAATAGAAGTTAATTTGATCACATACACAAGTATACATCGATCACATTAGTATAAACGCAAATTGTAGTTGAAGGAAATAGCAACCAATAATTATAGATATATAAATAGTGTCAAATGTAAAAATATTACAAAACTCATGGAATATGAAATCCATGACATCAAAATTCAAATGTTCCAGTTCCACACATATATCAAAAGTAAAACAACTACAAGTCTATTGCTTAAAGGAGCCTGGGTCCTTCCTACGAAGGCGTCTATTCCTAAGGTAGGTTCTGGATGCATCAGCAGCCATACTCTCTGCCTGTGCCTCCATTCTACCCTCACCAACATCAGCTATGTCTGGCTCTGGCTTTGGCTTTGGCTCTACTTGCGCTCTAACCTCCTCCTCTGCCATGGCTACAACCTCAACCTCTCTATCTACCTGGTCGATCCAATCTAAGTCCTCATCACCAAAGATAGGATTTGTAGCCTCACTGATCCACTCAAATTTTGGATCAACCTCCTCTAGTGTGATCGGGGTGCTGTCATGGTCCATAACCTGTTTCTGTCTAAGACGGAGGTTGTAATGAACAAAGACTAGATCATTCAACCTCTCCATAGACAGTCTATTGTGCCTCTTGGAGTGTATGTGCTCAAACATACTCCAATTGCGCTCACAACCGGAAGCACTGCATGGCTGGCTCAAAATACGAATGGCTACTCGTTGAAGATTTGGTGTTTTAGGACCAAACATCTGCCACCACCTATCTGAGATGAGAAAAAAGAAAAAAAAAATCATCCTCATTTAATAATTAATAACAAATTGAATAACATATAATTAAAATTATGCTCTTAATTTCTTAAAATATACATTTACCTGTCTGCATTTTTGTCCTATTTTCTTTGCAAAGCTGACGAGAGAAGACCTCCCCTTTTGCATTAGAAAAGGCCTCTAGCTCTTGGATTATACTATTGCTATGACTAGGCGACATTCGCTCTATCACTGAGTAGAGCCCACTAAGAACCTTCTCATCCACCTTGAAATCAGGGTGGAAATGGAATGCTAGATTTAGGTAATAAGCAGTTGCATGAAGGGGCTTGTGAAGTTGGGCCTTCATAGGCAGATCGGATGCCCTCCTTGGCCCTATCCATGCCCTCGTATATGTAGCCCATTGCGGGCTTCTCCCCGTCAACAACACGTAGGAGAACTACCAAGGGCTCAATGAACTGCAAATATTGTGAAACAGTATCTAATATCAGTTAATGTAAGTGTGAAATTGTGAATGAAAATAAGCAAATAAAAGAAAAATACGAATAAAAATATAAGTTAAAACTTAAAACATAATGTAGAATGCTTAAAAATTTTACCCTCACACAATCTTAGCACAAGGGGTCCAAAAGCCTGGCTCATAAAAAAATGTAATCTGCGACATCAACTCCTGCAACACTCGTAGCATAGGATGAGGAAGTCCACTCCTCACCAACAAACATATGTCTCAAAGCTGCCTTACTCTGAATCAATGATTGCAGTGTGATGAAGTTAGTAGCAAATCTGGTGATTCCAGGATGAGCCAACTCCTTCTGCCCCGTGTATTGCCTCATTAAGTTAAGGACCCATGCATGATTGTATACAAATTTGCAAATATTTTTTGCCTTCTCTACACATGTTCTGATCCATGCAATCTTACCAGTGCCCTCTAACATGAGGTCAATGCAATGGGCGGCACATGGAGATCAAAATATAGATGGGTGCCTCTCCATCAAAAGTTTACCTGCAACAACATAATTTGCTACATTATTGGTCACCACTTGTACTACATTCTCCTCACCCACTTCATATATGACCTCCTCTATAACCTCACATAGGTAAGTGGCATTTTTAGAATGTGTGGAAGCATCAATAGACTTCATGAACATGGTGCCACCTGAAATTTGAAAACAAAGCAAAATTAGTGATCAATGATCATTCAATAAATCTCAAATCAAAAATAAAATATGAATCATTAAATAAAATTCAAGTTATTCAATCACCTGCAGAAGAAACAAGAAAATTTAGGAGCGTTCGATTTCTCCTATCAGTCCAACCATCGGTCATGATGGTGCAACCCTTCTTCTTCCATATCTTTCACTGATCCTCTAATGTGGCTTTTACATCAGCCAGTGATTCTGTCAAAATTGGGCCACTTAACTCGAAATCAGAAGGGGCTTTGAAACCCGCCCCACAAATAGCGATGGCATCAACCATGCTCTGCCAATAAGGAGACTTATCACAAATAAATTAAATAAGATATGTATAAAATTATAAATATTAGACAAAACAAACTAAAAATATTAACAACTTAAAAACTTAAAACAATCAAATAAAAACTAAAAGGAATTACCTGGCTGCGAAGAATGGAATATTGCAATAAAACCAAAATCTTCCAATTGCACCTTTAGCCTTATTGTGTACCTCTTTGTTCCAACCCATGCTCTCAAGTGAAGGTTGGGCACCAGGAGTAGTGCGTGGCTCAAAATGTGAATCCATCCTAGATTTAAAAACTCTAGGATCAATGGTTGCACTGAAACTCCCACTAGCACTGGCACTACCGACAACAAAAGCACTAGCACTAGCACTCCCACTAGGACAATATGGAGCATGGAAGAGGCCTCTCCAACACAACCAATGCTAGCCTGAGCCAACTCTTCCCTTTGCCTCTTCTTTATTTCTTTTTAAGTCTCAAATGTGTCTTATAGCACTTGGCACTCACGAATAGCCTCAGGAAGTGCTAATGTGCAAGGCTCTGCATCATGGCCACATATGCCAACAAGGTGGTATTTCAATCTATTTATGCCTCCATGAAAGATTGTTTTGCAAAATTTACTTTTTGCCTCTCCTCTTTTTTGCCCGGGAAAAGGTTCTGTATATTTCTGTAATGTCCCAACTTCGCAAATCTAAGAAAACACGTAAACAATGAATTTTAATGATTGATTAATTCATCTAGGATGTAATTAGTCAAAATTCATTTGAGTTCATTTGTTATCAATAAGTCAATTCCATATTTAATTCCTAGTGGGATCAAGAGGATAAGCTACCTTAGGATGCCCGTAGCGCTTATCAGGCCCAAGGGCGGTACACTCCCCCTTGGCCCTACTGCCAGAAGCCCTTTTGTCAACTGCAGTGGGTGGCCTACCTGACAGAGGCCTAGTTCCTGCTATCCCTGTTGCCTAATTCCTTTACTACCTCACTAGGTTTGGATATGCAATTGCTTTATTCATAATCTTGGTAGTAACTCATAACATACCTATTAGTCCTTAATTTCATAACATTGTTTATTCCTTAAATAGGAGTTGTAGTTTATTAATCAATTTATTTATTAACTTATTTATTACTTGTTCATTCATGAGAATTTATTCACATTTCACAACCATATATATATATATATATATACACATATACATATATATATATATATATATATATATATATATATAGATATAGATATACATATATATATACATATACATATACATATACATATACATATATATATATATATGTATATATATATATACATATACATATACATATACATATATATATATATATATACACTTTGATCTTTATTACATTAGCCTCTAACATTTGTATACCATTCATATACTATATACTGAATTAATGAAACTGAATACATTTGTTTAATGGACATCTACGCTAGAGCATGTAAATCTATTAATTAATAAACAAAACTTGTTGCAATATTTATAATAACGGTGGAGTGACTTACCTGGTTCCTTCGATTCTTAGCATTCTCCTTTCCTTATCTTCTTCCGTGCTCCCTCCTTTTTCCTCACTTCCTTGCCACGAGTTTACTTAAATACCCGCTGGGGGGGGGGGGTTGAGGCGGACCAGTCGTGACTGCTGCGGAGAAGTGTGGTGACTGTTCGGTCACCGTTCCACCCGATCTCCCCTTTCAGCGCCTTAATGTTTAGACGCACCGCATCACCATAGGGTGTGTCTGTCGGTGAAATACCCCGAGAACTCCTTAAGTTTAGCGCTTATTACATTAAGGGTTCCTTTTAATATTAGCGTGTTAAGGGTGCCTTTTAATAATGTTTATAATGTATTAAGTTTTTATATTGTATATTTATATTTAAGATTTATGCATCAATAATTAAATAATAATAATTGTATATTTAATGAACAATGTATTAAATTGTATTTTTTTTATTTATTTATTTTTTTTTTTTATAGTTACATTTAGTACTCATCTCTAATTATATATTTAGTCAACATCTTTTTATGGTAAAATTAAATCAGGAGTTAACACATGATTATTACATTAATATAAGACGAGTCATTTCTGATTACATGATAAAAAGTATAAATGTTATCTTTTATAATTGCAAAAATGTGGGGTTATGACAGCCCTCCCCACTCAAATTTGCTTGTCCTCAAGCAATCTGGGATTAAGACAATTAATGGTCTCATCTCCCTCCCATGTGGCATCTTCCCTGGGAAGGTTCTTCCATTGGACTAAATACTCTGTTATGGTCCTTCTCCTTAATTTCCTTTCTCGCTTGTCAAGGATGAGCTCAGGCTCCAACATCAACTTCCCTTCATTATCAAGTGGGGGTAGCTCAGTACAAGGGGAAATGTGTAAACCCAAAACCCTTTTTAGTCGGGATACATGAAATACATTGTGTATTTTACTGTGATCTGGTAGCTCCAATTCATAGGCCACTTCACCTATCCTTCTTAAAATTTTATAAGGACCATAGAATCGTGGTTTCAATTTCTCAGCTCCACTGATTTTAATGGATGACTGCTTATAAGGTTGGAGTCTCAAAAATACCAAGTCTCCTACTTCAAAAGATCTTTCAATCCTTTTTTTGTCTGCATAAAGTTTCTGTTGGTTCTGTGCTTGGTGAAGATTATCTTTAAGGGCATTCATGATATCTGTGTTCTGTTGGAGGAAATCTTTTGCACCTGGTACATGACTTTCTGATCGGATGAGATCCCCAAATGATGTTGCTTCATACCCGTAGAGAGCTTTAAAGGGACTCATTCGAATTGACATATGATGGGTTGTGTTGTAACAATACTCTCCAAGATGCAGCCATTTTACCCAAGCATTCTGCTGACCTGAAACATAATTCCTTAGATAACCTTCTATCCATTTGTTTACGATTTCCGTTTGCCCATCGGTCTGTGGATGATAACTGGTACTTGGTGTTAACTCTGTCCCTGCTAGTTTGAATAGTTCTTGCCAAAATATGCTAAGAAATCGTCTATCTCTGTCACTTACAATATTCTTGGGTAAACCGTGTAACTTAAAGATTTCCTTAAAGAAGATGTCGGCTACATGTGATGCTCCGAAACTTGAAGGAATGGCCATAAAATGTGCATATTTTGTTAATCTGTCTACTACTACAAAAATGCAATCTTTATTCTGTACCTTTGGGAGTCCTGTTATGAAGTCCATGGATATACTCTCCCACTTTTGATTTGGGATGGGTAGTGGTTGGAGTAATCCTGAAGGGAAGGTGTGTTCTTCTTTATTTCTTTGACACACCATAAATTCTTGGGTGTGCTTCAGTACATCTTCCTTCAACCCCTTCCATGAAAATCTTTCTCTGATCTGCTTGTAGGTTTTATAATACCCTTGATGACCAGCTAAAGGAAGGTCATGATAAGTCCTTATAATGTCTTCTTTCATATTAGACCCTGATGGAACATAGATTCTATTTTTGTAGAGGATAAGGTCATCAATTACCCGGTAATTTTCATCTGTTTTCTTCCCATCTAGAATGCTGCTAGAGAATTGGTCTTTGGCATATTCGGTACCTAGAGCTGCTTTCCAATCTATAGATAGGATTGATAAAGACCCCAAGTAAGGTTTCCTTGAGAGAGCATCTGCCACAACATTATATTTCCCTTTCATATATTCTATGTCGAAATTATATGCCTGAAGTTTACTCACCCATTTCTGTTGTCTATCATTCAAATCTTTTTGATTGAGAAAGAACTTCAAGTTGTTATGATCAGTTTTAACTATAAACTTCCCACAGATCAGGTATTGTCTGAACTTCTCTAATGCATGCATAATAGCTAGCATTTCTTTATCATAAACTAAATAGGTTCTTTCTGTGTCTCTAAGTTTCCTGCTTTCAAAGGCTATGGGATGTTTCTTTTGCATTAAGACAGCTCCAATGCCTTCTCCTGAGGCATCACAATAAAGCTCAAAAGGTGCTGAAAAGTCCGGAATTGCTAAGACCGGGCAAGAGCTCATTACCTCTTTAAGTTTTTCAAATGCGGATTGGGCTTCTTCTGACCATAAGAATGCTCCCTTCTTAGTTAAATTTGTTAAGGGGGAAGTTAGCTTTGAAAATCCCTTAACAAATCTTCTATAGTAACTGCATAAACCTAGGAAACCTCTGAGATGAGTGAGGGTTCTGGGCTTTGGCCAATTTCTGATGGCTTCAATTTTTTCTTCATCCACCTTAACCCCATGGGTACTGATCTTATGACCAAGATACAAAATTTCTTCCATCCCAAACTCACATTTTGACATTTTGGCAAAAAGAGAATGTTGTTCAAGTAGGCCCAATATTTCATCTATGTGCCTCAAGTGTGCTTCCCAAGTTTTGCTGTAAATCAATATATCATCAAAAAATACTAACAGGAACTTCCTCAACTGTCCCCTGAAGATGTGGTTCATGCATGACTGGAAGGTGGCAGGGGCATTTGTAAGGCCAAATGGAAGGACCAAAAACTCAAAGTGGCCATAGTGGCATCGGAAAGCTGTTTTGGGAACATCTTCCTTCCTCAATCTTATTTGATGGTATCCCGATCTCAAATCTATTTTTGAAAAGTATACTGCCCCATGTAATTCATCTATAAGTTCGTCCACCCTAGGGATGGGGTATCGGTTTTTTATAGTCTTCTTATTGAGTGCTCTATAATCAATGCACATCCACATGGTTCCATCCTTCTTTTTTACCAGTACAACGGAGGAGGCGAAAGGACTGGAGCTAGGTTGAATGTGCCCCATTTCTAGAAGCTCTTTGATAGCTTTCTCAATTTCTTCCTTATAGCCCCTTGGGTGGCGATAAGGGGTGGAGATCACTGGTTTTGCACCTTCTTCAAGTTCAATAGTGTGTTCAAACCCTCTCTTGGGTGGCAGTCCTTTTGGGATGTCTTCAAACACCCTTTTATGTTTTCTAATAATGGGTTTAATATCAACATGAATGGCTTCCCCTTGGTTTGAATTTTGGTCTAGTATCATGCATTGGGCAGCCCACTCTCCTTGACTACGTCTAAAAATCCTTTCCATTCTTTTGGAGGTTACCATTCTGGTTGTGCCATCATGCAACCCTTTGATTAACACTTCCTGTCCATTTTGAGTGAAACATAGTTCCAATTTGGGGTGATCGAGATAGAATCTTCCCAAGGAATGTATCCAAGGAATTCCTAGGATTACATCTGAATCCCCTAACTCGACCACATAGAAATCTTCTTTGGTAGGGTATTTCCCTAATGTTATGCTTAATTGAAGGATTTTTTGGTTACATGAGGAAGTGGATCCATCGGCAAGTGCTACTTGGAAACCCTTAAACTCTTGTGTTGTCAGCTTCAATCTCTTAACTAAGCTTTTATCAATAAAGTTGTGGGTAGCCCCGCTATCCAGTAGTGCAATTACTCTCTGCCCTTTGATCGCACTTTTGATTCTAAAGGGATGGTGTTTTGAGGCTACGGAAATTGCTGCTAATGATACTTGCACCTCTTCGGTAATTTTTTCTCTTTTGCTTGGGGGTTCATTGAATTCTTCTTCTTCATCACTAGATAAGGCTTCCAAGTTATGGGCTTGGCTCTTCCTCCCACATATGTGACCCGGTTGCCACTTTTCTTTGCACTTAAAACAGAGATTTTTTTTCTTAAGCATATCTCTTTCATTTCCCTCTTTACAACTGTGACCATGTTCCCATTTCTCATGACAATGGTAACATACGTTCTTTCTCTTAAGCTCTTCCCTTTCTTTAAAGGTGTTTCCCTTCCTAGGCCATTCTTTAGTATGTGTATTTTTAGTGAATGTTTTGGAGGGTTTCTCCCAAGTTGAAGTGTCTTCTAGGCCCAAAGCTTTATCTATGGCATCGTCTAGGGTAGGGGGTTTTAATGCTCTCATCAATCCTTTAATGGAGTCTTTGAGTCCCTCCACAAAAAGATAGGTGAGCCTGTCCTCATCCACTCCTGAGACCCTTACAAATTTTTTTTGAAATTCAGTGATGTATTCTTCCACTGTTCCCCTTTGTCTTAAGAGGGTTAATTCTTTGAAATCTTTTTGTGGGTGTTTCCTCTCAAATCTCTTAATGAGTTTCTGAGTGAACTCGTCATATGTTGTTATACCATCATGACCTTGTGTGAGGGTGCCATGATACCACCACTCATGGGCTAAACCTTCTAGGTGTAAAATGGCAAATTGGACTGCATCATCTTCTGTCATGGGGCTGAGATTTAAATATGTATTTAGTTTTTGTATCCATGCTTGAGCTGATATTTTTCTGGAGCCATCAAAGTTAGGTATTGATAGTTTATTTACTTTGTGTTTTAGATTCCTGCTGAATGGTTTTCTCCTAGGGGTCTCATTTTTCTTTGCTTCACAAAACTCCCTAAAAGATACAACCTCTCTTACTTCTGGCCCTAATCTAGCATAGGCCATGGCCATTTCTTCTGTGTTATTCATGGAGGAGTTATTCGTTTCTTCCCTATTATTTCCCTCTCTAGGTAGGAAATTGGGTTTTTGTATCCTGGAGCTGGAAGATGTGTTATGAGTTTTTTCAGAATGATTAGAGTTTTCTTCTTTGCCATTGGAATGATTTCTAAGAGTGTTCATGGTGGTATTCATATCTTGTAAGGCTTGAAGCAAAGCCTGACTTGTTTTTTCATTTTGCTCTATTAGAGCTTGGGTTTTTCTATCATTGTTTTCCATGAATGTTCTAAGTTCATTTTCCAATGGTTCACCCATGTGGTTACTACCTCCTCTGGTTCTCCTTTGATAAGTTTGCATTAACAACCCTTAACAGGATGGCAGAATCAGGCTCTGATACCAATTGTAATGGCCCAACTTCGCAAATCTAAGAAAACACGTAAACAATGAATTTTAATGATTGATTAATTCATCTAGGACGTAATTAGTCAAAATTCATTTGAGTTCATTTGTTATCAATAAGTCAATTCCATATTTAATTCCTAGTGGGATCAAGAGGATAAGCTACCTTAGGATGCCCGTAGCGCTTATCAGGCCCAAGGGCAGTACACTCCCCCTTGGCCCTACTGCCAGAAGCCCTTTTGTCAACTGCAGTGGGTGGCCTACCTGACAGAGGCCTAGTTCTTGCTATCCCTGTTGCCTAATTCCTTTACTACCTCACTAGGTTTGGATATGCAATTGCTTTATTCATAATCTTGGTAGTAACTCATAACATACCTATTAGTCCTTAATTTCATAACGTTGTTTATTCCTTAAATAGGAGTTGTAGTTTATTAATCAATTTATTTATTAACTTATTTATTACTTGTTCATTCATGAGAATTTATTCACACACACACACACACACACACACATATATATATATATATATATATATATATATATACTTTGATCTTTATTACATTAGCCTCTAACATTTGTATACCATTCATATACTATATACTGAATTAATGAAACTGTATACATTTGTTTAATGGACATCTACGCTGGAGCATGTAAATCTATTAATTAATAAACAAAACTTGTTGCAATATTTATAATAACGGTGGAGTGACTTACCTGGTTCCTTCGATTCTTAGCGTTCTCCTTTCCTTATCTTCTTCCGTGCTCCCTCCTTTTTCCTCACTTCCTTGCCACGAGTTTACTTAAATACCCGCGGGGGGGGGGGGTTGAGGCGGACCAGTCGTGACTGCTGCGGAGAAGTGTGGTGACTGTTCGGTCACCGTTCCACCCGATCTCCCCTTTCAGCGCCTTAATGTTTAAACGCACCGCATCACCATAGGGTGTGTCTGTCGGTGAAATACCCCGAGAACTCCTTAAGTTTAGCGCTTATTACATTAAGGGTTCCTTTTAATATTAGCGTGTTAAGGGTTCCTTTTAATAATGTTTATAATGTATTAAGTTTTTATATTGTATATTTATATTTAAGATTTATGCATCAATAATTAAATAATAATAATTGTATATTTAATGAACAATGTATTAAATTGTATTTTTTTAATTTATTTTTTTTTTTTTTTTATAGTTACATTTAGTACTCATCTCTAATTATATATTTAGTCAACATCTTTTTATGGTAAAATTAAATCAGGAGTTAACACATGATTATTACATTAATATAAGACAAGGAGTCATTTCTGATTACATGATAAAAAGTATAAATGTTATCTTTTATAATTGCAAAAATGTGGGGTTATGACAATTTCCAAGCTGGATCTTTTCCACCCGGGATTGCTCTACGAGGAGTGGAACTAGACATTGTTTTCAAAAGTTGAAGGTTGCTGGAATAAGACACAATTACAAAAAAAATGAATATTTGTCCATTGTTAAATTATAAATTAATACAAAAAAAAAAATATAATAGCAATGTTTTGATTTTGATACAAAAATCAATGTAATAGAATTTGTATTCATTTTTTTCAAAGAAATTAGCAAACTTACCATGTAAATTGTTTTTTTCATTTCAAAACATAAAAAAATCAGCAAACCCTACAATGTACATTTTTTTTTCAAACATGGAAAAAAAAAAGTACATTGCTAGGGTTTGCTGATTTCTTTAAGCTTTAAGAAAACAAAAAACAATCTACATGGTAGGGTTTGCTGATTTCTTTGAAAGAAATGAATACATATTACAAATGTTTAAAAAAAAAAATAAAAATTTTGCTTATAAAACACCAAAAAAACCAAAAATAAATAAATCTTACCTTTAATAAGAAGGTTGAAATGAAATGCAACCTCTTTCCAATCCTCTCTAAGAAGCTTTTGATGCACCAAATGCAAGTATTATACTGCCCCAATGTGATTTGTTGAAGAAATTTTACTCCTCCTTGCTGGTTGCCCTACTATGCTGTCTTCTTTTTCCTCACAACTCACTCTTCTCCTATTTTTTCAATAGAATGAAATGAGATGCCTTTTACAACTTAGAATCAAATATAAATGAAAAAAAAGCAAATAAAACCATTGTTTAACATGATTTTATTTTACTTTCTCGGTATTTTCCGCCGGCCGAGTCATGGACTCGAGACTCGCCGGGTCCGAGTCGAGTCACGTGACTCGCCATGACTCGGCCAAAACTTGCCGAGTCTGGGTCCGAGCCACCCAGGACTCGCTAAGGGTCACTCGGCCCATGATTCGCCGAGTTTTGGCGAGTCATGGCGAGTCACGGAATTTTGGTCCATATAAATCAGAATGAATTAGTTCTAATACATTTTTAGATTTGCTATCACTATTGTGGAAAGTTCCTTTTGTATTCTTTCCTAGGGCACAACCCTTGCATGTTCCTTCATGATTTTGATTTAGCTTAGGCAAACCAATCACCATTTTCTCTATGGAGGGTAGAGCACGAAAATGGAGATGCCCTAATCTTTTGTGCCAAATCTTGTTTGAATTTGAAGTCTCATGAATTAGGGCTTTGTTGTGACCTAATCACACATCACCCCATCCCAGATAGGGACCCCCCTAGCTTTTAGGCCCTTTCGGTCGTTTGGTCTTGGTTTTTGTGTGTGTTGGTAGCAGTCTCTTCAATCTCTCCGCGTTGCGGGTGTTCGGGGGTCAGTTAGTGTTAGTCTGCTTCTCTGTCGAGTGAGTTTTGTGAAGTCTAAGGCCTGTTTCGTCCTTTTTCTAGGGTTTTGCCTTTTGTCCTAGATTTTAGGGGTTCCTGTTAGGGTTTCGGGAAAACTAAGCATACGACTGGAGTCAGGACCCTTCAGGGGACCTCCCAGCAAAATTTGAGCCCAAACGGAACAACTTTCTATATTTAGAAAGTCCCTATTTTTTAGGGATTTTTTCGAGTCCCGGAATGTTGCCATTTTGCCAAAAATCAAACTTACAATTTTTAGTAATTTCTATTTTTAGTAAGTTTCTATTTATAGTAAGTCATTATTGCACCCTGTTCGGGGATCTAATGCTGACACTTGGAAAGTTTCTATTTTTGGAAAGTTATTACAGGCAGGGTCAGTCAGCCAAGGCAACAAGGATCAGGCATTAATAGGCATTTCTAATTCCGGAAAGTCAGATAGCAGACAAAGATAGCCAAAAATGGGTCAAGTGCTGGAAATCCATGCCTAAAATGGAAAGCTCAGGAAAACACTCCAAAAGCACAGGAGGTCAAAATATTCCAAGTCTGAAGGCATTCACAAGTAGGAAAATCCACCAGTCCATGGACATGGCCAAAATGCGCCCAAGTCTGGGCTGGGGTGCTGAATTGATGAAGCCATTCACAGAAGGGAAATTTCATGTGTCCATGGATATGTTGAAAATGTGCCCAAGTCTGGGCTGGGGCGCTGAATTGATGAAGGCATTCACAAGCAGGAAAATCCACCAGTCCATGGACATGGCCAAAATGTGCCCAAGTCTGGGCTGGGGCGCTGAATTGAAGAATGCATTCATAGGAGGAAAAATCCATGTGTCCATGGACATGGCCAAAATGCGCCAAAGTCTGGGCTGGGGCGCTGAATTGAAGAATGCATTCACAGGAGGAAAAATCCATGTGTCCATGGATATGTTGAAAATGCGCCCAGGTCTGGGCTGGGGCACTGAATTGATAAAGCCATTCACAAGTGCAAAATTCCATGTATCCACGGACATGTCTAAAATGTGCCCAAGTCTGGGCTGGGGCACCAAAATAAAAAATGCATTCACAAGAGAAAAATTCCATGTATCCATGGACAAGGCTAAAATGCGCCCAAGTCTGGAAAATTGAAAATTTCGCCTAAGGCATGGAATCCAAGAAGCCAGGGAAGAGTAAAGAAAAAAGCAAATTTCCCCTCGGGCGAATTTTCGAATATGCTATTTTTAGACATCAAATCCCGACCAAATATGGAAATTTTTATAGATTTAGAATCGGGATGAAATTCTCCATCCAATGAGCCTGACTCCTAAATTTTAGGAAGATCCCTAAAAAATAGGGATGTTGAAAAAGACATGAAAATTCCTTCGAAAGCAGGAGATGACAAGTTGGAGTAGACTCGAGCAAATCCTGGGAAAGATCCTTCAAAATTGGAAATAATGAAATCAACGAGTTGGCAAAGAAGAATCTTGGAGCATTTAGGGAAAATTCTAAATTTGAACTCACACGCATGGGAAACTGCCTCTGCATGGCATAGTGATTGAGGAAAGTATGACGCGTCATGAACGCAGTTACTAATTAATGCCTCGTATGAATTCTATATAAGTTGAGAATGGTATTTCATTTCTCACGTGCAAGATTCAAGAAAGAAGAAGTGCAGTGAAGAATATTCATACTTAGTCTCTATTTTCATCATTTTGAAGTACTCCCAAGATGGCAGGACCTAGCAAGGCAGCTACTATCTCCAGGCAGACGTTGATCAAAGCGGAGATGAAGGGTTTTCTTCCCCATTCTCGGTTGAATTCAAGATGGGAAGAAATCAGCGATACTAACCTTGGCACGTTCAACTGGGCTGCATTCAAGATACGAATGTTCGGAACAACAGGGCACAATCCATCCTCGATAGCTGTCAAAATTGTGAGAAGTGGAATAGTTGCAGCAGCTGGCTTTCCTCCCGCTATTCAATGCCCAGATCTGGTCTTGGAATGTGCAACACGTTACAATCTGGAGCGGAAAACCATCTCAACGCCAGATGGCAAGTTACTGGCAACATTGACTCCAGAGTCAATTGGTGAAGCCTTCGGAATCCCTTCACATTATTCCATGATGTACAGGACCAGCAGTGGAGCTCAAGTAGTATATGAAGCAGGCCCTGCCAGGTGTGCTGATTTGATCAACAAGCAGTGGTTGCTGAAGCCTAGAGTGCACGCTTCCAAGATGCCCAAAACTCTCACAATCTTCGAGTTCAAGCAGGAATATGTGGACATGATAAAGATGCTGAGCAGAGTAATGGGATGCCCACACTCGGTGAACTTCGAGCCTTGGATGTTCTTCTACATAGGCAAGATCATGAATTCAAATACATTGATCGACTGGGCTAGATCGATCAGTCACTACTTGCATGAACAATTGAAGAACCTGAAAGAGAAAAGGTCTCAGTCCTTTTTTATGAGCTCCTACCTATTCTATATGCTTGCACGAAGGGGAGGATTCGACGGGCTGCCAGCAAGAGGAATCATGGGCTGCGGACCAGCTCAGTTAAAAGTGCATGAGTGTTATCCTCAGCTACATCTCTCCAATGTTAGCTCTTACAGGTTGGCGAATGACACCTTCACCATGTACTTGACACGACTTATGCAAAATAAGTTACACATGAGGTTGTCTCCACAAGCAAGTGCCTTGGTCCAGAAGTATGGCGCTGCGTTCCTGCAGTTCCCCAAGTTCACCTACATCAGGACGCAGGGCTTCTCCTTCCAGTCTTACAAATTGCGCAGATATCCATCAAACAAGCTTATATTGCTCGAGCTCATGAGGCAGTTGACTGCCTATGACCAGCTGCAGAAGAAGAAGAAGAAGAAGCAATCTATTGAATTTCCAATTGTCTTGGGGGATTTCATGGAGATATGCCCAGGCTTGGAGGCCACTGAAAGTGCAGCAGGCGAATTGGCATTCTATCGCCTACCATTTTACACATCCAGGGCCCAATATGATCCTTACAGCCAGATTAGGAAGGTTGCCGGTGTCAAATTCATACACAGATTTCACTTGGAGGATTACTGGGCAAGTGTCGAAGATGACCTTGAGGTCCGGAGAAGAATGCACTCCAGATTGCCCCTCGACACCATCAGAATAAGTGAGATTCATCAGGTACCAGACCAGGTGAAGGAAGACTTAGATTTGATGCAACCCGAATTCGAGAGGATAAAGGATCAACCTATCCTATTGCTAGATTGGTCGGAGCCTGAGGTAGATGATTTGAACATTTTAGCTAGACCAGTGCTAAAATTCATTAAGCACTGGATTGACCGGCAGACAAGAAAGTTGGTGGAAAACCATGTCCATTTGACATACCAGTTGATGGGAAATTTGGATGCCCACAGTGAGGCAACTGAAGGCTCTTCACAGGGTCAGGCAGGAAGAGAGGCCCGGATGGACAAAGGAAAAAATGCCCCAAAGAGGCCAAGGGTAACAAAGATGAAGGATATCCAACAGGAAATCCCGCACGAGGATCAACAGGAAACCCAGCAAGAGGAACCTCCACAAAAGAGAACAAGGACAGGAAGGGAGCATTCACCAGTTAGCTCCTCGAGCGTACGAGAGGTGGAGATGTTCCCACATCCCGCTAGCCCATTTCCAGGGAACGTTCCAGCACCTGATATACTCAGCATCAATGCTTCGCAGGGCCGTCATCAGCCAAGAAGTCAGAGGCAAGAAAATTCCTCGCACCAGGAAGAAGTTCGCCAGGATAGTTTCGTAGAGACTATCCTTGGTGAAATGGAAGAGGAATCTCAAGAACGGGAGCATGCAGAAGATTACAGCCATTCCATCCCCGCACCAGATTGGTTGGTAGGTAGATTGGGAAATGAAGCAGAAGGAGGGACCAATCCTGCTCAAGAATTAGAAGAATTATTGAAGCGGATGGATCAACCACCGGAAAGAAAGGCCCCCCGGAAGTTTTCCAAGGTAGTCAGGGAAGAATTTGGAGCCTGGACCTTGCACATTGCTGAACCTACAGTGGATAAGGATAGGAGTGAGATTAGATAGGAAGATTATGTCATCAGACAGGTGGACCTTGGCCATGCTTCCATCGGTCAAGTAATGGGAGATTTCGACAATTCCTCCTTTGCCATGAAGGAGAAATTGCTGAAGTCAAAGGCAAAATGTAAGCAGCTGAGGGAGGAAAACAGATTTCTATGCAAATACGTCAGGAGTTTCAAAAAACCCCTCTGGGAAGCGAGTCCTTCATCCACTCCTCCTCCCTTCCTTCCCAAGGAAGTAGTCGATGATGCAAAACTTATTAGAGCACTGGCACAGAATTCCCGGGAATGGGTAGAAGATGTTTATGCTGAGGCAGGAAAATTTGTAGAAGATCTAGCTCAGCTCCATTTGAGGTTCGTGGCCCTCTTGAGTAGATTGGAAATGGCGGAGGGACTATGGGAAGATGTTGATGTCTACCAAGACTTAACCATTTCCCGACTTAGGGCTCTGACGAAGACTCCAAGGCAAACACTGGTGGACGGGAAAGTGATCCAAGAGAATGAAGCCTATGACTTTCCCCGATGGTTCTACGCCATCTGTTCAGGAAAGAACACCCTTGATAAATTCAGCATTGATTCTGTCACCTTGAAGGAGTCTATCAGAGGGATACAGGAAGAAATCCTCAGTGCCATGGAAGCTTTATTTTCAAGGAAACTCAGCGACGGAGGAATAACGGTGAACTCCTTGAAATCCCAGTTGCATGATTTCTTCTTCGTCGGTTCGTTTCCTAAGGAATACTTTGCAAATGTTTCTTCATTCTCTGGTATGATGAAGAAGACATAGGAAGCCATGGCAGATTGGGAAAGTTTCTTTTCCAGAAGCGAAGAGGAGATTGCCTTGATGGAATTCAACATCGAGAATGTGCCAAGTGTCTCCATCGAAGAACTAGAGGCCGTCGTCGGTAGGTTCATTGCATACGCCATTAATGAACGAGATAATGATCGTCCATTTTTGGATGAAAGTCTTTTGATTGAATAGTGATGGCGTATTTATGGCTGAAGGAACATTGACTAGGCGTGGGACCGGTCAACGCATGCCACCACAGGATAGAGAATCTTCTTGCATGTTGTCCTCTCATTATGGTTTTATGACGGATTCTTCTTGCATGTCGCCGTCGCTTGGAGAGTGATAGGCATTTATGACGACATCAGTTATATTCTGGGCATGATCATCATTGTGGGGCACATTTAATGTGCTAGTGGGCACTATTTTAGGCTCTTTTAAATTTATTGTAAATGGGCGTAATGGGTTATTAAATGCAGATTCCCACCTTGTTGCACCTTGAGTGGGGAATCTTTAGGGCAAACCCTAATTAGGTTTTTGCATGTAATCATGGCTTGAGGCCTATATAAGGGGGTGACCCCCTCATTTGTAATTAGGAGAGACTATCGTCAGAGATTGTTGCTAAGAGTTTTTGAAGCAAACACTTAATACATTGTTCAATTGTTGGTGTGTTCTTGTGTTGTTTTGGAGCTCGCATGGTCTCATTCTCTTCATAGATTAGATTTGCTTTCATGCTGTTAGATGAACTGGATTTGATAGGATTGCTTGTTGCAAAATTCGTGCTCATACTTTTGGTATGCAACTGATTGTTGCATACCGTGCGAAGTTAATCAGTTGCATACCGTGCGAAGTTAGCCTGAGCCTCCGTTTTATATGTAAGTTTAACTTCGATTATCAGGAGAAGTTGTTCGATTTGATGGTTTCTCTTGATGATTTGAAAATCCTTAAACACACCCCCTAAAGATTGCACCGCCTTCGTGTAGTTGTGCGTTGCTGGCAAAGCGAAGCGTGGTTGGATTTTGCGCAAGTTATCCCGTCTCTTTGTTCATAGGTTTAGATTACTTTTAGTTTAGTCTTTCTCTGCCCTATTCCTATTTACTTTCTGCACATTTCAAAGTCCAAAGATCCAAAACAAGAGCTTTTATTGCAAATCATCCGTACAAAAGATCCTTGAGCTTGTATAAGTTTCTTCAACATACGTAAGGCCCCTTGGGTTATCAGCAAACCCATCAAACAACTGAGTCACATCCACGCACTGAAGGAACCTTGGGAATTCTCCGTTTGAACTTTAAGTAATCCT
The DNA here is from genome assembly GCF_030272615.1 of Cryptomeria japonica. Classification (NCBI taxonomy): domain Eukaryota; kingdom Viridiplantae; phylum Streptophyta; class Pinopsida; order Cupressales; family Cupressaceae; genus Cryptomeria; species Cryptomeria japonica. Next base: position 634,138,199 of record NC_081405.1, on the reverse strand, counting down.
AGCATACGGACTAATCTTGATTAAGAGAGGATAAGGTGACCGTTGGTGACTTTATTCTGTGTTAGACGCGGTCATAAAAAACACGTCAACAGGCTTGAGTAGGAGTAGTGCATAGTTTGTAAAGGCATCCATGTCTAACTCCTATAGTATGAGCCTTCTTGATTGTGGAGTTTGTTGGCCATGCTAGAGCTTTGCCTTCCATAAAGGTTATCCTATACCCTTTGTTTTCAAGTGCAGAAATGGAGACTAGATTTCTCTTTATCCCTGGCACAAATAATACTCCTGTGAGCTGAAGAGATATGCCTGATTTCAGATTTATGGTACAGGTTCCAATCCCTTTGACTGGGTAGTTAGAATCGTCCCAATGGTACTTCCTTATCAGAATTCTCCGCCATAGTGTCTAGGTGTTCTCTGAATCCGGTGATATGACGCGAGGCTCCACTATCAATCACCCAGGTGTTGAGGCTGGTTGAGACTTGGCTTGATAAGGCTGAATAGAAGACAAACTTCTCGGGTTCATTCTCCACTCTAGCTTTTTCAACGTCAACAATGGAGGCTTGTTGTTTTGGCCTATCCGGACACTTCATGGCATAATGTCCATACTTATCACATCTGAAACACTGCACTTGGGATATGTCCCTCCTCTTCTTGGAAGAGCCTTTTCTATTGGTGCCCTTGTCCTTCTTCCTTTTGAAGTTCCTCTTCTTCCCTTTCTTGTGAGAGTGAGAGTTCGACACATGAATATCTTCATTGGTGGTATTTTGGTCAATCCCCTTGTTGATCAATCTGGATTCTTCTTGAATGCAATCCGTCTTCAATTGATTGAACTTGGGGAGCTTTGAACGTGCACTTATTCCTTGAATCAATGATTCCCATGATGTTGGGAGTTCATTTAGAGCCATCAACGTTAACTCCTTGTTGTCAATTAGATGACCAATTGTAGAAAGTTGGTCCCTTAATTCAGTGATCCTCATAAAATATGATGTAATAGTTTCTCCCTTATTCATCTTCACATGATGGAGTTGTCTATTCAACGTGAGAGCTCTGCTGGTATTGTTTATTTCATACATGTCTTGAAGTGATTTGAACATGTGGTATGTTGTGTCATACTTTGAAATAATTGGAACTATATTGTCTCTAACTGCATCCACGATCACTTTCATAGCTTTTCCATTGTTCTTGTTCCATTAAATTTTCTCAACATCATCGTTTGGTTCAGGTATGTTTCCCTTTATAAATGAATCTGGTTCATTCTCCTTCAAGGTAAGCATGATCCTAAACTTCCATGATACAAAGTTAGACGCTCCTTCAAGACGATCTTCGGATCTGACTCCGCTTGCCATTATGAAGAAAGGAATGTGATTTTTAATTAAGAGCAAAATGACAGTCTAGATAATCTACTATCTCAAATCTAATCGGATCTTCCTTGACCTTGCTTTGATACCATGTTAATGTAGATTAGATTTCTTAGTAGATAGAAATAGAGGTATCTTTTAATTTTATTTTCTCACAAATGATGCTCTTACTAACCTACAAATCTTGCAGGTTGCTGCAAGTATAAAGAGAATATAGTATATGCACACAGTAAGTTGAGTGTTGAGAATGGATCGATCTCCAAAGACATGTACTAATGGATTGTTGTACAACCTTTCACCGATCTATCGTGGTTTATATATATATGGGTGAGGAGATATATCGATGGATAGACATGTCTCCACACGTGTGGAGACATGTCTCTCCACCGATATGTCCATTCATTAATTATTGCAAACATCATACCGATTCATAATTGGTAGTTTATAATTTATTAACAAAACCGATTCTAATCAGTAGTTTACAATTCATTAACAAAACCGATTCTAATCGGTAGTTTACAATTCATTAACAAAACCGATTCACAATCAGTATGTTAGAATGATGAATCATTAATTGATACACATTATCGATTGTAGTAAATCGATACACATTATCGATTATAGTCAAGATCAATGAAAGTAGTCGATACACAATATCGACTAGGTTTAGATCACGCACGATATTCAATGCAGATCGATAAACATAGATTTATACCTGGAAGAGCAATAGTAATGATGATCGATGTATGATCAGCCGTTTGATCATTCAATTGAATTGATGCTTATTCATAACATGATTATTTATGTATGTATATTAATATATGTAATAATAATAATAAACTCAATTATTATTGTTATGTATATTGGTATACATATATATAACAAAATCATAAATCATTCTAATGATGTAATTATCATCCATGATTATATTTATCTGACCGAAGCTATCATCATTAACATATACCATTCCTCAACCAATAAGCTAGCTGCTTTACAATTTTTGGCATTGTCTGGTACCACTTGAACAACATTCTGAGGGCCAACTTCCTCAATGGCTTGGAAAAGAATATTAGCAATGAATGGACCGTCCTTCACCTACCCTTCACAATCCACTAGTCTCAAAAACATTGCCCGTTTAGGGGACACTGCAACAATGTTGATCAATGGGCAATTTCTTGCATCTTTCCATCCATCATATACGATGGACACCCCTATTTCAATCCATGATTCCTTGATGGGCTTCAAGGAGTCTACAATTTTCACCTCTTTCTCCAATAAGGAAGTATGCACCTTCTCATGACTTGGGTCCTTGAACCCCTTCGAAGCCTCATTAATCGATCTCACCATTTTTTGCCAATAAGGTGAGCAAACAACATTAAATGCCAATCCATTAGCATAGATGTATCTAGCTATGTCTTGCTCAACAATCTCTCTACTCTCATTGTGAAATGATGTTTCCAATGGACCCTTTGCTCTCTTATGTGACGGAATAGGTTGTTGTTGAGGTATAGACAAGAATGGATGGCCCTCTGTATGCTCAAGATTGAGATATGATGGAGAGGCCATCGATCCTTTCTTACTCTTACTCTTACTCTTACTGTTTACCAAAGGATGAGAAGATTCTTTGCCAATTGCTTCGTCTGCTTTTCTTTGCTTTTCTACATATGCCAATACTTGTGTCTCTGCAAGAAGCCCTTTACCTTTTGGATTTCCTACACAAAATATGATGCCTTTTTAAGGGATAAAGCACAAATGTGCTTTCACTCAACTGTATGAGCTCTTGTATGGTTCTTTGCAATGAGAGCAAATCCAAAGAAAACCTCCTCCACCTGGAAGTTGTTCTACCATTTCCACATATTTCCAAAGGGGAGAGTTTGGGTCCATTTTAAAATGGGGTTCATTCCTAGCACTAGAAGCACTTGCCATTCTACAAACCAAAATGAAAAAATAAAACAAAACTAGAGAGTTCATTTCAATTTGTAAAAAAAATGCAAGGAAAACTTAAAAAAAAACCGAAAAGAACAAAAAACCTACCTCTTTTGTTGAAATCTTCTTCTTCAATGTCTTCGAGAACAAATCTACACTTGCAACCGCATAGGAGTAGCACAAGAACCAGCTAGGAACAAGCAACAATCAATCTTCAGCTTCCTTGAGAAATTGCAAGCAAAAGAACAAAGTTCAACAATGGAGCAAAGAAGTTATGTTTTTCATTATATTGTGCAAAAATGAAGTAGCTTTTACCGTTTTAGTGTTTTAAGTCATCAAATTAAAGTTCGGGGGTCGAATATGCCTTTTTGCATTAAAAACCAATTTAAAAGAGTAAAAGAAAATTAATTTTTCCGTCAAATTCTTCTCAAGTTCTGCCACAGTGGGCAAAATTTTGCCCGGGTTCTTCTAGGTTTGGCAGAGAAGAACCCAGAGGGCTTAAACAGGACCTTGTCTGGATCCAAGAAGAATTGACCTAGGATCCGAATCTGCAGGGAACCGAACGAAGACCTTGGGGGAATCAAACCAAGACCCGGGGGGTCCAGGCAAGGAACCCGTCAACCTAGTTTTTAAATGAATTGAAACTAGGCCAAGACAAAATGCTTTACTTTTTCAAGACGAAGGCTTTTTCAGATTTTCTTTAGCCATAATCATTGTGCTTCTTTGGAATTCTATTATGACATATCAAAACTATATAGTGAATGGTAGGGCCTTACTGATCCCCCGTCAGTTTTAAAAGTAGGAGAATAGTGATAGAGACTAGAGAGATCACCACTGAAACACAGAGTAGAGAGAAGAGGACGAAGAGCAAGAAAAAGAAAACACCAAACAAGACATCCCTTGGAGTGAGATACTTGGGGAAGACTATTTGAACATAAAATTAGCAAGAGATAAGGGCAAAGAATATAAGCCCCAGAATAACAGCAAGAAGGAAAAGAAACCAATAACATAGAAACCGACAAACAAACCTGTAACCATATACAAAATAGCACATAATTCCGGAACAAACTCACAAGCAATGGGTATAGCTATGATGGTAGAAAGAAATTACCTCTTGTTACCAAAATTCTAAACAAACTTTCACGAGTAAATTCTCTCTGCTCTTAGCTTAAGTTCACATTCAGAATAAGATTGTATTACAAATGAAATAAATTTATTGAAGTCTTAAACAAAACAACATTGTAATAAAATTAATACAAACAATGGCCTTCACACAGTCTCCATATATTTTCCTTCACACCATATGCTCTGTTCCAATGTCACCAAACACATCCTTTTCTTTCAATACTACACAGCCACACACACACTCTCCTCTTGGGTCACTTTACTCGGGTGCACTCTTTCTGCAATCACCAAATCGCAACACCCCCTTGTCTCTCTGCATCAACTGCATACCTTTTTCTGTATATGATTCTTCGTTTTCCAAGTCCGTTAACTTTCTCCTACCCATTGGATTCCCATCAATGCCTTTTCATATTCGTTGGGTGTGCATTTCATATTCTAAGGAAGTCGATTAGTTTTCTAAAGTCTTTTTCAACAAATACATATTCTGTCTTAGATACATTTCCAAGAGGCATTCAATCAAACAATTCACATGCCACGTCTGTGCTTCCACATTTTGCATACATATCTGCCAAAGTAAGGACTATTGCACTCTGTCCAAAGCTCAGATTTTGACTTGAGAAAGAAAGACATTGGTGGGAATTTGGTTTTACGCTGCCCTTGTTTATGCATAAAGGTTTCGAAAGCCTTATCAACAAATACATTTTGTGCATAACCTGCAATCATTGTAAAACATAATACCACATTTCTCTGAGGCGTTTAAGCGGTTCATGGGCCTTGTCTAATGCTAACACAAAACTGAAACAAACCAAAAAGAAAAGTCAAAACTTCAAAGTAAAACCATGTACAATTTTAGCTAGAAACTCCTTGCCGGGATGCTCCAGCATCAAGCTATTATGATTCTGGTGTTTGGCACTGATACCACTAAAGCAGCAGAACATTGCTTTATCTTGGAATCATTATGGGAGAAGATAGGAAAATTTGTGGATAAAGAAAGACTATTGGACTTTGTAGGGTCCTTGAGGAAGGATGAGTTAGAATGGTATGTCAAGCATTACCCTAACCATGTAACCACATGGGAAAACTTTGGGACATCAACAGTCCCTACCAAGAGCGTAACCAAGATGAGGAATCTAACACAAGGCAACGCTACTATAAAAGAATATGACTGGAAGTTTAAGGAGGTATGTAGGAAACTAGAAGAACCATTGACATTGAAGCAAAAGATTGAATGGTTCATCTTTGGACTAAACAAAGACATCAGAGCCAGATTGGATGGAAGGGAATTCAGAAACATGCAGATTTGATTACTATGGCCTACCTAATAGAGATCCAACCCTAGAGGATACCGAAGAAAGATCAAAATGCAGAAATTTTAGAAGATTTGCAGGAAAACATACAAACTACAAAGGCTTGTAATACAACAGGAAATAAGGGCAGCAGAGCCTAGACATTCAGAAAGGATATGGTGCACATACTGCAACCGGGAAGGACATATCCAGAACGACTGCCCAAAGGATAGAGCAGAGAAAACACTGGCAACATCAAGGACAATGAAACCAAACTCTATGTATTGTGCTATTTGTCAAGAGGGATTTACATTTGATCGGGAATTATCCAAGATCAGACCTCCAATCCAAAATGGAGGCAATCAATGTTGCTCAAAACACAACTATAATAAGGAAGAGCTCGATGAAGCAGGCTACTGGATCCCACCTTGGCAGGATAATCAGAACGAATGTGCCATGTAGAATAACTAGGGTTATTCGGATGACAGCTAAACTTCAAATTATAGAGGAGGCCGAGGCAATAGAAGAAGGAACAATGCTACATGTTTTAATTTTGGTAAAATTGGACACTGCATCAAAATGTTAGGCTGAAAAGGGGTAGAAATGCACATTTTGTGGCGAGGAAGACCATACAATGTTTGCATGTGAAAAGGCTAGGAATTTCTATAGTAATCAAAACAATGATCAACCATTTTGGAGTGATGAGCTGCGAAGAGTAGCCATGGTAATTTGGAAAATAGCACAAGGAGTAAGAGGATGCCATAGGATGGACGTGTGGACCTTAGATACCTCACAAGAGGACAACTTTGGAGAAGAGTTAATGACAAAAGAAAAAGAAGAATGTAGGAAAGAAGAAAGCAAATGTGGTGACCAAATAGGGCACAAATATCAGGAAGAATAAGAAGTCATTGGTGGAAAGACTTGAAGAGGATCATAGTTTGGAAGATGAAGAAGAAGAAGAAGAACCGACATTGTTTCAACTGGAGAAAAAGAAGCATGAAAAGATAGTGGAACAATCCAAACAGTTAATAATGTAGCAAATGCAGGAGGAAGTAGGTTGTTTCATAGAGCAGTGTTGATGTGTTTTTTATGCACAAAACATTTCAGAATAAAGTACCAAGGTAATTTACCCTCTCTTGAACAAAATCACCTCAGATGCTAAGGATGAGATCAACTAATGTGATTCCAAGGTTTCTACATGTCAGGTCTTGACGAGTGCGTAAGTTCAGTGGTTGATGTGAATTGCTGTGTTTCACTTTGGGGACTTACGCAAATGTTTGGATTATCATGAATGATGCGAAATAGGTGTGCTGACAACTTAAGATTTATCAATACGGCTCTGGATTTACTTCTTACTAAAAAAGGGGAAAAAGAATAGGGTTCAGGAAATCTATTCTAATCCTAAGAATGTAGGAAATGATGAATGGATTTAGTGGAATCAAACCAGGCAAGGTCTCACAATCAGGTATTGACACAAGCTTAGTGCAATCATCTAAGGTATATTTAATGATTTTCAGACTATTACCATCAAACGAAGACACCATCCAAGTTGATGCTTGTCAACGGACGCATAATAGTTGAAGTTATGCTTACTCAAACTCCAGTTGACCACACAAGGCGCACTTACCAGCAGAAAGAGGCTAGTGGTATGGATTAAGGATTCCACACAAATATACTCAACAAATCTTCCATTCAATCCAACATACATGAAAATAAATTCTAATCTAAATTCTAATCTAACTTGGAGGAATTGAGAACCATGAATGCAAATACAACACTTGAAGAGCAAAATCACCAACAATTGAACAATGATTAGGATTCAAATAGCTGTAGCATATACCAACAATTCTACAAAAACTCTCTCTTACAAATGAGAGACAAAGGGGCATATATAGAGTCTCTTACAAAATGGATGGCCCAGATTGATCTAAGATCAACGGCCGAGATCATGCCAACAAAACCCTAGAATTGCCCTAATTAGGGTTACATCAAAAATGGCGCCACCAACATATGGCCCAATAGAAAGATACCTAGTCATCATATAGGGAATCTTCTAGAAGATTCCTCCCTGCATCTCTCTCTCTCCTAGCATACTCCAAGAATCTAGCCAATACTGAATCTAACTCCTCCATGGAAATGCTAGGCAAGGTATCTTGCTGTAAATCAATCACATCCAATGAATCCGAGCAAGCATTCGAAGTGTTCTCCCATTCAGGCATGAGCTTCTGCGAATTATGAACATGAATCAACAAAGAGACCAAGTCATCTATCTGACTCTTCTGCAAAGAGTCCAACTGGCAAAAATACATAAATTTTATCTTGTCTCTTAATTCGGCTAAGTGTAAACCACTAGCATCACTAACATCAACACCCAATAATTCCTCAATCGAGGCAAGGATCTTCATTTGAATGTCCTGAATTAATCCTTCCATCTCCATACAACTCGATTGGGCGTTCTCATAAGCTGATTTCTTCAAAGCTAGTGCACAATACCAGCCATGGAAATCATATATGTCTCCACTGTGCACAATTTTCTCGCTGACCAAGGTGGAATTAGGAACCTTCTTCAATGCCAGGAGGCGTGGAATAGTCTTCTCTTGGATAGGCCGGAATTCTTCCCAAACTCCCTCCAAATACTGGATTTTGAATACAAGCGTTGTTGTCTTATCATATGCTTGGACAAACTGAGTAAGGAAATCATCTGCCTGCTTCCTTGTGCTTTCAATCCACTTTTCCACCTCTGAGTGTGTACCTCTCGCTACCCCGCAGTGTGAATGTATTCCATGGTCAACTGCAATAGGGGAAATAAGGGTGGGATCTCCACGCCTTGTCCCTGCAATATACTCTCTGAGTCTAATATTTTCTTCTTTGTACCTTTCATTCTCCGCAATCGCTGTGTCTAACTTTGCATTGATTGCTTGGAGGTTGTCACCAATCTCCTGAAATTCCTGCCCTGCGGATGGACGACCAAGGGCAACTGAAGTGATTTGGAAATCCATAGGAGTAGCAGTGTCCACTGTCACGCCGGCTCTAGGAATAGCAATTTGCGCAATCCGCATTCCTGTCTCATCTCTAGCTATGTGCGACAAAATCTCCGCTCTCTTGGGCTCCTTCTTCTTAGCACTCCTAGCTAGGTAGTCATCAATATCCTCAATAGGCTGTACTTCTATCATTTGTTTACTTTTTTCCATACTCTTCCTCAACCATTCAGGAATAGCGGTCATCTCCATACCATCATCAAGACATATTTCTCGATCAAGGTCCTTCAATGCCGAGATAACTTCATCATTATCATCAGGATTATTCTTGGTCCAATCATATACATCATTTCCCAAACTAACTTCCAAAAGGACAGTAGGGGATCCCGGTTGGTCATCATTCTCATCAGGAGGTGCAGATGTTGCTGTGGCATGAAATTCCTGAGTATTCTCTGGTAGTATCACTGTGTTGGAACACTATTGAGTCTCCTTATTCTGTTCTGTTACTTCAATCACTTCGATTGATGAGTTACTGGGAGGGGGTGAAGGAATGATAAGTGGAGGAATGATAGTTTTCTGTTTCTTCTTCACATCCTCAATCTTCTTCCCTCTAGCCTTGACTTCTCCAGGCATGTTCTTCCTTCTCTTGGGAGCTTGACTCTCTTCGTCTGCATGAATCTTGACATCACTGACAGTCCTCTGATCATCCTCGGAAGTAGACTCTTCCGTCTTCATCCTTTCATAAGTGAAGGGAACACCCATGTCAACTAATCTGTTCATCTGCATATCTACCCATGTGCGGGAGAAATTCAAGACTTCTCTCATCAATACATTCAGATCAGTCTCTTTTGACTCTGACCAATTTGGCAATAGGATTGCCTTCTTCATTTCATTCTCATAATGCGGGTGTGTATGATCTCTATCATCTAATACCTGATCAGGGATGAGGAAAAGTCCACACTTCCTCATGAAATCCACTGACATTCTGGACCACATTCTTCTCTTTACTGCTTGTTCGTCCATTAAGTTAGCCCAATAATCCTCTATGTCAACCTTGTGAGTGAACTTCTCTCCTCTGATCCTTCCGACCTTCTTGTCTGGATCGAATCTTTCTCTTTTCTTGTAGGTAGCAAATCTGTAGAATGCAATCTCCTCACCTGCAGTGCTGGCAGCTATGGCGGATTGGCAGACCTCTGACGTCTTCCCAACTGAAATAGGGAATGTCATTCCTGTCCTGTGCTTCTCTCTCTAGATAACATCGAACTCTATAAGCTGTCTTACCACTTCCAACAATATCATTCTGTCAGTAGGATACCTAGGAAGTCTGTAGGGTTCAGATTGAAACCCATGAATCCTGAGGTATGTGAAAGTGGGAAACTGTATATACCACGATCCATATTTCTCTATTAACTCTGTTGCCTCCTTGGACAACCTTCTGTGGATTCCGCCTTGCAGCATCCGTGTGATGTACATAGTGAATGCATCATTCACTCTTTTATAGTCTTCAATTCTGTGCATACTCAACTGGGGGTAGCATTCATAACTCTTAAACTGTCCTTGCCCATTCCCGACTTCACCTTTGCATATTAATCCTCTGTATGAAACAAATCGTGCAAGTAGGTACACCAGGTAAGAAGTCATGGCGAATGACTTGGACCGCTCTACATTCCTCAACTGAAAATCGAGATTGTCACTTATGATCTTAGACCAATTCACTAGTGTTCCTTTAAGACAATCCTGGATGAAGTAGAACATCCATCCATGAAATATTGCTCCCTGCGGCATTCCCATCACTCTGTTGAGTAGGAATATCAAATCACTATATTCCTCCTTAAAATCTACGCACATAAGTGTCTTGGGAGCCTTGGAATGATGATTCCTAGGTTCAATCATCCACTCTTTATTAATTAAACTCTTGCATACACCCATCTTCTTCGTGTATCTGTCTGCATAATCTTCCTTGGTCACATCCTTCATGTCTGTACTGCGTGGAATTCCGAATACCTCAGCAATGGCATCCTCAGCAAGGTAGGCGATGACAACACCCTTCGGACTCTTGATCATTCTTGTGAGTGGATCGTAACATCGTGCACATTCCAGGATCAAATCACTGCATTGTATGGATTGTGGAAACCCAGCGGCATGGAAAATGCCACTCTTCATAATATTCGCATATGCTGGAGAAGGAACCTGATCTTTGGATCCGAACATCCGACGCTGCATCTGGTCGAAGTCCAGGAAATGCATGTTGGTATCAGTGATCTCCCTCCATCTGGATGAAATCTTGAACTCTGGATAAAATCCAGTTTCCAACGTCTTCAGCAGCTCTTTCCTTTCCTTGTATCCTGACTTTTGACATCGCACTTGTACGAAGCTGGAAGTTAGTCTTAGGATAAAATAAATACTTGTAATAAAATTCCTGACTTTCTAGAGATTTAGCTAGTTTAGAGCATGGAGTCAGGAAAATAATCCATACACTTGGTAAATTTTAGCAATTACGTTCAATGTGTGACAACACTAAGGCATGGAAGCCTTCCATAAAATTCATTTATACCTCCTTACGCTTAGAAAATATGCAAGCAAAGAATGCAAAGGAGTATACCGGATTGATGATGACTTAGGAAAGGTGTCAAAGGTTGTGTTTTCACACAATGAATGTCTAAAGACACCTTCCGCAGTCAACAATGGAGGTCAAAATTCTGAAGACAACCTGAAAATTCAGACTTTCAAAACATGTTGTAATCTTCAAAATGTGCATAAAATCAATAAAAATCAGTTTTATTGATGAAAACAATCATTTTCTGGAATGTAAGTATGGCTGGTAAGATTTAGTTTTCTGAGGACAAGTCTGAAAATCGGACACTTCAGACTTACCAGCACCTTGCAAAGTGGTTTAGATCCTTGAAAATGATGAAAAATGGCTTAGGAAACAGCCCCAAGCAAATTCGCCAAAATTGGTTAGGTGGCTGGAAATGAAAATTTCTGAGGACAACCGCCTAATAGTGGAGTTTCAGACCTGCAACAGCGATAAAATGGTCTAAAAAGTGCACAAAAAACTCCATAAAATGTCTCCGAATGCTAAATATTCAAGTTAGAATTGACTGGGCAATAAAAACTTAAGTCTGAAAATTAATGGCAGCCATTAATGGAGGTCAAAATCTGAAACAAACCTCAGATCTGAAGCGAATCAGCAGGCTGGAAATGATGACAGCCAACAAACATGCATGAAAAATCCACCAAAATGTGGCCTCCAAGCAAAATCGAAATTTTCCCTAGTCTAGCGCTAAAATGGAAACCTGAAAATTTGATGTCAATTGATAGCTCCGATTTGCAATAATGGAGGATGGCAATAATCTGGAAAAATCGCCCAAGTTGGGATTGAAAACCCCAAACACAAAAATTTGCCTGCCTTAGCAAAAAATCGAAATTTTCAAAATTCTGAAAATTGTTGTCAATGGCAGCAATCTGCAATAATGAAGGTCTGAACAAAAAGCAACAATGGTGGAGGAAAAATCGCCCAAGTTCTCCAAACACAAATTCGCCAACTTTCACCAAAAAATGCTAAATTTGGAAAAAATCGCCAAACTTAGCAAAATCGAAAATCTGAAACTGGTCTTTAATGGCAGCCAAGAGGAATAAATTAGCAAGTTGGAAAAAATGGAGGAAAATAAATCCTCAATCCCACACTTCACAAAAACGCCTTGCTAAAAAAATTCGCCCAACTTGAAAAAATTCGCTCTCATGGAGACACCTGGCAGAAATAATAATAAAATAATGCTGAAGTTCCTCTCATATACTTGCTTTCACCTCCAACTTTCACCACACAAGCAATGTGGGATAGAAAAATACTTGTATAAATACTTGCTTGGTGAAACCCTAACTTGCTTCTAGAAGATTCAAACATTTAATAATTATTGCAAGTTATTAAATTTGCTTTTAAATTTTAAATAATCATTTAATAATTATTTAAAAGCAATCAAAATGGGGCTTTTAATTTAAAATATTCCAATTTAAATCCAAAATAAAGCCTCCAGGGGAAAATCGCTATAGGTTGGGATTAAAAAATCCCTTCAAAAATCGCTTAGTGTCAAAATTTGCCCCATGGGGGAAATTCGACCCATGCTTGGATAAAAATCCATGCTCAAAATCATCAAAATGCACATAAATCACCCTCCAGGGGAAAATCGATATGAGTTTGGACAAAAATCCAGACAAAAATGCACTCATTTTGCAAAAATCACCCCCCAGGGGAAATTCGATGTGTGTTTGGACAAAAATCCACACTCAAAAAATCACTTAACTTGAAAAAATACCTCCCTGCTGGAAAATCGACCTCAGTCTGGACAAAAATCTGGACTCAAAAACTCTTCATAGTGTTCCCAGTGGAAAATCGATCCCTGTTTGGATAAAAATCCGGACAAAAATCCTTACAAAAAAAAATGCTCAGGGGAAAATCGATCCCTGTCAGGATAAAAATCCGGACAAAAATCCTAACTTAGTTGTCACAAAAATCCTGGTGGAAAAACGACCCAGGCATGGAATTATCCTTGTACTCCAATTCGCACTCCCAGGGGAAAATCGATGGTAGTCTGGATAAATCCTGACACTTAGCCAAATTTTAGCATCTCCAGGGGAAAATCGCTCCAAGTGTGGATAAACAGTGGGGGAAATTAGTGGCCAGTATGGATTCCAGGGGAAACCCATGTGTAGTATGGATTTTGAGTGGGGGAATGGGTTGGGTAGTCTGGAATGTGAGGGGAAAATCACCTCTAGCATGGATTTTGACCCTTTAACCCTTGGAATATGGATTTCCCTTAGGATTTTATCATTTTAACCACTCAAAATCACTCAGCGACTTTAAATTTGACTGGACTTATACTAATTTTCCAAAAATATGAGCGAAACGCCAGGAAAATGTTGGAATAAAGTGCGAAACCAATTTAAATATCACCTTAGGAGCGAGAAAACAACTCCAAAAGGTCTGTGAATATCTTAGCACTTTAAAATCATTGATGCGCGTGTTTAAAAACACGTTAACGTTCAAATGGGTCTACACTTAGCAAAACTTAGGATCATTAAAAATATCATCTTTTGCAACTTGATCCTAACACTTCAAAAACCCTAGACGGCACTAGGCATGATCAAAACTCCAAGACTCGGGCACGGGAAACGCAAAATTGCCCACTAAGCAGCCAAAACCCTAACCTAACGACGCAGGAAGCTGGCAAAGAGGGGGTCCCCGTTAGCAATGGGGCAATGTGTGAAAAGGCCACAACAAGCAGGAAGTCAAAACATTAGAGGATTTAGATACAATGGCCACAGAGAAAGATCTGTTACTAAAATTAATGCAATGGGGAAAATATTGGAACAAATAGAAGCATATCAATTAGCTATCAAAAGACGGGAGATGGAAGAATGGTCCCTTACTAATTAATGTGCAGTTGAATGATCATAAGGTTAATTATGTCATTGTAGACCTAGAAGCATATCTAAACATATATCATCTGCAACATGGGAGAAGCTAGGAAAGCCAAAATTAGTTAAGACACCCATGAATATAAGCTTGGCCAACGGTTCTAGAATGGACACCCTAGGCACTTGGAAAAATCTAGAAGTAAATATCTAGGGGATCAAGCAATGTGTTGACTTTGAAGTAGTGCAAATGAAGGAGCCCTTTAATACATTCCATGCTCTACTAGGTTTAAGGTGGTTTGTGAATTCAAATGGAATTGTTGACTCCTGGAAGGATGAGATATCATTTGTTGATGATACCAAGATAGTAAGAATTCCATTGGGCAATCCTGATGATACAAGCTACATTGAAGAAATTGCACAAGAACAAGTAGGGGAAGATATTAAGAATCCATATACTATTTCTAGGCTTCCAAATGAACAAGAAGAAGAAAACTTGATCAATGAAGAAGAATTGGAGCTTGAAAGTGACAACTACAATATAGAAAGTGATGAACTACTAGAAGTTTGGATTCAAAGTGAGCTTGAAGTAACATGTTGGAGGGTATATGGATTTCGGAGAGCATTTTCAATTCAAATCAAACTAATGTTGTCGGGTAAATATGTCATATTGTAATTAGAACGTTATGTGTGTTAAGGGTCGGTGGTTACGTGACGGTTGTCAGCAGTTGGCACCGGACAACCTACACCGACACCTATATATATGTACTTGGTTTCCTATTTCAGGGTGTAGATATTGTTGAAGAAATTTATGTTTGAATGTATTGGCATTTGGCATTAATGAATACATACATCTAAGTTCTTCTGTTTACTTGCATTGCTGTATACTGTCATATTTCCTACATTTCTGTACTGTTAAACACACACACCCCTCGGGGGAAAACATCTGGTGCCGTTGCCAAATTGAACTTGGAATGACGGGAACATACTACATGGTACAATGATAATGGGGCAACTAGTGAGCGAGGGGACCAGCAGCAATCTCGAGGAAGAGCCAACGGAGTTGTTCGAAGGAGAGGGAGCACTGACAAGAGATTTCATTTGCATCCTATAGGCATCCATTGAAACTTACGTACAGAGGGAGACCACGACCGAGGATGTCCTTGAGAACGCAGTGTGGAGTGCCCTTGGCGTAAGTCCGGCTGTAAATCGGTTGATGAACAACTTGCCTAGCTTGTTGGCTGTAAAATTCCCTCTTTTTTTTTTTTTGGATTTCAAGCACAACAACATTACAATGCACCCGTTAAAGTTAGTAAATATAATTCCAATGCCACTGAAAGGTAACCCTTCCACTTTCTGATCACCAAAAGCCCAATGTGGGAAGGTGAGAGCATATATAGTGACAAGGGGTTCGTTAGCTTTCTAATCCACTGGAAATTACAATGCAATTACAAAACTGGGCGGCAAGCCAGCCCCTTCCACTTTTCAGCGGGATGAAGAACACAAACTTGGCGGTAAACCAGCCAAGGCAACAAAGCATAATAGAACCAAATCACTCTACCGCTTATGCAGCGGGAGGAATTTTAAATGAAACTATCACTCAACCGCATATCTCAGCGGGAGGACAATATCACTCACCGCTTGCTCATTGGGAGGACAAAACTGAATTACAAACATACAGGCGGCTAAGCCATCCTCTTCCACTTGTTCAGTAGGAAATACAACATAGAATGAATTGGTCAGTACTACTGAAGCAATTCTTACAATGATAGAAATGTGAAAGGAGATAGAGTGAAGTACATATCTTATGAATTCACTAACACATTCTAACCAATAATACTACTTGCTGTTCTGAAATCAAATACAAGGAAAACGCAGAACCAGCCATCCCGAAACCCACTAAATTGCTTGTAACTCACTCAAAACCCCATAGAATCATGCCAAATCAGCAGCAAATGAAGCGTATGACATAAGCAAACAAAACAATACCTCGAAACTGCAACTGAAGAGCACCAACAGCAATGCACGCATCCCAATGCAATTCTGGAAATGGCGTTTTTTCTGAATAGTTCGATTTGCAACTAAAAATTGGAGAGTTCTCCAAATGCCACGCCAATATAGGAGACTTATTGTCTCTCTGGTATGCTTCTAACGAGCCCTCACCCAGAATGATGCATTCAACACAGGTAGCTACGAGCAAAATACACTTTCAGCTGGCACACACCAACAACACCAGAAGACCAGCAGCACACAAATCTTCACCCAACACACCCAAAAATCACCAAAAAGATCACAACTACGCACCACAGCTAGGAGTGATGTCTCACACTCGAAACTGGAAGGAAGGATCCAGGAGGTATTCACCCTCGAAGAATGTCTGGAGTCATTCCGACAGCATAACGATATATTTTCTCTAGATACCCAAATGAGGAGCCCAACCTCTGTTTATATAGCTTTTCCAATCTGAAATTCAAATGAAACTGCCTCCCAATTTCACCTCATTCCAATTGCATTTCATTTCATGGTGGACCCAAAGTGGCGCCCACTTTCCTAAGTCAAAATCACGCCAAGGAGAGGGGCCACGATTTTTGGCATTATAAACTTTTTTTTTAAATATAAAGAAATGAAGTCTCCTTTTAATCTCCAAATAAATCGCCCAGGCATGACTTAGGAAAAATATCATATTTTGCACAATTTCCCATAGCATCAATAAGTAATAAAATAATTAAATAATAACCTTAGGATAAGGAATAATATTTAATTAAATTGCTTATAGTTCCAGTACTGATTATTAACGAAATCCAGATAAGGCTGAGCAATGAGGATCACTGAATTGTGCTGGGACAGGACCAAATCCAGGACTGCCAAAAATAGAATTCCCCAAACTGCCACTTACTAAAAATAGTAAGTCATGAAATAATGCTCCAAAAATCGTTATCTTCGCAACCAGAGAAAGAGCTTGGCGAGCTTAGCAACTCTGTACCATCCTGACAGCCAAACCCTAACTTACTAAAAACAGTAAGTTCACATTCCACCCCTGACAAGTCTGGTCGGAACTCCAAGGAACATGGGAACCCTTAATTCACCTTTCCACATAGCCCACGGGTCTCCAAGATAGGCCAATGGACCACTGAATGCAACATCACAAGGAAGAGGACATTACATTGGCACAGACATTCCTTGCTCTCCAAACTCGTCGGGAAGAATCCTACCGTGAGACCCGTCGACAACAAATTTTGCAGCAATTTAAAGAAAGGAGTCGACGAGAGGAGGAACATGATGAAAGCCGTCAACGAACCTTCAACCCCACGAAAAGAAGGAATTGATGCCCGTGATGGCAAAAAAATGAGCAAATTTTGTCAATCTATTCACCTCCACATAGATACAATCCTTCCCACTAGCCATTGGCAACCCAGTGATGAAATCCATAGAGACACTTTCCCATTTTTGACTGGGAATTGGCAATGGTTGCAATAAACCAGCGGGTGCTATGTGTTCATCTTTATTCTTCTGACAAGTATGGCATTCCCTAACGTACTTCAAGACATCTCTCTTCAACCCTTTCCAAGAGAATCTCTCTCGAATTTGCTTGTAAGTCTTGAAAAAACCTTGGTGTTCAACAAGGGGAATGTCGTGAAAAGTCTACAAGACCTTCTCCTTCAACTTCGATTTAGGTAGAAGAAGGATCCTTCCCTTATACAAAATCAATCCATCAACCAAACTGTACTTTTCATCATGAAAAGTGCCTTCAACAATGCTGGTTGCAAATTGATTTTTGGCATAATCAGCAAGTGATAGGTCCCTCCAATCAGCAGTAAGCTCATATATAGAGCTTAGATGGGGTCTCCATGAAAGGGTATCTGCCACTATGTTGTTCTTCCCTTTCACACACTCAATGTCGAAGTCATAAGCCTGAAGCTTACTAACCCACTTCTGCTACCTTTCATTCAAATCTTTCTGGTGCATGAAATGCTTAAGACTCTTATGATCAGTCTTAACAATGAACCTACTTCCCACCAGGTATTGCCTGAATTTCGCAAGGGCGTGCATTATGGCAAGCATCTCCTTGTCATAGATTGAATATAGCCTTTCATGCCCTCTCAACTTTCTACTTTCAAAGACAATGGGGTGCTTGTCTTGCATAAGAACTGCACCAACACCTTCCCCTGACGCATCACATTGCAGTTCAAAAGGCTTGGTGAAATCTGGTAAGGCCAAAACCGGGCATGAGCTCATGATTTCCTTAAACTGATCAAACACTGTTTGTGCCTTTGCAGACCACTCAAAGGCTCCTTTCTTAGTGAGATCTGTGAGGGGGGCAGCCAACTGAGAATAACCCTTCACAAACCTTCTGTAAAAACCGCATAGACCCAAGAATCCTTTCAAATGAGTTATGTTCTCAAGTGGTGGCAAATCAAGGATAGCTCTAATCTTTTCAGGATCCACCTTCACACCCTTTGCATTGATGATGTGCCCCAAGTAGAGCAACTCCCTCATTCCAAACTCACACTTAGATTCTTTGGCAAACAATGATTCAGACTCCAGAATGCTAAGAATTTCATCTAAGTGTTGTAAGTGCTCCTTCCAAGACTTACTAAAGATGAGAATGTCATCGAAGAATATGAGCACAAACTTCTTGAACTGCTTCTGAAAGATTTTGTTCATGCAGGACTGAAATGTGGTTGGAGCATTAGTCAAACCAAAAGGCATGACTAGAAATTCGAAATGCCCAAAGTGGCATCTGAAAGCAGTCTTCTCCACATCAGAAGCTCTCATTTTGATTTGATGGTGGCCCGATCTGAGATCTATCTTGGAGAAGTACACGACACCATGCAGCTCATCAATCCTCGGAATGGGGTACCAATTCTTGATGGTTTTCTGATTTAAGGCTCGGTAATCCACGCACATACGCTTGGTCCCAGCCTTCTTCACCAATACAATAGTCGAAGCAAAGGGGCTCTTGCTTGGCCTAATGTAACCCATGTCTAGGAGCTCCTTAATGGCTTTCTCAATCTCATCCTTCTGCTTCTTTGGGTAATGGTAAGGAGTAATCATGATAGGCTTAGTACCCTCTTCCAACTCAATGATGTGTTCAGTACCGCGCTCAGGCGGCCTACTTGGGGGTGGAGTCTCAAACACCGTGCTCCTCTTTGAAATCAAAGCCTGAATGTCTTCAGGATAGCTTCTCCTTTCTTCAAATGAGTGGGATGGCATGACCATATGCTCAAGATATCTTCTAAGTGGCGGATTTCCAAAGACCTTGCTCTTGTCTATGATTAGAGTTAGAATATCCGTAGTGTAGCTGCCCTTGTCTTCTAATGGGTTTGATGGCATTAACACACATTCTGCTGCCCACTCTACTTGGTTATGACGGATCAGCCTTTCCATCCTCTTCAAGGATACAATCCGAGGACCCCCATTAGACATTCCTCGCAAAACCACCTTCTTCCCTTCAGTCATGAACTTTAACTCCATGGTTTGCAAGCTAAGAGTGATCTCACCAAGAGATCGCAGCCACTGAATGCCTAGGACCACATCATCGGTCCCTCCAATATTGACGACATAGAAGTCATCCTTGACTTCATAATTACCAAGCTTCATTGACATGTTCGACACCATCCGTTTACAACAAATTGTTGATCCATCAGCCACCATGACCTTGAAGTCTTCAATATCATTAGTGACAAGACCTCTCTTGGCAACAATCCTAGTATCAATGAAGTTGTGAGTTGCTCCTGTATCAATTAGAGCAACAAGTCGGTGCCAATTCTCCTCGAACTCTGAATAATTCATTCTTGTGGAAGCTAGAGAGCTGGGCAACTATACCCTTATCATCTTGATCACTTTCAGGCCTCTTCATGCTCACTTTCCTCCGAAACAAGCTGCTGTTCTGGATTTTCAGAATCTGATCCATCAGCTGAATATGCTTCCATTTGCCGAGCATTACCCTTTCCATGGCATCTATGACCCGGAACCAAAGGTTCCTTGCATGAGTAACACAAATTCTTCCTTTGAAGTTCTTGACGGAGCTCATCATCCATCCGGGGAGGGACCTTCTAAGGTTGATTAAAAAATTTCTTCTTGTCTTTTACGAAATGGGAAAGGCTTTGACTGAAATTTAGACTTAGGGGCAGCCAATTCCATGCTTCTAGCCTTCTTGATTGCATCAGCCAAGGTGGGCAGGTCAAAGGCTTTTACCCAACCTCTCAATGGTTCTTCAAGTCTTTCAGTGAACAGGACCACCAGTCTTTTCTCCGAGGTACTACTAACCATAACTGAAAGATTCTGAAATTCAGTTATGAAGGTGTCCACAGAACCCTGTTGTTTGAGTTGTGCTAGCTCTCTAAACTTCACCTCCGGATCCTTGGTATCAAATCTTTCTATCAACTTGTTGGTGAATTTAGCATAGGTATGGATCAAGTTGTGACCAAGAGTGATCAACCCATGGTACCACCATTCATGAGCAGCTCCATCTAGGTGCAAGGTGGCGAACTTGATGGCCTCTTCTTCGGGCATGGGTCTCAAGGACAAGTAGTTGTAAAACTTCTGCACCCAAGCTCTAGCCGTGCTCACACTGCTTCCATCGAAGTGTGCTAGAGTGGCCTTCCCAAGGGCCTGTTGAAAATCCTTGGGAGTGGAGTAACAATTATCATATCTCCCTTCCCTTCTCTTCTTTTGATTCATGTATTGGTCAAGAGACATAGCATTTCGAATCTCTTGGGGAAATGCTGCATGGTCCACAAAGCTGGCCCGAATCTCCTCAGCTACAGGAACTTCCACTTCAGGAGGTAGTGTTTCCCTTGGAGGGAAACTAGGTTGCAATGGCCTATTCACCGATCCAACAGGCATTCCATTACCATGGCTGCCATTGTTGCTGCCATTTCCATTACCACCGGAGTTGTTGGAAGTACTGCCATTATTACCACTCATATTCTGATTTGGATCTTGATTATGCCCTCCTCCAACACTCTGCATAAAGGTGGCTATCATCTGGGACATCATGTCCATCATAGTGTCAAATTTCTTCTCTATTTTCTCTACAGCCATAGCTGTTTCACTCTGTCCAAAAAGTCTTTCCCCCATTGAATCTGCTGAGTCCACTGAATCAACTTCCTTATCTCTGTTTCTCAAGACTTCTGAAAAAGTCTCTTCAAGAGGCACTGCAGGAATTTGGTATTGCTGGCGTCTTTGTTCTCTGTTGTAGTAGCGGGCGTCTCTGTCACTCATGGAGAACTCTGTTTACCCTGACTTCACAGGTTGACAAGAAAAACCAGCTCTGATACCACTGTAAAATTCCCTCTTATTTTTTTTTTGGATTTCAAGCACAACAACATTACAATGCACCTGTTAAAGTTAGGAAATATAATTCCAATGCCACTGAAAGGTAACCCTTCCACTTTCTGATCACCAAGAGCCCAATGTGAGAAGGTGAGAGCATACGGTGACAAGGGGTTTGTTAGCTTTCTAATCCGCTAGAAATTACAATGCAATTACAAAACTGGGCAGCAAGCCAGCCCCTTCAACTTTTGAGCAGGATGAAGAACACAAACTTGACGGTAAACCGGCCAAGGCAACAAAGCATAATAGAACCAAATCACTCTACCACTTATGCAGCGGGAGGAATTTTAAATGAAACTATTACTCAACCACATATCTCTGCGGGAGGACAATATCACTCAACCACTTGCTCAGTGGGAGGACAAAACTGAATTACAAACATACAGGCGGCTAAGCCATCCTTTTCCACTTGTTCAGCGGGAAATAAAACATAGAATGAATTGGTCAGTACTACTGAAGCAATTCTTACAATTATAGAAATGTGAAAGGAGATAGAGTGAAGTACATATCTTATGAATTCACTAACACATTCTAACCAATAATACTACTTGCTGTTCTGAAATCAAATACAAGGAAAACGCAGAACCAGCCATCCCGAAACCCACTAAATTGCTTGTAACTCACTCAAAACCCCATAGAATCATGCCAAATCAGCAGCAAATGAAGCGTATGACATAAGCAAACAAAACAATACCTCGAAACTGCAACTGAAGAGCACCAACAGCAATGCACGCATCCCAATGCAATTATGGAAATGGCGTTTTTTCTGAATAGTTCGATTTGCAACTAAAAATTGGAGAGTTCTCCAAATGCCACACCAATATAGGAGACTTATCGTCTCTCTGGTATGCTTCTAACGAGCCCTCACCCAGAATGATGCATTCAACACAGGCAGCTACGAGCAAAATACACTTTCAGCTGGCACACACCAACAACACCAGAAGACCAGCAGCACACAAATCTTCACCCAACACACCCAAAAATCACCAAAAAGATCACAACTACGCACCACAGCTAGGAGTGATGTCTCACACTCGAAACTGGAAGGAAGGATCTAGGAGGTATTCACCCTCGAAGAATGTCTGGAGTCATTCCGACAGCATAACGATATATTTTCTCTAGATACCCAAATGAGGAGCCCAACCTCTGTTTATATAGCTTTTCCAATCTGAAATTCAAATGAAACTGCCTCCCAATTTCGCCTCATTCCAATTGCATTTCATTTCATGGTGGACCCAAAGTGGCGCCCACTTTCCTAAGTCAAAATCACGCCAAGGAGAGGGGCCACGATTTTTGGCATTATAAACTTTTTTTTAAATATAAAGAAATGAAGTCTCCTTTTAATCTCCAAATAAATCGCCCAGGCATGACTTAGGAAAAATATCATATTTTGCACAATTTCCCATAGCATCAATAAGTAATAAAATAATTAAATAATAACCTTAGGATAAGGAATAATATTTAATTAAATTGCTTATAGTTCCAGTACTGATTATTAACGAAATCCAGATGAGGCTGAGCAATGAGGATCACTGAATTGTGCTGGGACAGGACCAAATCCAGGACTGCCAAAAATAGAATGCCCCAAACTGCCACTTACTAAAAATAGTAAGTCATGAAATAATGCTCCAAAAATCGTTATCTTCGCAACCAGAGAAAGAGCTTGGCGAGCTTAGCAACTTTGTACCATCCTGACAGCCAAACCCTGACTTACTAAAAACAGTAAGTTCACATTCCACCCCTGACAAGTCTGGTCGAAACTCCAAGGAACATGGGAACCCTTAATTCACCTTTCCACATAGCCTATGGGTCTCCAGGATAGGCCAATGGACCACTGAATGCAACATCACAAGGAAGAGGACATTACATTGGCACAAACATTCCTTGCTGTCCAAACTCGCTGGGAAGAAACCTACCGCGAGACCCGTCGACAACAAATTTTGCAGCAATTTGAAGAAAGGAGTCGATGAGAGGAGGAACGTGATGAAAGCCGTCGACGAACCTTCAACCCCACAGAAAGAAGGAATTGATGCCCGTGATGCTAAATAAGGATAGAAACCGTGTGCCAAAGGAGGAAGAATACGCGCATGAGGCAGCCGTGAGGACACTGAGGCTAGAACAACAAGCAGAACGTCGACGGCGACTGAAGAAACTTGCTGAAGAAAGCACAACTGGCAATGAGGGCTTGAGTGCTGAGGGCCAAGTTTCCGTATTAATAGAAACCACCATGAAGCGGTTGGGGGACCTTTCCCTGACATTGGAAGAGATTGGTGATGGGAGTATGGTAGAGCCGGACAGGCCATATAGAGGTGCCGAGACCAGAAGGGAAGAGGAGAGAGAGACCGAGAACAGAGAGATACCGGTGCGACTTAAGGTGTCGGGAGGACACAAGGTCACGGTAGTAGAAGCAATTTGTTTGGTTCAGGCTCATCACACCTTAGTAGTCAGAGGAACTTGGTGGGACCCAACGGACCAAATCTTGGTGGAGTACCTTCGGGAGGACCAGTGTTTGGAGGAGGAGTTTCTGGAGGGTCAAGTACGAGTTCCGGAGGGCAGATTGGGCCGCCGCCAAGGAACGTGATGGCAAATCGGCAAAAATTGCCTAAGTTCAACGGAGATGGGAAAGAAGACCCGGTACGACATTGCCGTACATGTGAAACAATCTGGTCGGCCAATGGCGTGGCCGATAGGTCAGAATGGGTGGTGCAATTTCCCGCCACCCTACGAGGAGTAGCCATCGATTGGTACTCAAATGCTAATAAAACTTAGCTGACAAGTTGGGATGAATTACACAGAGGCTTCGAAACTTCTTAGAGACGATAATGAAATTGTGGCAGAAATCTTGAGTATGAAGCAAGGGAAAAGTGAGACCATCCGAGCATATAGTCAACGCCTGAAGGAATTGTTGGGAAAAATGGACAACCGGTCGAGGATGGATTGAAGAAAAGGTGGTTTGTGGAGGGTTTGAAGTCGTCACTTAGAAGAAAAATGAAAATTGTACCACCCTCCTACGAAGACGCTTATAACCAAGCAATGGACTTGAAAAGTGAAGGAAAGACATCCAGGAAGAAGAAAGACAATTCCTCTGGAGAGGACTCCGACGAAAGTAGCAGCGATGAGGGGTCGAGCAAGAAAGCGCAAGCCCTTCAGAAGGATATGCATCGGATGATGAAGGAATTCAAAAGTATGAAGGGAAGCACCAACAAAAACGAGGAAGTGCGGTGCACGGAATGTAAGGAGGAAGGTCATACAAAAAGCTCCTGTCCTAAAAACGCCTTCTGCGACATTTGCCAAGTGTTGGGACACTCAACCAAAGAATGTCCCTACAACATGAAGACACGGGGAAATCAGGTGCTCTTCACCCAGGAGCAGTCGTCACCCTCTGCTACAATAGGCACATCGCAGCCTCAAGCCAACACCGCGACATCATCTGGCGGTTACAAAGGTAACCAAAGGGGAGGAAGAGGCAACAATAATAATACCAATAACTGGAGTCGAATGCAGTATGATGCCAAAGGACAGCCGATGATTCAGTGTCAGGCCTTCAACCAATGGGGACACTTTGCGCGGGATTGCCAGAAAGAGGAAACACCGTAGAACCTGTGCAGATGGTGTGGTCCTGGAGACCATGACGACACTAATTGCCTCGAGCCAGGGGTTAATCTTCTCAATATTGAGAAGATTGGTGATAAAGAAGTACTGGCAATCACTCGTGCTCAGACCAAGAAGGCCACTAATCCCGACCCCTATACGGAGAAGGATAGATTACGGGAGGCAAAGGCTAACATTGAGCGGGAAATGACGACAAAACGACGGAAAAATGCAGAGGTGGTGAGTACATCATCCCGTATTGAAGCAGAAAAGAACATAATTGGGCAAGTCTTGCAGATGGAGGTGCCGATAAGGGTGAAGGACCTTCTGGATACAATGCCACAACTGAGGACCGCCATTTTTAGTACCATACAAAGCGCCGCACACGCACCTTCAGGTGCGACCCAGACGGAAGTCTCGGTCAGCCCCTCGGCTGATCCAATGTTTTTGGCCTTAAATAGTGGTCGGCATCCCGCGATAGTGGAAATGGGAATCCTCGGGGCTATCCTCAAGGACAACATCGTGGATGGAGGTTCTGGGGTGAATGTGCTATCGGAGGATACATGGAAGAAGCTCGGGAAGCCAACACTATGGCCACCCACATTCAATTTGGTGGGAGTAGACCGGCACGGTATCAAGCCACTCGACACCCTGATGGCCCAGCCCGTGACCATTGGCACACAACCCTTCCTACTGGATTTTGTGGTAATCCCACTTAAAAAGAAGGGCTATGACGCCATCTTAGGGAGAGGGTGGCTGGTCATAGCAAAAGTGAACCACAATTGGAAGAACACCCTTTCCATGGAGAAAGGGGGGCGGAAGTACGTTAATCTGAGGACCTAGGTCGTCGGCGAGGAGCTTGCATCATCCGACTCTGATTCAAAGGACTCAAACAGATGGGAGTGGGATTCCTATGAAGGCAAAGACGAGATGGAACCAAACAATGGAGTGCTTGAACTCGATGGCTGCTCGGAAGATGACATCTGCTCATTGAATGGACTCTTCCACTAGCAAATGGAAGATTATGAAGTATTCCACCCTGCGTGTCACGTGCTACAAATTGAAGAAGAGCCAGGCGAGAAAGATGAGTTCCGGCCAAAATACAAGGAGTATAAGGAGGGAGACGCCAAAGTAAATGATGTTCCGACGTACGAGTTTTCAAAGGATAGACCAATGAGGTACGAAGACCCCACCGTGAAGGAGACGAACTTAGGAGACACTACCACCCCTCGAAATATCTGGGTAGGAGACGATTGGAGCTCGGTGCCGAAGGCCGCAACATTCAAAATCTTCATGGAATACAAGGACGTGTTCACTTGGTCCTACAAGGATCTGAAAGGGGTCCTGCCAAAATTGTGCGTCCATCGGATACCATTGGTCCCGGGATCCCAGCTAGTACAGAAGAGGCTGTACCGAATGAATAAGAACTATGCGGCCAAGGTGAACGAAGAGATTGAACGGATGCTCGAGGCCGTCATCATATTTCGGGTGGAGACAAGTGAGTGGGTCTCGCCGATTATGATCTCACTGAAGGAGGCCAACCAGATCTGCATCTGCGTGGATTTTCGGTGCCTCAACGCAGTCACCATCAAGGATCCGCTCCCTATACCTTTCACAGACAACATCCTGGAGGAGGTGGCTGGCCATGAAATGTACTCATTTCTGGACGGCTTTTTCCGAATACAATTAGATTTCGATAGCTGAGGAGGACAAGTTGAAGACCACCTTTGTGGTGGAGGACGAAGTCTATGCGTACAACCGGATGTCGTTCGGGTTGTGTAATTCTCTAGCAACATTTCAGAGGATAGTCCTTCACATCTTCGATAAGATGTCTGTGGGAAATTTTAAGGCCTTTTTGGATGATTGGTTGATTTTTAGTAGCGAAGACACTCACTTGGTGGTGTTGAGAGAGTGCATGGAGAGATGCCGGAGGGCCAGGCAGGCCTTGAATCCAAAGAAATGCAGATTTATGGTACCGCAAGGAAAGTTGCTGGGCCATATTGTTTGTAAAGCTGGATTGAAAACTGACCTAGATAAGGTACGGGTAATTGTGGAGATGGAGTCGCCCATTGATGTGACGGGAGTTGAGTCCTTCTTGGGACATATAGGATACTACCGGAAGTTCATCAAGAAATTTGCCCA
Source organism: Cryptomeria japonica (assembly GCF_030272615.1). Classification (NCBI taxonomy): domain Eukaryota; kingdom Viridiplantae; phylum Streptophyta; class Pinopsida; order Cupressales; family Cupressaceae; genus Cryptomeria; species Cryptomeria japonica. The sequence goes on along the minus strand of NC_081405.1, from coordinate 634,111,046 downwards.
ACTTTCATTCCCACTGGACAAATTGACAAGAAAGGGCGAACCGTACATGTGGGGATCGGCACGGGGTGCATTCGAGGAACTCAAGAGGAGACTGGTGGCCGTACCCATTCTGGCCTATCCAAATTGGGACCGAGAATTCCACGTACACGTGGATGCCTCAAACTATGCCATTGGGGCTACGCTGGCACAGGAAGGGGGACATGGGTTGGATCATCCCATCTATTTTGCCAGTCGGTTGATGTCGAAAGCCGAGAAGAATTACAGTACCACCAAGAGGGAAGCCCTCAGAATGGTCTATGCCATACAAAAATTTCGGCACTACTTGCTGGCGACACCTTTCACTTTCTATGTGGATCACCAGGCGTTGATGTACTTGGTAAATAAACCCATTATCCAAGGCAAAATAAGCAGGTGGCTACTGCTCCTTCAAGAATTCACTTTCACAATAATTGTACGGCCAGGCAAGAGCCATGTGATCGCTGATCAGTTGTCCCGGATTAGGTTGGGAGAGTCGCTGGAGGGAGTCGATGATGATTTTCCTGATGCACATTTGTTCCAAATTGCGACACTACGACCGTGGTATGCGAACATTGGGGAATACTTGTCTACCTCTCGGTTCCCAGCCAGAATGTTACCGAGTGAGAAGGAAGCCGGTCTTGAGAAGCAGGACATTTCAGCTAATTAATGGGCTGTTGTATAAAATGGGACCTGGCCAAGTCCTCAGAAGGTGTGTGATGGAAGAAGACATTTCGGGAATGCTCCGGGAAGCACACGAAGGGCCCGTAGGAGGCCACATGGGTCCAGACACCACTGCGTGCAAGGTATTGCTGGGTGGACTATGGTGGCCCACCTTGTATAATGATGCACGGGAATGGGTGGTGGGTTGTGATACGTGCCAGAGGGCAGGAAAACCATTAAAGCGGGACTTTATGCCCCTCAATCCATCCCATGCCCAGGAGTTGTTTGAACGCTGGGGTCTGGATTTCATTGGACCTTTGAAGGTCAGCATAACACAAAGATGTCGTTACATTGTGGTGGTGACGAAACACCTTACCAAGTGGGTTGAGGTGCGAGCACTGCCGGATAACTCAGCTTTGAGTACAACCAAGTTCATTTATGAACAGATTATTACAAGGTACGACATCCCAATCCAACTGACAAGTGATCGCGGTGGGCACTTTGTGAATCATGTGGTCAAGCTGCTCACGATGGAATTCAAGATTTTTCATTCCTTGTCAAGCCTGTACTCCTGAGGGCCAATAGGCAGGCTGAGGCTATCAATAAAATATTGGTGTCGGTGATCTATAACTCCTACAAAGTTGAACAGAAAAATTGGGAAGAGAAGTTGCCATCCGTACTATGGGCATACAGGACCACCTACAAAGTCACCACAGGCCAGACACCCTTTTAGCTAATGTACGGCCAGGAGACCATTGTGCCGGCAGAATTCATGGTTCCGAGCTTAAGGATAGCGATCGAGAATCGCCTAGGAGATATGGAGAGCCTGCAGGAACGACTGTATGTGTTAGGCAAGTTGGATGAACACAGAATGATGGCTCAATGGGCCACTGAAGCCGCCCAACAAAGACGAAAATTTTGGCATGACAAGCACATCCGGCGCATGGAATTTCGTCCAGGGCAGTGGGTGTTGAAGTATAATGGGCGAAGTGAGATTAAGCCTGGGAAATTTAAAGTCCGATGGTTGGGGCCATCTAAAATCCGCGAAGTAGCTGCGAATGGAGCAATTAAGTTGTCAACATTGGGTGACCAACCGATAAAGGAGACGGTATTCGGGTCGAAGTTGAAGATTTACCACCACAGATAGCAGCAGAATGATCCAATATGCCTATAGGCGGGGCCTAACCGGACAAATTGAAAAGGTAATTATTGATTTTTTTTAGCTGGAAAAAAAATTGAAAAAATAAAAAAAATGGAAAAAAAAAATTGAAAAAATTAAAAATTTGGAAAAAAATTAGAAAAGTTAAAAATAAAATAAAATAAAAAAAATAAAATTTTAAACATACTGTACGGTGAAAAGGTCGTACGGCGGAGGGTAAAAAGAGCACAAGGAGGCCGTACGGCGGAAACAAACAAAATAAAGACATAGAACAAAACCGTACGGTCACTAGCTGGAAGGAGAACGAAATCCGTACGGAAGGGGGAGGGCGCATCCGTATGGCCATGCCAAAAAATCCTTACGACCAATAGTGACAACGAGGATGACAACAACTTGACCCGTACGGACGCTAAGGAAGGACATCGAACGACTGAAGAGGGAGAGAGTGGACCGTACGACAACATAAGATAGAATCCGTACGACAGCAAACAAGAAATCCGTATGGCCGAGGGGAGAAACAACCGTACGGCCACGTGATCAAAGGAGGTTGTATGGTGAAGGAAAACGGAGGACCGTACACCAACATCAAATACAATCTGTACGGCCGAAGAACATAGACATGCGTCGTACATGAAATTTGTACGGTCGAGCATTGATGTTTTGTACAAATTCCGTACGAACTGAATCTATACAGTCAGTACATCGGCGGCAGTTGAAGACAAGAAGATCGTACAAGTAATCCAAGGAATTGGGAGACCGTACAAGTGTCGTACAAGGCATAGCATAAAAGGAGAAGAGCCGTACAAGGTAGAGCATAACAGAATTTCAAAAGTTCATTAAGGTATTGGCGCAAGCAGTTAAATCATTCAAATGGATTTAGGGAAATCAAGATTAGGAAAGCTGGACTGGAGAAAACGGTTGCAGCAGTTAGACCAACCGTCACAATCAAGGAAAATGGCAGCCAAGGACAAGGGGAACGAGTGTTGCAGTTTGGAGTGAAAATTGCAGGGTCAGCGGATACAGGAAAAGCCAAGAAGAAGGCAATGCTAGAGAAAATCACACCTGACACTATTACATTCAAAGGATTGAGTGGAAATGTATGCAGGACCTGGTGGCTGGAAACCCCAGATGATTATGTAATAAAAGAATCTGTCAGGAAAGCACGGGTGCATTGGGCAATTCAAATGCCCATCTTCGCCATTAGGGATTTCGAATCATGTCTGCGAATGATGGTGGCTACATATGACAGCGCGACCAGGGCATCAACTTTCTCTTACCAGCAGAGCACCGTGACCGTCTCCTTTGCACCCAACGACTTTGCTAGGGTATTTGGCATCCCAGACGAGGGAAAGAAAATAGACAAGAATGCTACGAAGATGTCGCCAGAAAGGAAAGAACAACTGCTGCGGTTAATTTTGCTGAAGTGATCTCTCAGACCAGGAATGGGCTGCGATCAAGGCACCCAAGGGCAGAGGACTGAAGAAGTCCTACATCGTTCCAAGAGATTGGCAGTGTTTGTTGGATGTTATGAAAAGCAGACTTACAAGAGCCAGCAGGGCATCCGACATGGCGGTACCCATGATTCTTATGAATGGCCTGAGGAACGGGACGATATACAACTGGGCAACAGTTTTGTCCGACAGAATCCACAAATTCTTGATCTTGCGACACAAGGCTTTTTACATGCCGTTTCACGCCATAGGGTTGTTCCTCGACGCCGTATGCACATAGTTGTCGCCGGAGAAGCATGTCTGGAAACCTCGGGAGACAAGGGACTCTTCATAGCCATTCATTTTTTATTGGACCCACCTAGATACCATGGCAGGTAGCGGGGAAGCCCATTCTAGCAAGAAGCAAGGAAGACCACCACAAGTAGACACAGAACAAGAGACGGAGACAGTTGACGAGGACGTAGACGAAGAGGCTGCAGAAGAGGCGGATATTAGTGCAGAGGAAGGGGACGATTCCGAGGACACTTCTTCTCGGAGCAGCCATAGTCATGACACATTCCACCTTGCTAGCAGGAAGGAAGTAGAGAAAGCCTCGAGTACGGAGGAGAGTAGTGGCCATGCAGTGTCTTTTGGGCACGTGACAAGAGGAATCCGTGGATTACCGACGGGTGGAGTGCGACCTGCGGGAGTAGGCTGACTAGTGTATGCACTCGTAGTATTGACTCAGGATGGAGGACTGAAACCTCTCCAAACTTCGGGGGTGATGGTGGGAGCCACACCAGTCGTACCCATCCCAGGATTTGGGCAGTTGAGACCCCGACCTTCATTGCCTACACCCTTTAAAGTTGCCACAATAGTTCCAGCGGATGATGTTCAAGCAGTGTCATTGGTTCCCAGCGAACCTCCTCCCATTGGGTCTACCGTACGGAAGGAACCAATACATACGAATGTCTCGATAGCAGAGGGTACGGTGACCGGAGATGATGATACCACCATGGATGCGTGGTTGGGTCGCTATGAGATGCCTCCCATGACACCACTAGGACCCTCGCCTGCCTCACCCCAGCCACGTCCTTTTCCGGAGATAGTGGACCTCGATGAGGGTAGTTCTCATTAGGAGGCCGGACAATAGGAGTTGGCGATGGATTTCTTGCAGGACACCATTGGGTTTGAGGAAGAGATGGCGGAGGTGCAGCAACAGGAGCAGGCCACTACAAAGAGCCAGCCGGAGGGCATAGAGGTATTTTTGGCAGAGATGGGAGCCAGTGCGTGGAGGATGGCAGCAGAGGTTGAGGCTAGCGCACGGAGATTGGCAGTCTCTATTCGGGAGTGGACCGTCGGGTAGTCTACCGTTGAGGGACTCCTCGCCTTTGCCACTGGTGGGTGTGCTGAGGAGTTTGGGAGATGTTTTGAGGCCAGGGGTTGGCCTGCAGTGGAAACTTCCGAGATGTTGGTAGATTTGAGGCGTGACAAGACGGCTAAGGTTGGTGGAGTACACTTGCTTCTACAACGGGTAGAGAAAGCTTTTCGGGATGAGTACTACCAGCTCAGACGTACCCAGCATGGTGCCTCGGCAGCAGAGACAGAGTGGATGGCGGCCATCACAGCTCGGGAGGAGCTAGCCACTCGCCTGCATACGATGGAGATGGAACTGGCAAAGCAGAGAGCCCGAGCGACAAGCCTAGAGGAGGAGTTGGCTTGTGCCAAGGCATAATTGGCCCAAGAGACGGCGGGGCGTGCACACGAGGTAGCAGAACGGGCACCCCTTGAGACCCGTCTCAAATCTACTTTAGATGTGTTGGATGGGAAACAGAAGGAGCTAATGGAAGCAGTTTTTATGGTGAAACGATCCAAGGAGAGGCAATTGGTAGTTGAGCGAGATCTCAAGCATAGGACACAACAGGTTCACTAGCTGAGGGAGCAGTTGGCAACACCACCACCACTGACCCCTTATTCATCAGGGACGCCCTTTGTACCCCCTCAGCTTTGATTTTCATGTTTGGTCTTAGCGTCATTTCCCATTTTGTTGTATGTCGTCAGGAGACGACCTTCTTTTTTGGGGGTGATGATGTTGTTGGGTAATGTTGTGCTCGCACACACACCCCATCAGTTGACAGGGGACCCCCCTAAATTTTGTCTCCCGCAGATGCTTCTGCAAACACCTTTCATACCTCAAATCCAAATCACCTGAGTTTGCTATGGCCAAAATCAAATCGTCCATAGTCTTCAAGTTCATGAAACTCCAGAAGTTGAAAATTAGCAAATATGCCATTTGCCTGAAAATCATTCAAGGCTTTCCTCAACTCGCGAGATCCCCAATCCACCCAAAAATTGCAAAAGTGGCCCAATTGCCGAAAATCGCGTAGGAGGAAGATGACAGGTAAAGCGTTTTAACTTTCAATTTTGCAAAATTGCCTTAAAGGCCGAAAATTGAAAATGCTGAAAATGTGAGGTAGAGGCACAAAAAATTAAAAAATAAATAAAGTTTTGCAAAACACTGAAAAGTGCCGAAGTTTTCAGAGCATCCCAAATAGCCGAAATTCAAGATGCAAGGGAAAATCGCGATTTTTTAAAAAACTTGCAGAAGCTCTTAAAATGCCAAAGTTGGCAAAATGCCTCCAAACGCCGAAGTTCTCACAATGAGGGGAAAATGCGAAAAGTTCCAAAGTTTGAAAAACCCCTCGAAAATGTCGAAGTTTGCAAACCACCTAAAATTCCCAAAATTCGCATGTAGCGTGAAAGCGCGGAGTTTTCTATTTTCGTAAAGCTTTCAAACCATGTCAAATCGCCTAAGTTCGGTAAAGAGGAAATCACGATTTCTTTTAAAAGGGCTCTTAAAGTGCGAAGTGTCCAGAGCTTTCAAACCATGTCAAATCGCCTAAGTTCGGTAAAGAGGAAATCGCGATTTCTTTTAAAAGGGCTCTTAAAGTGCGAAGTGTCCAGAGCTTTCAAACCATGTCAAATCGCCGAAGTTCGGTAAAGAGGAAATCGCGATTTCTTTTAGAAGGGCTCTTAAAGTGCGAAGTGTCCAAAGCTTTCAAACCATGCCGAAACGCCGAAGTTCGACATCCCTGGAAAATTGCGAAAGTTATAAACCTTGCAATCACTTTCAATCCGCCGAAATTCGCCAATAAGGCGTAAATTGCTAAGTTTAAAGTTTGAAAAGGAGCTAAAATCGCTGAAGTTCGGTGACTGAGGCGAAATCGCGATGTTCTATGTTTGCATAAAGTTCACAGCCTGCCGAATTTTGCAAAGGGTGAAAGTTTTAAGTTTTCAAAAGACTCTATAACCCCGAGGTTGGCAGAGGGCGAAAGTTTTAAAGTTTGCAAAATAACCTCATAAGCCGAAAATGCAGTGAAAGATATAAAATCATGCAAACACTTCTTTGGACCGAAAATCAAAACCCTATGTCGCGCAATTTAATCCTAAAACCCTAATGAATTCAAAAGAAGTAGCCTCAAAACAAATCTCTCAACTTGCCTAAAGTCATAAATTCGCAGAGGAAAAAGTGAAAACATTTAAAAAGATACATCTCACAAAGAGCTTCACTGAGACTAAGCCAGACATTTAGAAATTTAATGTTTGATTAATTAAATTAATTAATTTATTAAAGTGAGATTGATTGTTCGCAGGTCGCAGGACGTCATCGGAAGGAACCAGGCGCCAGGCACTAAACGCTGAAGAAGAGGATGCAGGAACACATGCAGGAATGCGAGAGCAACCGAGCATTGGGAACTGTGGCACCCGGGCAACAAGCTAAAGTCCACCACCGAAACCAAAGACTGAAGAACACTCTAAATACAACAATCATGCGTTCTCAGGAAAAGTGCATAGCTGGATTTAATTCCAGGAATTCAGTTTTAAACTGAAACTGTTTTAAAACTACCTATGGGTCCCGTGCAAGATATTTTTGTGGACAGTTATGTCCAACTGCCAGATTGACCGAATTAAAGCCAAATAGTGGCAGGTAGTTGAGATTGTGGTTGAATGGATGACTGAGAATTGATTGGGCATAGGTTAAAGCTGCCATGTTCTGGAAGGCAGATCAGGACCCTTGGATGTAGTTAATCCTAGCCTTTGGTTCGTATTGTAAAATTTATAAAAGGCAGAAGCCTTTCTTTTGTAAAGGGTTAGAGCTTTCGTTAGATAGTTAGACTCTGGTGAGAGAGTTAGATTTTAGAAGTTAGAATAGGTTAGATCTAAGCAGTAGCATAGGGATGCTGCAAAAATTGTTGTAATAGGCAGCTGAAATCAATATATAGACATTGATTTGGTGTTTATTGTCTTGTTTTCATCCTGTTTGCATGGTTTCTTTCAGCATTTTATATAGATCTTTCTGTTTTGGGTGTGCAGGTATTTGATAGATTCAGGCTCATACCATTGAGGATATATTGATTGTGTATCCTTTTGTATGGTTAATCTGAGCCTTCGATTGTGCTTAGTTCAATTGCAAGTGTCCGTCTGAGCTGCGCCAGAATTGGGTGCTTAGTCTTGCGTTTGCAGTCTGAAAATCTTCCAAGTCCCCTTGAAGATTGCACCGTTCCTGCAAGGTTGTGAGCTATTCTGGCCAAGCAGGAATTGGTTATGTTGAATCCATCTACCCGCATACCCGTGTTGTTAGTTTTAGATCTCCTATCCCTTCCCTGTTGATTTTATTTCGTAGTCTGAGAATCGCAGCAGACTAGCTTGTTGCAAATCGTAAGTCACTTTGTGCTCCCAGCAAATCACATCAATCACTGAGTAATCCCGCAGTCAAGACTTGACAATCAAAACCTTGAGGTCGTCCCCATTGATCAAAGAAACAGCATTACGGATTTCCTTATCTCAAGAGAGGATAAGATACTCGGCGAGATCATTCTATTCTGCGTTCGCCGGATGAAGTCGCAAGTTCAGCGATTTTAGACACATCAATAGGTAATTATGTCATATTGTAATTAGAACGTTGTGTGTGTTAAGGGTTGGTAGTTACGTGACGGTTGTTGGCAATTGGCACCGGACAACCAACACCGACATCTATATATTTGTACTTGGTTTCCTATTTCAGGGTGTAGATATTGTCGAAGAAAGTTATGTTTGAATGTACTGGCATTTGGCATTAATGAATACATACATCTGAGTTCTTCTGTTTACTTGCATTGCTGTATATTGTCATATTTCCTACATTTCTGTACTATTATGCACTGTTGAACACACAAACCCCTCGGGGGAAAACAACCAAGCCCTACTAACAGAAGGAACTGGAAGGGTATCACATTCAAACTACAGAAGAGAACAATCTGCACATTAACCTGTTGTCCTCATTTTTGTTTTAAAAAATGGACCATTACTTAAAAAATTTATCAAAAAATGAAAATTTTACTTTAAGGCATGCTTCTCGAGGCATAATTTTGCTTCGCCCTTGGACTGGCTTAATCCTCAATCCATCCTCGATCCACGTTTCAAAATTCATCGCATTCTGGGTTCGTTTGCTATGTTTTTCCTTCAATTTCGGGTTTTTTTCCCCTGACTGCAGGTGGAAAATTTTCCTTAAGTTACAAGTTTTAATTTTCCCTTTGTTTTAGTGTTGTAGGGAAATTTTTAGTTAATTACAAGTGCACTTTATGAAAATAGAACTTGTAACTTACTTTTTATTTCCCCCTTGTTGCTTTTTGGCTTTTAAGTCATCGTAGGAACTTTTTAGACACATTACAGGTGAACTTTAAATTATAAAGTTTAAATAAACTTGTAATTCATTTAAAAAGTTCCACTTAAGTGATTTTAAGTTATGGTAGGGGTTTTTCTCCTCCATTACAAGTTTTATAAAGTCACTTTAAGTTGTAATAGGGATTTTATTTCCCTATTACAAGTTTTATTTTTAAGTTGTTTTTATGACTTGTAAAAGGAATTTTATTTTCCCTTTACTAGTCTTTTGTTTAAAAACTTGTAGAGGGAGTTTTATTTCCCTATTACAAGTATTTTAAACTTGTTGTTTGCTCTCACAAACCCAATTTTGCCTTATGAGGGGAAAAGTGAACATTTTAAACATGTAAAAAGGTTTAAGAAACCCGATTTTCCTTATTGCATGCATTTTTAAACTTGTTGTTCTTTCCCAAGAACCCGACCAGCATTGTTGAAGGATTTTGCTGACAATTTCCACCGATTTTTGTGGAGAAATCTTAGGAGGAAGGCGTTTTGGATTCCTTGCTATTTTCATGCATTTTCCAATTCTCTTCACGCCATTTGGAAGGCATTATCGCTGGTTTTATGGTGTTTTAACTAGAGTTCCCAAACTCGCTGCGAGTCAGGCGAGTTCGCTGAGTTGGCGAGTCGAGCCAAGCTCGGCGAGTTTTGCTGACTCGGGACTCGGACTCGGCGAGTTTTGACCAAAACTCGCCGAGTCCAAGCTCCAAGACTCGGCCACGACGCGAGTCAGGCGAGTTATGGCAAAACTCGCCGAGTCCAAGCTCCAAGACTCGGCCACGACAGGTCAATGTTTTGACTTGTTTGACAAGTTAGTCTCTCCGCCAGGATTCATATATGGAATATAACATTTAAGTATAAGTGACATTTCCTTATGTCTTTTCTCTTTCTTATACTTTAAGTTATATTCCATATATATTGTCAGGATGTTTGAGAGTGGTTTTGAACCTCCATGAGTTACAATGCAAAATCTAGTTTTTGGAGGATCCTTCAAATTTCCAAACTTAGTCAAATTTCAGGCCATTTCAGGATCAGGATGACATTCCAGACTTTTAAGGCAAGTTCACTCTGACCTTGATGTAAGGGACGCGACCTAGGAGGACACTATACATTCAACCAAGGTTTGATTTAGCAACTTGAAGCGTGACCAAATAGTACACAAAAACCCTAGGAATGATCTAAATAACCCCTAATCACTCAACTGACCTAACCTCCTTCACTCCACCTTGAGGAGATCCACCGGATTTGATGACCTTTGAGAAACTCAATCCCTTCAATGCAAAGGCTAAGACACTAAAACAACCAACAACAAAACTAAAAGAGCTAACCCTGGAAAGCAAAAAGTGGGGGTCTTCATTTGCAATGGGGCGATGTGTGAGTACCTCACAACAAGGATGTTTCTTAAAATTTTGAAAAAAGGGGGTGAGTTGGGGACATTTCCTAGCTGTCCCCACATCCCAAAAAATCCCCCCATGGGGCACAAGGTTATTTTTGGCAAGGGACATGTCTCTGAGGAGCATATTTTCAAACCCTTTTGGCCTCACAATTCCCCCTTCCATCCAACATATATATAGCCTAAAAACTAAGAGGTCCAAGAGAGACCAAGGTCAACTATAGTCCCAAGGTAAAACCTAAGTTCAACAAGCACACTATTTAATGCTACCATACACATGCAATCCCTACAATTTCCAAGTGAAGATGTTCTTGATGTCTGATGTTGGTGCTCCCAAAATTTCAATTTGGCCAAAGAAAATACTAAACAGAAGCCCCAAACAAGTAGATACTCTACCAACATGCCTTTCATGGCATCACAAGCTAGCACACATTATAATTGAGCTTTATTCAATAATGGGTGCATGAAACAAGTATTAAATTGTTAAAAATCTCTTAATTTCAAGGTTTTTTTTATTTTGCCGAGTCATTGCCGAGTCACGAGTCGAGTCGACCTTGCCGAGTCCGAGCCGAGTCCGAGTCTAGGAACTTTGGTTTTAACAACAAAAACGTGTTTGAAAAATCCCACGATTTTCCTCATCTAAGTCGTTTTTTCTTGTCTTGCTTAGGCGTGGAGGTTGGATGTCTTTCTTGACCGGTTCTTCATGCTATCTATGGGCGTTTTGATACATATGCTGTTTTGGCAAAAACGTGCCTAGGGATTGAAGTGTGGTTTGATGTCTATTTAAGAGTTTCAATCTTCTCTTTCAAGGATTGCTTCTTGCTTCTTGAAGGACGTTTTGATTGATCAAGGTATTTTCTTTTCCTTTCTTGTTTTCTTTTCTTGTTTTTTGTTTGTTTTGGTTTCCTTGATCAATTTGTATATATGTTAGTTTTGTTAGTTCTTGCCTAAAATCGGTTTTGTGAGAGATTTTCCCCTTTGTTCCAAGTTTGCAAAGCAATTTGTGAATTGCATTGTCTTTCCCCATTTTCCCTCTTTGCTTGCATTCAGGATTTAAAAACCCGATCGTAAGTAAGATGAAAATAACCGATCTTCCCCTTTGATTGGAAATTTTAACCATCTTTTGGTGAAATTCCAAGTTTCAAAGTTGGAAAAATGCTCATCCTTTCAAAATCGGGGTTTTAAAACTTGATTACAAGTTGAAAGTTCTTCCCATTTTCATAAAGATGATCTTCCCAAAATCTTTTCATTTTCACTCATATTCATTGCCATCATCCGTACATACCATTCCCACAATTTCATCCACTCATTTCACACCTTCATTCATTTATCCCATTTGAAGTCTTCACTTGCAGTCAACCATCCAAAACCCGAAATTGGTCCAAAATGCACTCAAAAAACACTTGAAAATGAGTTTTAAAGGTCCAATTACAAGTGCAAACTTGTAGTTACCCATTACACATATGAAGTTGCATGTTTGTTCTCCACAATTGCAAGTTAATGCTCTTTTTTCCCCCACACGTGTAATGTAGCTTCCAAAACCCGAAATTCACCTATGAGCCCATTTTTGCATCAGTTTATCCCTTCCCTTGTCAGATCGGTTTGCACACACGATCCACCAAATCAATGGATTAAGGCATGGGCCTTATTTTGCAAGCAGATTTCAAGATTGGAGGATGATACAAAGAAGAGATACAACAACAATTCATGGTTGAGAGCATAGAATGCTTTCAAGACAAAGATGGTCATGACATGAAAATACGAAGGCAACCCTTTCCCTCCGGAAAAGACAATACTACCCTAAGCAAGAAGATAAGGTTGAAGTTCGTTGGCCAAGGACACAAAGATCATTAAGGATGCAAATTCTCATTCTGGTTCAAGATGTCTTCATTGATCCAGAATACTTCAAGTTCTAGCATCCTGAAGCGGCATGAAGATCATCACAGACAAAGGATGATGTAGTTAGAGTCGTGTCTTTGGACACATAGAATAGTTTTAATTATGCATTTGTAATTTTGTTTTGACAAGTTACATGTAAAAATAACTTTCTAATTGCAAGTTAACTCATCACTTGCACTTTTGTAATTACATGTAAAGCAACTACAAGTTGAGTTCAATTAAGACTGTAGTTGGAATAAGTCATAGTTAGTTGTTGAATAAGTCTTGGTGGTTGAGAGAATTTCTCAAGTTAGATAGGATCCTCCCACCTTTTTCTCAAGGCTCCTCTCCTATAAATACTTGAGGGGATCTATTGTAATTTTTATCTTTTGGCAATGCAACAAAATTTTGCCAGTTTGTATGTGCACTCTAAGACTTTGAGCTTAGATGTAAATCAAATTGCTTTCAATAAAAGAGGCAAGTTGTGTTGAGACTTTGTGCCAATTCAAGTTGTTATGTGACGACATTTTCTGGAGTTGATTGTGATTTTTGTTTTATTGTTCAAGGGAGATTTAAATTCAATCTTGCAGACTTTGAGCTGCTAATTGTATTTAGAATTATATGTTTGGTTTTTAGATTTGGTCTTGTAGGCTTTGAGCTACTTATCATATCTGAAACTAGTGTGGAAAGCTAAAGTGAGAAGATAGCTTGTAGACTTTGTGCTGCTTCTATTTTTAAGACTTGTGCATGTAAGGTGAAGCACATCATGTAGTTAGACTTTGAGCTGCTACATATTGTGCTTAGTTAACAGAAAATCATCTACAAAGGTTGATAGGACAATAGAAGTGTTGAAGACTTTGTGCTTTCGTTTCTGTTTTCCCGTCCTAGGGAAGTGACGGAGGTCTTTGTGCCTTCATGAAAACTTTGCTTCCCTTTATGTTCCAAAAATCCTACAAAAAAGTCTCATTTCTGTATTTGCTGTTATTTATTTTCAATTGCTATTACTTTTCTATGAAGAGAAAAGAGTATAGTTTTTCTTGAAAGAAGAAGAAAGACTGCTGTCCCATCCATATTAGATTAGTTTAGTTTGCAGATAGGGGGAGCCTTCCTTAAATTAGGAGAGTATCATACTCACACACTGTGGCTGAAACCACAATTTTGCACATCCCCCAGGTGTACAAAATTTTCAACCAACATAACCAAATAACAACAATCAAACCTTAGTAATTCTAGGTGACCTACAAAACATATGCCCAAATACACAATCAAGGACAAAATAGGGTCCATAGTAGTCAAATGAAAACCGATAGTCTAACACACAAAACCCTAAATAGATCTGACACGACATTAGAGAATTTCATCAAAAGCGTATGCTAACATAATGCACACCATTTATAAATTATAACGTAATGTAACATAGTGTAACATTTTGTACAATAAACAACTAGAAAACGTAGAGGCTAACAATTGAAAAAAGCTAGCCGTAGTAGTTAATAGGCAAAATATAACAGGAAATAGCATGCAATGGTTACAAAAGTTAATGCGACCGCTAAAGGCAAACCTATAAAATGACCCTACTACCATTTAAACATCTTACTTGTCTTTTTCAGCTCACATCGTGCTCTCAAGCTCATTTCACTCTTGTGCTAACAACTCAAAGTGCCTTCTTTACAAACCCTAAGAAAACACATCCCTATCTACAAATTACCACCATGGCCACCACTGTGTTGATTTGTGCTGCTACCAAGCCACGACCCAACTACTCCAAATATCCCAACAAAGCAATGCAAACTAACCCAGGAGCTTTTTCAAGAGTGCTAGCTGATGTAATCTATATAGAAGACATTAGGAGGTATATAGTATATACACTCACCTTTGGAGGAAACCAACCATAAAGGAGCTGAGACAAAAACTACTAAAGAAAGGCACCAACAAGTACAAGGCAAAGCATACCTGGATAGGTGAGAAGAAGCTAGATGTGTTCAAAGACTTTCTAGACTTCACCAAAGAGAAAGAGCTGGTCTGGTTGGTGCTTAGAAGATTGCATGACAAATTCCTATACTTAGACCAACCTTACTGGATCACAAAGGAAGTCATTTAGGTTGTCACCAAACTACCGACAAAAGCAGCCATCCCACCAAAGAAGGGCATGAAGAACACAAAAGTCGAAAAGCTCACTTGGGCAACTTTTGATGGCTAAAGCCTCGCAATTAGCAACATCACAAACAAAGGCATCCTTTATGCAACAAAAGTAATCTCATATAAGGTATACTTGACAAATTGGGAGGGCTCTACCATGACAGTAGCCACACAGCCTACAAGATGGTGATAGAAGGGAAAGACTTCGATTTGTGCAAGGTCTTGAAGACAAACTATTGGTGAACGCTGCCTGGACTAAACAAACCAGCTACCCATTTTGGTATAGCACTCTTCTCATATGCCTGGCATTTTACTTTATGAAGGAGCTTCCACAATATGCCAAACGGAAGTGAACAGAAGACAAACCAGTGGCAGCATAGATTCTGGACTATGCCCGTAGGTTCCTAGACCCTAACACCTACATCCAAGTCTTTAGAGGATACTTTAAGGGGTTTCAAAAGAAGATGCAAGACCAATCCTAGGTCTCCAACTGTATTGTACAAAAATACATAGACAACATTGTCTTCCAAGTGGATAAGGATTTCATTATCACGAATGCTCTTGAGCCCTAGACATCTCGGATTCCATCATTGCCATGTGAAGTTTCAAGTGCAGAGGTCGGTTCATATGCACAAAGCCTCCTACAACTACCAAAGGATCCAAAGGCACCAAGGATTCAAATTGTGAAGGAGTTGTTTGACTTCCTAGCAAAGGAGAAAACAATAGCTAAAGTGGAGAAGAAGGGGAAATATCCTAAGGAGGAGCAAGTAGAACCAAAGATCGGATCAACACCGAAGAGGAGATCTAGTTGGCTACAGACCCCACTCCCACAAACAACACCTACTAAAGCCGGAGGAAGCTGGCCAATAAAAAGAAAGCTCCAAACTACATCAGTGAAAACAAAGCAACAAGAGAAAGAAGCATCAAAAGCTGTACTTTGGAGGAAGAACTCCTTGGACTTGAGCCACCGGCCCCACAAATTCCCCTCCTTGACGAGGACCAGCTATATTAGATCCTATTCGTCACCCAAACCTTTGTAAAAACCTAATTAAATCAGAAAAATGTGCCTCTCTTAAATAAGCATACAAGAGAACGGCCTCTGACCCACTATTTGGTATCTCAGAAGTATACCCTGGAGGTCTTCATCCAGAATCTACCATGCCCCCTAGCAGCCGCCTTAAGAGACCAAAGAGCAAAGGCATAGCAAGAGGAGAAGAATCTAAAGGAGATTGCCATCCAGACTATTGCCTTGGACCTCACAGCCCCACAGTTGCAAAGGTTTAAGGAGGAGTAGAGTATAAAAATCCGTTCAAAGCAATGGATTGATAAGCTCATGTTGGATAAACTGGAGGTGATTCATTAGGTTTAGATGGAGATCACCAAGGCCACCACTAAGGCCTACAACCAACTTCGTGAAGAGGAGAAGACATAAAACTGAAGGCCACAGTCACCTCACCCCCTCCCTAGACCGACAATGAGGCCTCTACCTCTATTGCCTCATCAACTGATACCTCCTCCATGGCACAAATCCGGAATTTCCTGGCCTAGATGTAGCAACAATCAAAAGCCTCCACCCAAATACTCTAGATCTTGGTGGTCGACAACGAAGTGGACATTGGCAATATCACTCTTCTCCAAAAATTTCAGCTGGGGGATATTCTACAGTAGTCAACCCAAGAGGATGTTCTCAAAGAACATGTGCAAACAATGGACAAAGTAGAAGATATTATTAAGGAGGTTTAGGACAAGTATCCACATGCAAAGGGGGACCCATCTCAACTGCCCCAGTACACCTAAGGCTACTCATAGATGAACTCTTCCAGGATCTAGGCCTACAAAGAGATAACCTGAAACAAGAGGTGCAAAAAGAATTTGAGAAGACTAAGGAGGATGAAGCAAGATGTTGGTGTGCAACCACTCAGACAACCTTGGGAGCTCAGCTAGCAACCACCAAGAAGACAGAGTTGGAAATAAACCAGTTGTATCAATACTACCTACAATGGTCGAATCTGCTAAAGCCTATCAAAGTACAGATGGAGCAATTGGAGGTGCAAAATTAACAAAATTCCCCAACAGTATGATGTAAAGAAAGATTTGGACAAAGCAAAATGGGTAAAGATTGAGGACCTTCATGATCGACATCAACGGGTCCAGGATCAGCATGACAAAACATGGAGGAAATTTAGGCAGTTGAGGGAGTTTGTTAGTCTTTGGCTGGTCCACATTACTTTCCCGATATAGGACACACAAGCCTTCCTTGAGAACATCTAAGTCTCTAACTTGCTTCCAGAAGTAGAGACTTGGTACAACTGAATATCCATATCAACCAGTTGCAAATAGCAAAGAAACAATTGGATGATCAATTTAAGTCTATAGACCAATAGCTCACACTCCGAAAGAAACTTTAGATAACTCAGTGTATCGTCAATTCAAATCATCTTCAAGCCTCAATATTTTTCCATTTGAATTGAGCAATAGAAAGAGGAAGATGGAGAATTCAATTGTCTTTTTCAATCATTTATCAAGCCTTAAAGTTTAAGTTAAGACTTAACAAGTTCACACTCAAATCCTTGTTTGAGTGTTGTTTCAATTTTTTGAATGTTCTTTCAGAATTGCAATAGAAATATCAATATTTCATTCTTCAATAATCAATTGATAAAAATACATGAAAGTTCTTACAAGGGTTTATAAATTATTAAACAATGTTTTAGAACTGATTTTTTAGGATTTTTAAATGTTGTTTTTATTCTTTTAAATTTAATATTTTCAAATTTTTATTTACAGAATTAAAACTAAAATATTTTTCAGAATTTTATCAGTTGTTTTTAGGGTTTTAGAACTGCTGTTTTATGTTTTTAAATTGCTGTTTTTGGATTCTTCGTTCTTAAGCTTATCATGGGTGCTCTTTAGCATATAGTTGTAGGCTGCAATTTATAATAATAGCTTCTGTATGGTACATCTTAGGTGTGGAGACTTGGCAATGGCACGTTGCAGCAAACATTTACATTTCCAGGGGAGATAAAAGCTATTACACTAGATCCTGGAGACAGATTACTATTTGCTGGATCTGTGGATGGAACGA
Organism: Cryptomeria japonica; assembly: GCF_030272615.1. Taxonomy (NCBI): domain Eukaryota; kingdom Viridiplantae; phylum Streptophyta; class Pinopsida; order Cupressales; family Cupressaceae; genus Cryptomeria; species Cryptomeria japonica. The sequence goes on along the minus strand of NC_081405.1, from coordinate 634,093,587 downwards.
TATTTGTCAATGAACTTGACATTGGATTGCAGGGTACTAGTGATGTTGCTACAGAGAATCAGTCATCCATGTTAATTGGCCATAGGTAACAACCATATTTTGAAAATTGTGTTTCATGGGAGAACTAGTGGTGTTTGATGTCCATACATATGATGGAAATGATATGTCAGAAGTATTTGCTCGATGCTTGCTAGCTGGTGCACCTATTTGTTCCATTTTTATACTTGATATAGACAGAATAATAGAGAATGCTGTAGGTAAATTTACTAAACTCGGAATCTCTGTGCTCTTTAACAGGGGATCTATTACAGCTCTAGCCTTCACAACAAATCAATTGTGGCTGGTATCTGCTGCAGAAGATTGCACTGCACGCATATGGGATGTAGTTACTGGCCACGTTATTCGGATATTCAACCATAGGAAAGGTATTTTTTGGCTGCTAGATATTATTCATGTCAGCAACTATTGCTAGATATTGTTCTAACTTTTCAATAACCTTTTAAATTGGGAAATGACTCGCTACACAGTGCACACAATGTTTTCTTTTTTTCATTTTTTATTTATTTAGATGGATATAGAGTATAGAGGAAAATAAAGCTGTCGAATGATATTATTACTTGATGATCTCATAGAAAATATAGCTGTAGCGTATGCATCTGTGGCCAGAAGTCTAACTGTTTGATCTTTGTCTTGTGATTTCAAAGAACTTTATTTGTGACCAAGAAAAGATATATAATTATCATAAAATTTTCGGATCACTGGCGCCTAGTTCTTTTTCTTCATGAGGCCATCATCCTCTGACATAGATCCCCACAAGGTGGGGAGTCTAGTGGCTCTAGAGTCCCAATGTTTATCACCTCTTTTTTCCATCCCGCCTAGGCAACAAGCAACACATAATGTCCTTTGGATACTGACACTAACATATTAAAGTTAGTAGATCCGTTAGGTAAAAATTTTGCAACACATCATTACTGCTCATATTACTTAGATTCCCCAACCTACTCTCCCTTGGCATCATGGCTTTATCCATTCCCCTTTGCATGACTTGACCCCATTCCAATGACATGGATGTACAACCAATGTGCTGCCCTCAACATCATTGGGGCATACTTGTGTTGCAAGCTTCTTTCTACTTTGGGAGTTACACTAGCCTTGGACATTAGGGGCGTTTCTAGAGGATGTGCACTGATAACTCCTAGGGTATCTCAAGATGGCCTTCTATCCTTAGATACTTCCTTGAGAACATTATCTTTTAGAATAGTTGATGATGAATCAAACAACTCCTCCATTTCACATATAGATAGGAACATGCTTTTGGGGCTCATGTTCAACCTTCAATGCTTTTTGTTAGTGTCGCAATGCTTTATATTGTATTTTGTACTTTTGGGGCTCATGTATTTTGTTAGAGTTCTCTCTTCCTAGAAATTTCTATTGTTAATTGTCATAACCTCTAGTCCCATTGACCTACTTTTGATCATCTATAGAGATTAATATAATTTCTTCTTTCTTTTCTTTGACCATCCAATGTGTGGATTTTAGTTCAATTCTATGCCTTAATGACTCAATGTGCAAAAAGGGTATGGATACCAAAGAAAACATACTTAATTTCTTACCCTTTGACCTGTGTGATTTATTAAATGCAATCCAATAATTCCAATTTTCATTCAAGGGAGGGATGATAAATTACCATGGTTGCACATAGTTTCAAAATAGGGGACAAGGGATGGGTTTTCAGAACTAAGGGACAAAGGAGCTAAAATTGGAGATGGTGGAACATTTAATTAATAATGAATTATAACATATAAAATATAGTATTTATTTTAATATATATTATCAAAAATATATTGAACTTTTTTTATTTGTTGATATTTATAATATGTTTCGTCATTCACTAAAGTTGTGCAAATTTCCAAATGTATCTGGCTAGAGTGCTCAAAGTGCATGTAAACTATCATATGCAATAGTTTTGCTAAGAAATTTGTGCAACTTAAGAAATTCTTACTTCCTTTCCCTTTTTCCATGATTGACATGACTCCCATGTCTGCAACTTTTGATGGAGATAGATGAATCATCACTTATCATTTGCATTTTCAAATGCTTTTTGGAAATTAAGCTTTGTGTTCATCTTTCCATCCAGGGATAGAATGTAAAAACCCTTGGCATTTTAAGGTCTTGGAGGATAAAAACCTCTTGATTTCTTGAGGTCAAAAACCCTGTTATCCATAAAAGGTGTTCCACTCGAGGGTCACATTTTTGCTCGAAGAATTGAAGTCATTTTTAGCTTGCTACAGTGTCGCTATAATGTTGCTACAGTAAATAATTGAAGATTTTAGCTTGTGGACAATTGGATTGAATTATGCTTGCAAGAAAATCATTGTTATTGTTGATTTTTTAAATCAGCAATAATTTAATTGCTGAGAGCCACATTAACAAGGGTTTGTAGAAGTCATTAGCATGTTTCGCTACTGTTGACCAACTTTAATTGTCATCATTTTGTGATTTTTGGAGCACCAAATTGGAGAAAATAAGTATTTCCTGCTGCTGTTCACAAATATTATAAGTAATCCATGATCTTGCTACTAGCTGCCATACCATCAGCATTTTGGTCTTTTGCAATCAAAGGGTCAGCCTTTCCATTGGATTTGTGCAATGAGATATTATGAGTGAGTTTTAGTTGTTCATTTCATAGAAATTTGGTGGAATTTAAGAAAATGAAGTTATCAATACTGTTACATGTTTCCGGTGTAATAGGCTGGCTGGTTTGTTTGCAATTTAAATTTTTTTTTTTAAACATATAATTTTTTGATAAAAACTGCTAAAATGAAAATAAAACACACGCAGTACTCTGAAAATTAAATCATATATTGTTTCTTTGTGTAAGTTCATTCAGCATAGACAAAATATCATCATCGTCATGAAATCCAGATTTCCAACAGGAAAAGTATATTCATACTATATTAAAAATTACAAAGCTACAAATGATAGCAATTTCTAAGCTCCCAATCAGAGAGGAAGGTGCTTGCTGGAAACTCCTTAAAAGAATATTTTATCATAGTTGCTGTTATAGCCCAATAAACTTAGAATTCATCTCCTTATATTGTGTGGCCGACCTTTTCCTGCAATCTACACTTCATCCTTTGGATTTTCTGAAGGTCTCTTGGCGGAGGTCGACCTTGTTGGTTTTTCACGTTAGGTCTTGTTCTTCGGGTTTTGATCCCCTTTGGGCCGACCAGATCCTCTTGGATCGTATATATATCATTGCAATTAAGCATTAAAGATCATCAGGAGGATCAAAGTAGTTAAGACTGAGTGTAGAAGATAGATCTAAGGATTTAAGGTCCCGGTTGTGACCTATTATGTATGTTCTAGCAGGCCTGTGAGCCGGTTTTTTGTAATTCGGTTGTTACCGATTGGTTGTATTCAGATTTCATGTTATAATTCAAGCTGATCTGCATAGCCTCCATATCCTTGTGTTTCCGTTGTGTTTACTCTTGCTGACCAGTTTGGAGTGATCTCTTTGAGATCCCTCCTTATCGATGACTGCACCAAGTGATCAGAGTGAGTTTTCGTTCCGGTTGTCCTAAGAATTTGTTGTGGGGTGGTGGACTAAGGATCCGACCTGCAGCTGCAGAGGACTGGCGAAAGATGGCACGAAGAGGAACTAGGAATGGTGGAGTGCGTGGGAATGCAGACCCTGCTGTGATGAAGATGTTGTGAGGTATAGCAGCCCGGTTGGAAGTCGTGGGGACTACACAAAGAAGAGGCCGACATATTGAAGATGTAAGTGAAGATGAAGGAGAAGAAGCCCCGACAGAACAAGTAAACCCATCGATGATTGATTCGGATGAAGAAAGGTTCTTGAGGGTTTTGAGTAGGGCTAATACTAAACCACATTTTACCCCACCGGAATATGATGGAAAGTTGGATTCCGATAGTGTTCCACGGGGATGTGTCCCCCCCTTTTTGGGCACGTCCCCTCGTAAGAAACGTCTCGGGGACGAGGTGACGGGGACGTGACGTCCCCCACCGTCCCGCCACCGCCACCCAAACGCCGCTGGGACGTCGAGACGTCTTGTTGTGCGTTGCACACGCTCCCTGTCACTGACAGGGTCCCCTTTCCTTTTTTGGGCCTTTCCGTCTTTGCCCTGTTGAGTTTCGCATAGAGTGTCTCGCATCCTTTTGAGCGAGCCCGTAATCAGTCCATGAGATGATGATGTTATGAATGGAAGAGCTTGTGAAGCCGTGAGGTAAGTTAAGCCTTCGGGCATGAAAATTCCAAGAGATAGTTTAATCCTGAAGATCGCCTGAGATAGGCGTAGGATGGTAGAAGCTGGCGAAATCCCTCCAAGTAATAGATAAAGCGTCTGAAGGTCACATGAAGACCCAAGGTGTCGATTTTCGTCAAGGATATAGGACAAAATGCAAAGAGTTAAAACTTTCAAACTACCTCCAAGGCCCAAAAATCGCCTAAGTTTTCAAAATGGCTCCAATTGCCTAAGTTGGCAAAATGCCATTAAGTGCTGAAGTTCGCACTTTTGAGTCCGAATGTAAAAGTTGAAAGTTGGCAAAATGCCATTAAACCCCGAAGTTCGCACTTTTGAGTCAGAATGTAAAAGTTGAAGTTGACAAAATGCCATTAAGTGCCGAAGTTCGCACTTTTGAGTCAAAATGTAAAAGTTGAAAGTTGGCAAAATGCCATTAAGTGCCGAAGTTTGCACTTTTGAGTCAGAATGTAAAAGTTAAAGTTGGCAAAATGCCATTAAGTGCCGAAGTTCGCACTTTTGAGTCGGAATGTAAAAGTTGAAAGTTGGCAAAATGCCATTAAACCCCGAAATTCGCACTTTTTAGTGAAAACGCAGAAAAAGTTAAAATTTTGCAAACACACTTGAAATGCTGAAAATCGTGATGTGGAGGATATGCGATGAAAGTAAAAGTTTGAAAAAGGCTTCAAATCGCTGAAGTTCGCACTTTGGAGGTGAAGTGCGTAAAGGTTAAAATTTTAAAAAGTACATGAAAATGCTGAAAATCGCATGCCAAGCGATAAGTAAAATAGAATGAAAGTTTGCAAAGCACTCTAAAGTGCCGAAGTTTGCAAACTCCATCCAAATCCCAAAGTTTTAATTCTAAGGGAAAAGTCCGAAAATTTAGAAGCTTGCAAAAGACCTCCAATCGCCGAAGTTGGAAGGGCAACCAAATCGCCGAAGTTTTCAAAGAGACTCCAAACTCCGAAGTTCAAGGGTAAATCACACCATACAGAAAATTGCTAAGTTAAATTCGGAAGACTCTCCAGAGATCACACGAAGCTTATAGTTTGCAAAAGGTGCTGAATAGCCGAAATTCGCCTACCGAAGGAAAATCGTGATTTAGGAGGTAAATGTCATTTTTGCCAAATTCTGAAGAGGACAAAAGGGAAATCCCATTTGCCAAGGGTCGCGCTATGAGGTATATCGCGCAGTGAGTGTTTTTCACGAACTCCATTCTCCATTGTTGAAACTTCGTGTAGGGTTGAAACCGCAATTTTTAGAAGGCTACAAACTTGCAAAGATGTCTTATTTTCCGAGATTTGCCATTTAAGGTAATACTATGATTCTTCTTAAGTGTTGAAAGTCAGAGGTTTTCATACCTTGTAGAGAGCAATAAAACACCGAAGTTCGTATAGGAGAAAGTTGCGGTTTCTAAAGGGCTCTCCAGACCCTTTACAAATACCTTAAGCCCATAACAATTTCAAAGAAGTGTGGAAGGTTAAGTAATTTATTGGTAAAATCACGTAGGAGGCAAAATCACCAAGAACTCTCCCGTTCCAATTTCCAAGTCGTGAACTTATCTTTTCAGAACGTAAGGCGTAAGAAGTATCATTTTTCAAATCCAAAGGAATTCATTCTTGCAGGGCAGGTTGCGCGAATTTACGCCATTCATTTTCGCCAGGTAAGTGTGCTTTGCCTCTCTTGAAATCATTCAAAATATTTGCAAAATCATATAGATGCGTATGCGGAATAAATTAAAACGATTAAATCGTAAAACGCATCTCTTCCCCGTATATAAGACGTCAAGGCAATGCAATTGAAATCTGAGTCTGTTCCTAGGAATTAACCGGAAACGCATTTTCAGACTTAGGAAAATTTTAAAGCATCGTCCATTTTGGAAATTGATCCTAAAATGCCTAAGTATAAATTCGCAATCAAAAGTTTCATAACTATTCATGTTTAAATCAATTATGCCTTTTAGCTAAGGTGTCATGTTGTCCTTTAAATTCGGTTTTCAAGTTGATCCTTGTATGTTGGCATATCCTTTATCTAACCCACTTTACTTCCTTTGTATCGCCTCGTAATCCGTGTCCGACTGTGCAGGATAAATGCCTAAATCGGCGGTAGAATCATCAAAAACACCTGCTGCAGCCGAGACATCACGAGCATCCAAATCAAATATCCTTTGCAGAGTTGAAAAGATGAAGTATCAGTATCAGAGAGGAGGACTGAGGGAGTCAAGATTTCAGAAACCGAGTTTTCTCCCCTAATGCCTATGGCAGGCCTAGGCGGATGATGGAAAGTGGCATTGCCCAAGCAGCAGGATTTCCCCTGGCAGTGCAAAACTATGAGCTAGTAGTAGAGGCTGCCCGACATTACCAACCAAGCTCCAGATTGGTGCTCCTCGAGGACATGGTCCTCGCTAACTTCACTCTTGAAGCCATTGGCGACGCATTTGACATTCCCTTCCCGAACAACCCCATAACCACGAAGATAGATGAAGCGCAGGGGGCGTATGATATGAACCCCGCCAGATGCAGAACACTGATAAATGAAGAGTGGTACAAGGAGAGAAGACCTCCACGCGTCAGGATTGGGAAAAAGACCCCTAGAAGTGACTTTCACAACGAGCATGGGGACATGGTCACATTGCTCAGCAGGATTATGGGATTTCCCCAATCCAATTACTTTGAAGAATGGATGTTCTACTTAACAGAACAGGTCTTCGCTGGGAAATCCAAGTTTGACTGGGCCCAGATTATAAGCGACAACATCCACACCCAACTGATCGAACTTGAAGCGAAGAAGTACTTCACTATGACATCCTATTTAGTCTACATGTTCGCTAGGAACCAGCCACTGCTAGGTTTAATCATGAAGGGTGAAATCGGGAATGGGCCTGATCAGGTGAAGGTATACGATTGTTATCCACAACTACACTATCAGGACATAGCTCAAAGGGAAAAGAACAACCCTGCCTATGCAGTTGGTCAGTATGAGCGCGTTAATAACGCCTTCACAATGCGCCTGGTCAGGCTGATGCAGGGAGGACTACACATAAGGCTCTCAGAGCAAGCTACTATTCTAGTACAGAGATATGGTGCCTGGTTCATCTAGTTCCCAAGGTTCTCCTACATTCGGATAGCTAGCTTTGAGGGTGCTCCTTTCCCACTTCTGCGATACCCAACCGACAAGATAGTTCTCCTGGAAGTTGCAAGGCAGTCACGTCCGACGAGCAGCTTACTCAGAGACAGGAAGTAGTCTGGATTCGCATTCCCTATGGTTATAGGTAATCAGGATGTCCATCTAAAGAACCCATCCCAGGCAGAGGAATCCTTTGCAGAACTAGCCTCCTACGACCTACAAGAGCATTTTCCAAGGAAATGCTTTGATCACGACAATCTGGCAAAGAGGGCCTATGGCAGGCGATACAGAGCAAAGAATCAGTTGAAGATTACTGGAAGAACTGCTCTGATGACTATGAGGTCCGAAGGCGTGAATATTCGAGGCTGAGTGTGCAACAAATGCTACTCTATGAATACCGCTGGGTACCAGATCAACTAACAGATTCAGGAAATTGCCTGCAAGTCCGAGAATTTGAGGCGGTAAGACATCTTTTGCTAGGCATCGATTGGTCGCAAGATCCAATCACTAATTTCGAGGCGGTTATGGCAGCCCCAGGAAGATATATTGACCAGTGGTTGCACCAACAAATTAAGCGACTGATACATGAGGGAGTCCAATTCACCTACCACTTGATGGGTAACCTTGATTCTCAGTCCTCCAAAGATGAGGGAACTTCCAGTGCACCTAAGGAAGAGATCAAAAAGCCTGAGAAAAGGAAGAAGGCTAAGGCCACCAGAGGAACTCGGACATCCAAAAGAACAAGAAGGGAAAAGATCCCCATTAGGAGGCCAGAGGTCACTTCATCATCAAAGGACCGCAATTCGTCGGATGATGTAGTTGAACTAGATTATATACTTGCTCCGCCTTCCTAGAGTGATATTGATGCATTTGGAGCTGATGGCCCTCCTGCAATCGACATGCTGGATGCCGAGCTAAGAGCCATTGAATCAGCCGAACCTGATAACCAAGTTGAGGAAGGAGAGATTCCATCCACTCAGGGGATTGAATTGCATGAACCCACCCAACAAAGCCGCCATGAATTGCTGCTCCATAATACTACCAAGGATGACTCCACTGTTGAAGGAGAGCAAAGGACAGATGATACCCGCGAGCTTGAAAAGACTGAAGAACAACCATCACATGAAAATACTAGGCAATTGTTCAGTGAAGTGGGAGAGAATTCGACTGTGAGCAAGGAACTTGACACTTCCTCTACTCCTCTTGTAATGGAACAGCTGCAAATATGCGATGAGCCGGTTGAAAACATCAAAGAACAAAGTGCCAATTTAACCATAGCATCAGCCCAAACTGTACCTCAAGAATGGTTAATTGCTTGAGCTCAGCGCAAGGCCGCCACCAAGCCACCCATCGACTTGGAGGACATCTTCTCACGTATAGACCAAGCCAAGGCCAAGGGGAAGAAAACGCCCAAGGCGTATTCCAGGATAACCAAGGATGAGCAAAGAAACCGTACCCTTTATATTGCCACCCCGCCTGTAGACAAGCCAGTAGATCAAATTACACTGGCTGATTATAGCATCATGACTGTCTCAATCGGACGAGCCACTAAGGGGCAGGAAAGGGAGGAATTCAAGGATTCAGTATAGAGCATGCTCAGGCAACTTGAAGAAATAACAACTGAAAAGAACATGTATCGAGCTCGTGCTGAACAGGCCGAGGGGTACATTGATCAACTCCTGAGACCATCACATAATGCTTCCGAATCCCACATTCCCCCGATAACATTGGCACAGAGGACCATGATAGAATTTGAAGGAGTACGGGATACTGCAAAGGCCGTCAAGAAATGGATGCGAGGCATTAAAGAAAGAGGGGAGCAAATCTTCAAGGATCTGCGCGAAATGGCCCTCCATAGGGAAGCCATTATTATCAAAGTGTGTAAGCTGAAGAAAGAATGCTATAACACTCATGAGGCGATGGCCAAGACATTGCCCCTCATTAGGGCTCTATTTTGGACCTGCTCTCAGATCTCGGCTGCTGATACTATCCTAAATCCTTATGGTGTCAATACCTTCAAAGACTGGTATTGGACCCTCAGCATGAAGGACGACATGAGGGATAATATCAATAAAATGCATGATAAGTGCGATGACACTTTATCAAATGTGAAGGATCTTGGTCCAAGGATCCTCAAATCCATGGTTCCCGGTTGGAAAAATAGTATGGAAGATAGTGAGGTGCAACCGCAGTGGGAGGACCGGCTCAATCCCAGCGTCGCTTAGTCTGTAGAGGAACTAGATTTTGCTTCTAGGCTTCAAGCAGACATATCATATTTTCAAAATCACAAGTCATACTGGAGGGAGGAGCTGGAGAATTTGGATAGCCTCCTACAAGGTATCCATTACAAGATGTTCAATCCACCTATGCCGCCGATGACCGAATTATTCAAGTTATGCCTGAGATTTCAGGACTACATCCAGGTAGAACGTGCAGCTGATCAGGATATCTGGGGAGAGTATTTGCACGACGAGGTCGAGTTCATCACAGAGGAATCTAGAGCTGGAAAAGAGAAAGTGCTTTCCTAAAGTGCTTTTTTCTTTTAAATTTTGAAAGCGCACTTTTTGGCCAAAGGGTCATATTTGACTTCCAAGTCAACTGTAAACTTAAATCTTTGTGTATGTGCACTTTTTTAAATTATTTTGGATAGCTTTGTTTTAATTACCTTTTTAGGTAGTTATTGCTCCCTTTGGGGTAGTTGCTGATATTTGCCCTCCATTTATGGGTATGGTAACCTTTTGTAAGGATGAATCTGGGCCACTTGTTTAGATTAGATCTTGGCCATTCATCTATTTTTGGAAGCCTATTTAAAGGGACCGGTTTTCCCTCATTTTGTAAGAAGTTCATGGATTGTTGCTGAAGCTCTGGCGAAATTTACACAGGATATTAATGCAAAATTATGACTGTTCCAATTTCATTGCGAGTGCATGGTCTCCTTCTTCACTAATTTGAATTATTCAGTTATGTTTCTTTCATTTCCATAGCATTTTCTAGATAAACATGTGATAGAATCCTCGCTGTTCATACCATTAGGGACTGATTGATTGTCATTCCTTCTGCATGGTTAATCTGAACCCTTTCACATGCTTAGTTCGGTTATTGAATACTCATTGAATGAATGTTAAAGTTCCGATGTTGTGTTTAATAGCATGAAAACTCAATTTTCCCTTGAAGATCGCACTAGATTCATACAAATATTGTGCTTAAATGGCTGATAGTGTTTAATCTAGTTATTTGGAGGTGTCTGTCTGTTTTCTTAATATGCTATCTTAGTTAAATAATTTAGACTTTCTGTACCTCTCTTTTCCTATCCCTCTTTTTTCCCTTTTTTACCAAGAAGAATCCACAGTTCTGCTGAAATAGTATCATGCAACTGAAACCAATCGATAATGAGACTGTTAAAGTTTTAGGGAACTCATCCAACAATTATCCATATCACCGTAAGTACCCTTTGTGTTTCTAGCAAAACACATCAAACCACTGAGCAATCCCGCCGTCAAGACCTGACAATCAAAACCTTGAGGTCGTCCCCATTGATCAAAGAAACAGCATTAGGGATTTCCTTATCTCAAGAGAGGATAGGATACTCAGCGAGTACATTCTATTTTGCGTTGGCCGGATGAAGTCGCAAGTTCTGCGATTTTAGACACGTCAACACGTCTCTGCGTCTCCCACGGAGACGTGGAGACGTCTCCTGGGAGACGTTTGGGCGTCTCCTTGGGAGACGTCTGGGCATCTCCTCGTATCTTGAGAGACGCCCAGACGTCTCTTGAGGGACGGGGAGACGCCTAGACGTCTCCCGCGTTCCCACGTCAAAGAAAACAAAAAAAAACATTTTTAAAAACATGTGACTTTTTGGGGGGTTAAGGGGTCACCCTAATTGGACGTGGGTCCCACCCTACCCCCCAAAACAACACAAAAGCATATTTCTTTTAGATTTCACTCTCATTTTGGAAAACTGATTTTTTTTCCAGCAAGTTGAAGAGGAGGAAAAACTTGAAGAAGACTGATTGAAGGGGTGAGAAAAGTGATTGCAAGTGTGATAGGAGCTAGAAGAAGCAAGAAGAAGAGGAAGAAGAAGATTCTTCTACATTTTGGAGAGATTTTTCAAGCACAAGGTAGGGTTTTTCAACTTTTTCTTGTTTTTTTTTTGTTTTATTTTCTGATTTTCATTGTTCTATGTCATTTTTGGATTTTTTTTCCCTATTCATCTCAAGACTCAAAATGAGATTTGATGTTGAATCTTGAGGGCAAAATGATGAATGAATCATTCATCATTTTGCCCTCAAGATTCAACATCAAATCTCATTTTGAGATGAATACGAAAAAAATTTAAAAATATATTGTTAAACTAGGCTGATTTTATCTTTATTTTTATTTTGTGAAATGCAGTGTCAATTTCACAATGAGCTCCCAAGGCATGAGTGAAGATGACATGCAAATCCATTCTCATAGTGAGAATGATTCAGAATATGAACCTGAAAATGAGGGGGGTGACCATGGGGCTGATCCTGGAGCCCAATCTAGTTCTATGGCGAGTGCACCAGCTAGTACAGGTTGCCCTTTAGAGTTGTTGGCACCATATGCTAGGGGTCATTTTGATCCTAAGTCTCCTCTAAAACAGTTTGCTTCACGAATATCAGTACAAGGCACATCACATTCAAGTGGGGGAACAAGGAAGTGGAAGTGCAATATTTGTGACACGGTAGCATTAGTAGGGTGAATTCACACTTTCTGTTTTGGAGAGGAAAAGGCATGAAACATTGTAAGTTTTTGGAGGAAGCTAAAAATATACAGTACAAAATTGAGTTTAACAGGCTTTGGGGGGTTCCAGATGACACAAATATTTCAATGCCTACTACTTTGTCTGCTAGGGCAGCACTCCAGGGCAACCAGAATGTGCCACATACTTCTCATGCTTTGCAGACAGGAGGAATGATGTTTGGATCTCCATCCACTTCCACTTCTACTGCCGATAGGGCTGGGAAACGTAGGTTGCAGACACCACAGAGCAACCCCATTACTGATATGTTTAATGTGCAGCTAAGAGATGAGATAGATGAATCCATTGGCAAGTTCTTCTTTGCCAATGGCATTCCATTTCATGTTACACAGTCTCCTTATTATAGGGAGATGATGGCTATGGTGGCCAAGGGAGGGCCATCTTATGTGCCACTAGGGGAGACGAAAAATGAGGACCTCGATCTTGGATAAATGCTATTCCAAGATCAATATTTTGATGGAGAAGATGAAGGCATGTCTGGTGGCATCGGGGTGCAGCATAGTTATGGATGGGTGGACGGACATTAGCCATCGTCCACTCATCAACATCATGGTCACATGTGCAGAGGGCCCATACTTCCTTAGAGCAGTTGATTGTACAGGGCATCGTAAAGATGCTGATTTCCAGTTTCAGGTCCTCAGGGAGGCTATCGAGGAGGTTGGGCCACAAAATGTGGTCCAAGTAGTGACAAATGCAGCCCATGTGTGTAGAGCAGCAGGGAGACTCATTGAGGCAGCCTATAGACACATTTGGTGGACCCCATGTTGTGTGCATGCCATGAACAATGCACTCAAGGACATGGGGAAGATAGACTGGATTAGAGGAGTGGTCACCGATGCAAGAGATGTGCAGATGTTTATCTGCAACCACCACACTTCACATGCACTCTTCAGGACCTTCGCGAAGAAGGAGTTCTTGAAACCAGTTGAGACTAGATATGCATCCTATTTCATTCTATTGGAGAGAATGATTGAGTTGCAAGAGGCATTGCAACTCATGGTTATGACTAATCAGTGGAATAGGTGGGCTGAGGCCAAGACAAAGCAGGGGAGAAGGGTGAAGGAGATAGTGAAGAGTGATGTGTTTGGACTGATGCGAAATACATTGTCTCCATCATTTCTCCAGTATTCCAGGTGATCAAATATGGGGATGGGGATGCACCTAACCTTGGAGAGGTGTATGAGTGCATTGACTCTATGCTTGACCAGATGAGGGCTGCTGTGCGAGTGAAGAACCCCTCTTTAGCATTCTACAATGAGCAAATCTGGCCTATCATTTAGCATAGATGGGACAAGTTGAACACTCCTTTGCATATGGCTGCCTTTGCCTTGAATCCTAAGTGGTACAAGGCTAGACCGGGTAGACTAACACCGATTCAGGATGATTAGGTGAAGGCGGGTTTCTTTAGGTGCATAGAAAAGATGTTTGATTCCAGAGATGTCGGCACAATGCGCACTGAGTGGGGAAGATTTGCCACTCTTAGATGTTATTCAGATGCGGCAAGGATGGATATAGACACTATGGCACATGAGGACCCACTTTTGTGGTCGAATTGTCATGGCCCGAAATCTTTGATCACCACTCTAGCCATCCGTTTGCTATCCTAGGTTTCCAGTTCTTCAACTGCTGAGAGGAATTGGTCTACATATAGCTTCATCCACTCTCTTAAGAGGAACAAACTTACCTCTAAGAGAGCAGAGAAGCTTGTGGCTGTACATAGTGCTTTGCGTCTCATGGACCGCAAGACACTTCTGTACAAGGATATTCCAGCGGCACGATGGGATGTAGAGCCAGAGGAGCCTTCACAGATTAATGAGGATGATCCTACCACTTCAAATGCAGGGCTAGTTGGTGTGAGCTTGAGGGACCTTGATCTTCAAGAGTCCAACAGTTCCAGTGAGAGGAGTTCGCAGATGATTAGAGGCCTCCATTAGCTACATTTTGAGTTTTGTCATTTTGTCTTTGACTCTAGTCTCTTTTGTAATGCTATTGCTACACGTATTTGTATTTGGCTACTCATTGTAATGATGAATCATGTAATCATCTTTATTATTATAGACTTTGCAATGGCATCAGATATTCGTATTTTCGTTTTTCTTTTTCGATATTCATATGATAGAAATGAGAAATCTCCAATTTGACAATTTCATTTGTCAAATTTTATTTAGCATTTAGCAATTAGTATTACTAATCTAAGTAATCTTGGTATTTCCTATAGTTTCATTTGAAATCTAATTCTTATACTGTTATACTGTTATACATCTTTTCAAAACTAGTTTTTCAAGTACTATATGTATATATATGAGCACCACCACCCCGCCACCCCCCCTGTCGCCGTCCCCTAATTTAAGCCCTTGGTCCCCCCATCCCCAACGCCCGTGGAACACTGGATTCCGATGAATTGATGGATTGGATCTCGGAGATGGAGAAGTATTTTGATTTTGAAAACATTGCAGACTAAAGGAAGGTGAAATATACTTGTACCCGGTTGAAACGTCATGCATCTCTTTGGTGGGAACACTTGCAAGTTGATAGACAAAGAAGAGGTAAAGAGAAGATTAAGACATGGGATCAAATGGTTGCTAAATTGAAATCAAAGTTTATGCCGGCGAATTATCAAGTGGATTTGTTCCGGAAGTTGTAGAACTTGAGACAGAAGGAATCTAGTGTGAAGGAGTACACCGAAGCATTTTACAAGCTGAATATCAGATCCGGACATGTTGATGATGAAGTCGAACAAGTTGCAAGATATTTGAATGGATTATGGATGTCTATACAAGATGAACTCAGTTTGATCAAATTAGAGTGTTGAAGAGGTTTATTAGTATGCCCTAAAGGCTGAAGAAAAGTTGAACAAAAGACATGAGCAGAGACAGAGAGGTAGAGGTGGAAGGTTTACCGGAGGTAGATTTCAAGGAGGAAGAGGATATACTGGAGGTAGAGGAACCTGTATAGATCAGAACAAGGACAAAGAAGTGAACAAAGAAGGAAATTCATATCGGAAAGATGATAGAAATTTCTACTGGAGGAGAGAACCGGATGGCTACCGGAATGAGAATTTTGGAAGACAGGACAAGAGGGCATTTAGAGGAACTTTCTATAAGTGTGGAGGAGAAGGACATCGTGCCTTTGAATGCAAGAAGACAGGGAATACCGGAAGAGCAGTAGTGGTGGAAGAAAGCCCCACTGGATCAGCTAACAAAATGGAAGATGGAGAATTGTTGATGATGAGGAGAGTTTTGTGTCATATCGGAGAAGATGAAGAGCCCTTGCAGAGGAGGAATTTGTTCAAGACTAGATGTAAGGTATCCAGTAAGTTTTGTAAATTTGTTATAGATAGTGGTAGTTTGGATGATCTTGTTTCTGAAGAGATGGTGAATAAGTTGAATTTGGAAAGATTGAAACACCCTTAAGCCTTATCAGATAGCATGGATTCAGGATGAACATAAGTTGTTGGTAAGTGAGCAATGTTTGGTGAAATTGAAAATTGGGAATTATCATGATGAAGTTTTGTGTGATATTATGCCTATGGATATCTGTCATCTTTTGTTGGGTAGACCTTGGCAGTTTGATAGACAGGCAATACATGATGGGAGGAAGAACATATACACCTTTGTGGGAAATGGAATGAAGCAAACCTTGTTACCTTTGGAGGAGCCTTTAAAGAGTGAAGTCTGTACGAACGCTAGGATCTGTTTGGTGGTTGGAAGGAAGTTCCTGGATGGAATGAGACATGAGAATGTGTGTTTTGCCTTGTGTTGTGCGGATTGCACACCCATCCCCGTCCTGGATAGGGACCCTCGTTTTTGGTTTGAGTCTGCTCGATGATTGAGAGAAAGTCCAAGTAAGGTTGCAGAAGCAAAGGTAAAATCACGAAACCCTCTCAGAGCCCGAAATTTGGAGTCTTAAAGCGTTAAAAGGAGAAGTCGTGCATCTTGGCCATTCAGGCCAAAAACCACTTAAACTCTCATTTTGGTCCAACAAGCCGAAAATGCACAAGGAAAACGCTAATGCGAAGTCAAATCGCGCAAATACGTCTTCTAGGCCGAGAATGATAGAATCACTACAACCTCTCAAAATCCTTTTTGAAGCCGAAAATGGAGAGCTAGGGCAAAAGTCGTGCATTTCCAGTAGGCATGGCCGAAATTTGAAACAAAGTTAGCAAATCGCCCAATATCCCCATGCCGAAAATAATAGAAGACTCTTAAAGCTCGCGAATTTCCTTTCTAAGCCAAAAATTCCCAAAGCTCACAAACTTATCGAATTTGCCGAAAATAATAAGAGACTTTTCAAACTTGCGAAAAGGCCCAAAAGACCGAAAATAGTTAATCGTGCAAAAAGGCTCAATAGGCCGAAAAGTGAGGAGAGAAGACTAAGTTAAAATAGTACAAAATGGTCTCATAAGCCGAAAAAGGGACAAATCAGCTTAAAGAGCCGAAATTCACCAAAACTGACAAAATCGTCATGTACGCCAAAGATAAGCAAAAGCTCAAAATCGCGCAAAATAAGGTTTAAGGCCGAAAAACATTAAAAAGCTCCCAAAACTCGTCAAAGATGTTTCTAAACCAAAAGAAACAAAATCGCGAAATATGGCTAGGTAGCCCGAATAAGATGTAAACCCTATCTCGCAAACCAATAAAATGCCCAAGTTCGCATTTTAACCTCAGAGGCCGCAATACAACTTAAGACTTTCAAATCGGCTTCTAAAGCTGAAATGTAAGACAAGGCTCTCAAAATTGACTTAGAGGCCGAAAAGGGCTTCAAAGTTCAAAGTCGCTAAAACTCAAAAGAAAAAGCCTTATAAGGCCCGAAAACATTAAAGCTTGCAAAATTGGCATTTAGGCCGAAATTGCCAAGAAAGGCTAAAATTGCGAAAATAAACTTATAAGCCGAGAGGAAAAGGAAAGTCCAAGTCACGCATCTCTGTCTAAATCGTTGAATTCCGCTAAGGAGTTTTAAAAAAAGAAAGCTTGTGAATTGTCAAAGTCGGCTGAAAGTGAAGGCAAAGACACTTTATAAACTTAGAAACATCTCTCATTCCAACTCCAAGGGTCGAAGTCAGGAAAACATAACTTAAAAGATCATCTCCCATTTCATCCGAGCAATCCGAAAATCAAAGCAGGGCATCCAAAGGGTGAAAAGGTAAATCTATCAAACCTCTTAAATGGCCAAATTTCGCTCGAAATTAAAATGGAAAGCCAAAATCTCACATTTTAGGTGAAGTGTTCGAAATTGGATATGCTTCTTAAAATGGCTTGAACATAACATCTCGCAATTCACCTCTCATGCCTGAATTTCATCTAAGGATTGGATTTCATGTTTGAGGAGAGACATTTAAAAGATACATCTCACAAAGAGCTTCACGAGTCGGACGTTAGAAAACTTAATATTTGTCAAATTAATTTAATTAATTTTTCAAATTGATTTATTAAAGTGAGATTGATTGTTCGCAGGTCGAAGGCACCGTTTGAAAGAACCAAGAGAAAGCTTGAAACATCAAGGAGCCTTGATCGCGATTAAAGCTGGAGAAGAAGATCCAGAGTACGAGATCGGAACCAAGCATTGGGAAGCATGTTGCTGAACCATTGAGCAACAAGCTAAAGTCCACCACCGAGACCAAAGACCAAAGAACACTCCGAATGCTGCAAGTCTATGCATTCTCGAGAAATACGCAACTGGATTTAATTCTAGAAGTTCAGTTTTTGAAAACTGAAACTGTTTTATTGTAAAGAGCTGCCTGTGGGTCCCACTCAAGATATTTTAAAATAGAGGGGATACGGGTCAGTTATGTTCAACTACCGGATAGGCCCAAATTGAAGCCAAACAATTATAGGTAGTTGAGAAGGTGGTTGGGTAGATAACTAAGAATTAAGTGGGTATGGGCAGGCTTATTTTGTGGAATAAATCAGGACCCTTGGATGCAGTCCATCCTGGCCACCGGTTCAAATTGTCAATCTATAAAAGGCAGAGGCCTTTCTTTTGTAAAGGGTTAGAATTTTGTAGTTAGATTTTAGAGTTAGAATAGGTTAGATTTTAGGCATATCATAGAGATGCTACAGAAATTGTTGTAATGGCAGCTGGAACAAATATATGAACATTGAAATATGGTGTTTGTTGTCTTTGTTTTAGTCTATTTGCATCGTTTCTTTCAGCTGGTTAATTTTAGAGTGCAGGGATTTTAATGGTGAAGTGTAGAGGGGTATTTGATGCATTTTTGGTTCATACCATTGGGGGTCTGCTAATTGTAGGTCACCATGCATGGTTAGTCTGAACCCAAACTGTGCTTAGTTCAATTGTAGGTGTTCGTCTTAGGCTGCGCCAAAATTGGGTGCCTAAAACGAGTATCTCCGGTCTGAAAATCCTTCATCCCTTGGAGCTTGCACTGTTCTTATCTAGTTGTGAGGGTGTCTCTGGCAAAACAAGAATTGGTTTGTTGAAATCTGTCTACCCGCTACATCAACTGTTATCATCCTTGTCCTTAGGCTTCCTGAACCCTTCCTCTTTGCTTTTTATTTCGCAATCTGAGAATCGCAGCAGACCACTTGGTTGCAAAACGTAAGACCCCTTGTGCTCCCAGCAAAACACATCGATCACTGAGTTATCCCGCAGTCAAGAGCTAACAATCGAAACCTTGAGGTCATCCCCATTGATCAATTAAAAACAACATTATGGATTTCCTTATCTCAAGAGAGGATAGGATACTTAGCGAGTACATTCTATTCTGCGTTGGTCGGATGGAGTCGTAGTTCCGCGACTTTAGCCACGTCAACACCTTGGTTCCTAAGAAGACTGAGAGACCGGAACCGGAAGAAGAACAACCAGAAGAGATAAAAGATTTGCTGACAGAATATGAAGACATCATTTCAGATAATGTGCTTGATGGATTGCGACTGGTAAGAAGTATTAGTCATTGCATGGATTTGATTCCCGGAGCTAGTTTGCCTAACAAAGATGCACATTGGTTGACACTGGTAGAGAATGAAGAGCTAAATAGACAAGTGCAGGAGCTGTTGAAGAAAGGTTTGATCAAAGAAAGTTTGAGCGCTTGTGCAGTACCAGCAGTGTTAACATCTAAGAAGAATGGAGAATGGAGTATGTGTACCGATTGAAGAGCAATAAACAAGATCACAGTGAAATACCGGTTTCCTTTTGCCTAGGATGGATGACATAATGGACTGTTTGTGTGGAGCCAGATACTTTACAAAGATAGATTTGAAGAGTGGATACCATCAAATTAGGATCAAAAAAGGAGATGAGTGGAAGACAACATTCAAGACAAATGAAGGACTGTATGAATGGTTGGTGATGCCTTTTGGGTTAACTAATGCACCGAGTACTTTCATGAGGTTGATGACTGAGGTATTGAAGAAATTCTTGGGTAATTTTATTATTGTGTACTTGGATGATATTCTGATTTTCAGTAAGACAAAAGAGGAACATTTGTTGCATATGAGACAAGTTTTGTAGAGGTTGAATGAAGAGAAGTTGTTGATAAACCTTAAGAAGTGTACTTTCATGAAGGAAGAGTTAGTCTATTTGGGATTTGTGATATTCGATGATGGATTGAAGATGGACCCTGAGAAAGTGAAAGCAATTGTTGAGTGGCCTACACTGGAAAGCATTGGAGAGGTAAGGTCATTTCACGGATTGGCTAGTTTTTACTGGAAGTTCATCAGAAATTTTAGTATAGTTTGTAACCCTATGACTGAAACCATGAGAGGAGATAAGAAGGAATTCAAGTGGATCACCGAAGCAAACAAATTTTTTTGAGTTATTGAAGCAGAAAGTAACTGAGCAGCCCGTGTTGGCTTTACCGGATTTCAATAAAGTATTTCAAGTGGATTGTGATTCAAGTGGAACAGCAATTGGAGCAGTCTTGAGTCAAGAAGGGAGAGCAGTAGCTTATTTTAGTGAGAAGTTGAATGATGCTAGGAGAAGATATTCAGTGTATGATCAAGAATTCTATGCCATAGTTCAAGCCTTGAAGAAGTGGAGACATTACTTGTTGCCTAAGGAGTTTGTGTTCTATACAGATCATCAAGCCTTGCAGTATTTGAACAATCAGAGTAAGTTGAATCAGAGACATATGAGATGGGTAGAATTTTTGCAGAGTTACACCTTTGTGTTGAAGCATAGAAGTGGTAAATCTAACAAAGTTGTTGATGCATTGTGTAGGAGAAGGAATTTGCTGACAGAGATGAGAGTGACAGTGTTAGGATTTGAAGAGTTGAAGACCTTGTATGAGGATGACCCAGATTTTGGAGAACCTTGGAAAGCATGTAAAGAACCGGTTATTGCAGGTAGGAGTAAGTGGTTGGATTATTTCATTCAGGATGTGATGTTATTCAGAGGAGTTCAGTTGTGCATACCTAAGAGTTCTCTGAGGGAGAATCTGATTGAGGAGAAACATGGTGGAGAATTGGTCGGACACTTTGGTGTTGACAAAACAATAGCCTTGGTGAGTGAGCAATACTTTTGGCCCCAAATTCATAAGGATGTTAAGAAATTTGTGTAGAGTTGTAGAATTTGTCAAGTTGCAAAAGGGAGTAGTCAGAATGTGGGATTGTATAAACCTTTGACAGTACCGGTAAGACCTTGGGAGGATATAAGCATGGATTGCCTAAAACACAGAGAGGGAATGATTCTATATTTGTGGTGGTGGGTAGATGGCTCATTTCATACCTTGTAGGAAGACATCAGATGCAGTGCATGTAGTAGACCTATTTTTCAAGGAAGTAGTGAGATTGCATGGATTACCTAAGAGCATAGTTTCAGACAGACACTAAGTTTGTTGGTTACTTTTGGAGAACACTTTGGAAGAAGATGAAGACAGATTTGGAATTCAGTTCTACTTTTCACCTGCAAACTGATGGATAGACAAAGGTAGTAAACCGGAGTTTGGGAAATCTACTGAGATGTTTAGTTGGAGATAAAACCGGAAGTTGGGATTTGATTCTTGCACAAGCAGAGTTTGCCTACAACAATTCAATGAATAGGAGCACCGGAAAAACACCTTTTGAGATAGTTACCGGAGTGCATCCCAGAGGTATATGAGAATTAAGGGATATCAACAGTGATGACAGGAGAAGTTCAGAAGCAAAAGACTTTGCAAACCACATGGCAACATTACATATTCAGGTTAAGCAGCATTTGGAAGATATGAACAAGTATAAGGAGAAGGCAGATGAGAAGAAGAGTCAAGAGACAAGGAATTTGAAGTTGGTGATGAAGTGATGGTGTATCTGAGAAAGGAGAGATTCCCAGTTGGAACCTATAACAAGTTGCAGATGAAGAAGTTTGGACCCTGTAAGATCTTGCGGAAATTCAGTTCTGGAAATGCATATGAAGTGGAGCTACCGGATGACTTGAACATATCACGTATATTCAATATTGCAGATCTTCATGAGTATCATGAACTAGAATTCAGTGAAGACAATATTGCAGACTTGGAGAAACAGTTGCCCTAGAAGGAACCAGATCAGATTCAAGACATTTTGGGCAGTAGGATTGGGCGTAGTACCCGGAGCAGTCAGTATAAGGAATATCTTGTGAAGTGGAAAGGCAGACTAGTTGAAGATTCATCTTGGATTTCTCAGGCAGAGGTAGACCGCCTTGGTTTTCCTTTGACCCCAGCAAAGTGAGAGACTCACTTTTCAACAACCCCAAATGTCTGATGCAGGAGCATCCTCGATTCATGACAATCTTGCATCAACCAAAAATATTTCTTTTCTGTTTTGCTTTTTGTTTGCAGTTTCAACATTTCTTTCTGTGTGTACCGGTTTTGGCTCGCCGGATCCCGTGGAGTTGGATTCTACTTGAAGACTTGATCATCTTTCTTATTTCCAGACCGCATCGCATTTGGATCATTTTCTGGCAAGATATCGCTACCAATTTCCATGACATTTTCCTGTTACCGATTGACAGTTCTTTGTTACCGGTTGCCTGGACCTATTTTGGCGATCTACTGGAACCCCTTCCAAAGCTTGCGGAGCCTTGGGCGTTGATTCTGATGTTCTTTGGCATGTGGCCGACCTTTTCCCGCAATCTACACTTCATCCTTTGGATTTTTCAGAGGAATCTCTTAGCAGAGGTTGGTTTTTCATGTTAGGTCTTGTTCTTCGGGTTTTGATCCCCTTTGGGCCGACCACATCCTCTTGGATCGTATATATATATATATATATATATATATATATCATTGTAATTAAGCATTAGAGATCATCAAGAGGATCAAAGTAGTTAAGACTGAGCGTAGAAGATAGATCTAAGGATTTAAGGTTCCGGTTGTGACCTTTTATGTATGTTCTAGTAGGCCTGTGAGCCGGTTTTCTGTAATCCGGTTGTTACCGGTTGGTTGTATTCAGATTTCATGTTATAATTCAAGCTGTTCTCCATCGCCTCCATCATATCCTTGTGTTTCCGTTGTGTTTACTCTTGCTGACCGGTTTGGACTGATCTCTTTGAGGTCCTTCCTTACCGGTGATTGCACCAGTTTTGAATCATCCCCTTTCTGCACAATGATGAATGGTTGAATTTACTGTGATTTGCTATGAAGAAATCCCTTCTCCAAAACCGTTTTCCCTTAGGGTTTTCATCCTAGAGTATAGTTGGAGTGAATGCCTAAATTTAACAATAGGAAATGAAAATGACCAAAAGATATTAAATTTCCTGTTGTGACTCCTTTTAATATCCCCTTCGAACTTTCAATAAACTTTTTTAGTTTTTACTTTATTTCTCATAAAGTGGCCTTTTTAATTTTTAATTCACTTTTAGGTTCTTGAAAAGTCATTATAAACTTAAATGGTCACTTTTAATAAAAGTAATTTATTAAACCAAAATTTCCTATAAAATAAGAATTTAAGACAACTTAATTTATTTAGTTAAATTATTCTTTGAAGCCCTTGAATTAGCTTGAGGGAATGAAATAGGCTAAAGGGTCCTCTCACCTAGGTCGAAGAAGGGGATGTTACAACCCTCCTTCCCTGAAATTGTCTATCCTCGAGCAATTGTAGATTTAGATGCTCAAGAATCTACTCCCCTTCCCAAGTGGCATCTTCTGGAGGCAAATCCGTCCAACTATAATATACTCTTCCACCGTGTTTCTAGAAGTGTCCCTTTTAACCTCTTTAATTTCCATAGGCTAATTTTGAACTTTATTTGAGAATAATTAATTAATTAAATTTTAAATAGTGCTGAGCTTCTCGGGATTATTTATATGTAATTAATTAAAAGTTGAAAATTTATAAAGTGACTTTATTTTGTGTCAATGGAAAATTTATGAAGTGGGTTACTTTATGACACTAAAACTAGCTATCAATGCCTTTGTGTGTTGCTACTTCAGTAAAATTTATTTCTTTCCTTTTATAGTTTCACTCTTGAAAGCAACTTCCAAATTGCATGATTTCTTGTTTAAAGAAAAGTAAAACTAATTTCTCAATATTTTCTATTTACTAATGCAGGACAAATAACAAATATCTTGGTAATTCCACAAATCTTGTTTCATGCAAAGGGTTGTCAGAAAAACAGCAGCAAAGGATGTTTGCCTGGTATACCAGTTTCTTCTTTAGAAAAGTCCTCAAAGCCAAGAACCAGATTGGAAGAAACAGTAGCAATCATACCTTCATACTGTTCATTGGAGGAAGAACTTGCTCAAAGTAGATCATATAGTGCAGCTTCAATGAAGCAACAAATCCTAGATCTCGAGGTCTATCTTATGTGCCTCTTTTTACCATTGAAATAAATGTCTCCTAAATCAATTGGCAATTAAATAAATCAACTTCTTATGTGATTCATCTTTATTTTAACTTCTTTTTGATCTGACATAAGTCATACCTAAAAGATATCTTACACATAAATTAGTAGTTTGTGTTCATAAACAACTTAATACCATTTATTATTTGTTTTTTACCTACTACACAAAATACTAACAAAATTTCAAAAGCAGGAAATGAAGAATCTTTCTTAGTTATTTTGTTTTGAATTTATCCAAATAGTATAGAGCTTTCTAACTTCTGGTTGCTTAAGTCAAATGTACTTAAAATTGAGTTTCGACTTTCGAGTCATAGAAGCATATGTTCTGTCATTTACCAATTGGATGCTATTTCATTGGTTTGCCTCTCAAATATTACTATTTATGCATCTTATGGAAAGTTACTGATACTTCCCCTAAGCTGTTTGGGTATATGTATCCGCATATTGGATACCAAATACAGATATGATACTTCTGGATGCTATATGCATACCATATCCAGACATATCCATATGGGGTTATATTTGAGCTACATGTTCGGGTAGCACACCACACTCTCATGTTGTATCCAGTTTTGTAACAACCCACCCTACTTTTTATTTTTATTTTTATGTTTGCAATATAAAGATGTGAATGCAAGTTCTTCAACACTTCTGATCACCTAGATCTCAAAGTGGGAAAGGTGAGTATATACAATGCCTCCATCCACATAGCTAATTTAAATGAATGCAATTACAAATTGATATGGTGGCAAGCCGACCAAAATATGCTAGTGGTAGAGCCAGCCTAATTTACACGTCTTCAATGGATTGCATAAAATGACATGCAGGTGGCATAGCCAACCTATCAACACCTCTTTGACAAACTACATGTTTGCAATGAAAGCCACTGGCAAAATATCTAAGTTTGACTTAGACCAAAATTGTCAATAATGCCAGCTTGTTCATGCCAAAACAGGCTGAATGATTTGCAAAGGTGATTGCCAGTAAACCGTCTAGTCTTACAATATGGTGTGCATACAAAAGATAGTGGTACTTGTGGACGAGGAATACAGCATCTATTTTTTTCTGCAGTCTTACAGGAAGATCGTAAGTTGCACATCCTTGAGAGTATACCACAGCTTCTTCCAAATGGGAAATGAAACCATGTTTTCTTGCTAATAGAATTGTTGATACAAAGTCTAGCACACATTTTCCTGCAACCAATACCTACACTATCAAATGCCACTTGCATTACGATAATAACAAAAGGGAAAACATGTGATGAAAGTTTAAAAGGTGTATAAAATAAGAATCAAGCAAAGGAAGGAAGAAGAGATGAGATTTCTGAATTTCTTTTGAAATATGCATTTCATCAAAAGAATTCTAAAAAACACTTGGACTATCCTTCATTACCATTAGGATATCACTAAAGTATATTCAGCTTCTTCTTGCAGCATTTTGGATTATATTAAATTTAATCTATGCTTATTTAAATTCAATCCAGCTATTTCTCATAGATTACTATGATTATGAAACAAACTCATTAAAAAACACTCAAGATCTCTTGTTCATAAACTTGCATTGTCGGCCTATTTTGCATGAGGTGAAATGAATCCTAGAACTAGAAAACGAAATGAACTTTCCACACCATAAAGATTATAATAGCTAGAGTAGGAATTCAGTGCAAGAATTGAACAAGAGTATTTAGAAACCCACCACATGAATATTATTGGCTCTCACCCATTCAACAAATGCATTGGAGCCATCTTTTTGAATGCAACCAATAAGGACATTTATGCTATCGTTGCGCCTTATGACAACATCTGCATCATTCTCCAACCATTTAAGGGCTGTCAAGCATAAAATAAAAATGCAAATTTACTTACTAAAATAATAACTATGTATCCATGATTGCTAAAGAAATAGATCCATTGCATCTTGAAGGATTAGCCAAAAATATAATACATAAAGCTTTAAACACATAACAAGGATAATAATGCATTAAGAATTTAAGAGTCTAAAGAACATGAAAAGATCCATTTTGTTATCATTAGTGATCACCCAAGATGCTTGAAACAATACCTCAAATATTGTCATATGATATTAAATTCACAGAACTCATACAAAAATCTATTTACAATATGCAAATTACCCAAAGTAGAGATTTCTAACCAATGACAATGTGCAAAGACTAGTAGAAAACAAATCAAATAGTAGTAAAACCTTTTTTCCACCAAGAAAAAATGTTATGCAACATTTATACTAAAAAGCTAAAGCAATACCTAGAACAAGATTTTATTCACCAGTTCCTATGATGCAATGAGGAGGATAAGGAGACTTCGACTAATTTCAAAGATGTGTGTCAAGGAATGCCAGCATTGGCCATTTTCGAACACTAAATTCCCTGGTCATTTTCACAATCTCATCCATCATAACATTTATGTGTTGATTGGGGTCTTGGGGACCCTACTAGAGGGAGATCAAATTAATTGTTGTTCTCCAAATGTTCTATTAATTTTGTATTAGGTAAATGTAGAATATCAAAATTGAGAGAACATAAAATCATAGTTGAACTACTCGCCAAAACCGAAAACTCACCAAGGCCTGAAAAAGAAAACTCAAGAAAAAATCGGCCAATACTCGGCAAAAAACTCGGCCGATACTCGGCAAAACACTCGGGAACTTAAAAAATTGCTTAAATTTAATTAGAAATGCATTTTTTTTGCAAAATTCAATGAAAAGATGTATCCAATGAGCCAATAAATGAGAACACAAAAGAAACAAGCTGAGTCTAGATACATTTAAACGCAAAGCGGGTACAAAATCACATCTTCATGAGGAATGTTGATGGCTGGAAGCAAAATTGTAAATAGTTTTTGTACAACTAAAAGTAAATACATCATTACAATTACATCTTTCTCTTCCCATCTCTAGAAATAAACTAAGGGAGAGGTAGAACTAGAGGGTCTAGTCCTAGAAGTCTGCACGACGCATGACTATGCCTCCTCGCTTGATATGTCTGACTCAGGTTGTGGCTCATCCTCCATCGTGGATGTAGCTCTGCCTCTAGCTTCTCTTGGCACTAGAAATGACTCCTCATCCTCCTCATCCTCCTCAATATCATTCAGTGTGAAACCAAATCCACGCCCCTCCTCCATAGCCTGCCTCTCCAAATCATTGACGTCATCCTTTGTAAACAATGGAGGTTGCTCCTGTGATGTCCAATCACTGTAAGGATCTATATCATCCAAATCAATTGGACCAGCTGCTGCTTCCTCTACCTTCCTTATGCGCGATCGAAGATTATATTGCACAAAGACAAGGTCATTGAGGTGTTTTTGAGCTAACTTGCTCCTCTTCTTTGTGTGGATGGCCTCAAACAAGCTCCAATTCCGCTCACAATTGGATGAACTACAAGGCTGACATAAGATTTTGAGGGCAAATTTTTTGAGATTTGGGGTATTTCACCCCAACTTTGCCACCAAGCATCTTCAAAATAAAATATTGAAAAGTTAGAAAGCAAAGAGAAAAGCGAAGACATATTTATCAATTACTCTAGACCCCAAAATCTAAATGGCAAATGTCATACCTAGGGTTTAAGTGGTTCTTCCTCTCCTTGACAGCTCTGAAGAGAATAGCTTACCCCTTGCTTCCTCATAATTTTGGAGTTCGGCCACAACGAGGTCTCTCACCTCAACCTTAGGTATCATCTTCTGAATGCATGTAGTGAGGCCCTCCATGACCTCTCCATTAGGATCTGAGTAAGAATCCCCGAACTTAAAATGGGGGTTGAGGAAGTATCCTGCTGCATGAATGGGTTGGTGGAGCTGATTGTTCCACTTCTTATCAATAATTTCTCAGATGGGATCAAATTTGAGTCTATCCCCCTTGTAGTAATTTTTGATAGACTCCTTGGCCCTATCCATGGTCTCATAAATATATCCCATTGGGGTTTGATCCCCATCTATCAAGTGCAGATTTCTAACCAAGGGCTCAGACACTTACAATTGAAAAATACAAATTATAAAAAGGTTAATTAATGAAGTTACAAATTAATAATGAGAGACTTGAATCAAGAATAATTAAAAATTCAAGTTTGAAAGTTACCTTCACAATCTCTGTAGCCTTTTGTGCGAAATGGTTATCGAAGACTACACATGCGACACCCTCTCCTTCAGGCTTCTTTGAATAAGGTGAGTATAGCCATGCTTGACTCACAAACATTTGTTTCAAAGAAGTCAATGCACCAAGAATGCTTTGCAACGTTAAGAAAATCGTTGCAAACATTGTGACACCGGATCTCACCAAATCTCTCCCTTGAGTGTGCTCTCTCATCAAATGTAGAACCCAAGACTGATTGTAAATATATTTTGTGATCCTCCTTGCATCTTCCACAACTAGAGTCACCCAATCAAGTTTTCCTGTGTTTTCCAAATGAAGGTCAAGGACATATGCTGCACAAGGTGTCCAAAAAAGAGTGGGGTACCTATCTTGGAGGATTCTATGTACTGCCACATATGTCGTTGCATTATTTGTGATTATTTGCACCACATTCTCTACTCCCACATCCATGACAATGTGCTCCAACATTCCAGCCAATGTTTATGCATTTTTCACCTTATTGGAGGCATCGACTGATTTCAAGAACACCACATTGTCCTTGCAAGCAACCAAAAAATTAATAATGGTGCAATTTTTGCCATCTGTCCACTAATCAAAAAGAATGGTGTAGCCATATTTTCTCCATTCTTTTCTTTGGTCTTCCACTTCTTTTGCCCTATCAACTACATTTGGGAACAACCTACAAGAACAAAGTGAAATTAGGTCTTAGTACACAATTTTGATTTAATAAACAAGAAAAACAATTAAAAATGTAATCAAGTGGACTATTTACTAACCTCCCACCCAAATCCTTGTGAGAAGGGACCTTGTACCCTTTTCTTGAAACTATCATTGCGGTAACCAAATTTAGCCAATAAGGATTGTCTACCACATTGAATGGCATGTTGTTGAAGTACCAATAATCAGCACGTGCAATGTCTGCTTTCTCATGTGCCTCCCTATTCCATCCAGTGGCCTTTAATGATGGTTGTGCTCCAGGTGTGTTCATGGGCACAAAATAAATACCTATAGACTGTGTCCTTGATGGTGATGCAGCAGGTACTCTACTAGAAGAAGCAGAAGTGGTGGCAGAGGTGGTGCTAGGTTTGCGGATACGTGGACCACGATGAGATCCCACTATGCCCTGAAGTGCTTCTTCTTCTTCTTCTTCTTCAATGTCAACTGAAGCACCTTGAGATTCAGCTATGGATGCTCTCATGGCTAGTTTGGCCCTCTCCCTTTGCAATTTTTTCTCTTCCCCAACTGAAAGTATGGCATTAATGTCTCTTTTTTATTTCTTTGGTGGCCCCAGGACGTACCCTAGTATCATGCTTCTCGATGCCTGCAAGGTGGTATTTGAGGTCGTTTATGTAATGTCCTCTTCTCAGGCATGATGTTTCAGTTGACCGATGGCCTATTTCAGAGACCCGTAGGCTACTCAATGGGTGAAATTAGGGTTTCTAGTTTTGGAGGTTGTTGTTGCTCGTGAATTAGAGTTTGGATCATGGATTTTTTCTGGGTTTTCAGATGGCTTCGTAGTGGTATGTCCGGCTTTGCATTTCGAGCACTTTTGGAATTTACTATTTTTAGTAAATTCTATTTCTGGCAGTGGTCCTGATTATTTCGGCACAGTTGGTTCTCTTCTTCAGTTGGTTCAGTTGGCTTCGTCACTTTTGGCCTTGGGATGTTTTTGGAGAGATAAGTTTATTTCATTTAAATAATGTTATGTTTTAATGTTATATTTTAAAGTTGACCCCTTGGCCTAGCTTCATCACTTCAAGTTGTTTTAAAAGGTGGTCTTCAAGGATGGACGCATCATGGAAGGGATTTAATATTTCCTAAGGTCTAAAATCTTGCTTATGAAAAGGGGTGCCAACTTTATGAAGAGAAGTGAATTAAAATAAAGGTTAATTAAAGCTTTTAAAAGTGGCGCCATCTCTTGGAGGAAAATTCAAATGTGAAATTAGGGCACACTTTCTAGAAGCCTCTTGAGATTCCTTGTTAAGCTTATAAATGGAGGCCCCTTCCCTTCATTTGGGCATCTTATGTCTATTATAATGTTACTTTGCCGGAATGGTATTGGGGTTGCTTCGAGGAATGAATGCCTCCTAGCCTTGGCATTGCTTCTTGCTTGAAAGATAGCAACTAGTGGTGATTTAGTGTAGTTGTGAGAGTTTGTAGTGAGGATTGCATTGTAGCTTGAGTTATGTTGGAAGTTCAGTTATTTGCATTTCATTTCATTTTCGGGAGTTGCGGTTAGTAGGGCAGATTTGTAGTTTCACTCATATATTTCAAAACAAAAACATATTCATTCTGGGTATTGCATATTTCCTCTTGTTTTGGCTGGGCGCTCCTTTGTGCAAATTTGCAGATTCTAATATGAAGTGTTTTATTTTATAGAGAAGAATCGCCATTCTTGCCTGGCATCACTGCTGGGAATTGCCTTGGGGTTCGTGTTAAATAATCTGTTGGGTTAATGTCTGATTTCTTGGTATTGGTTTGGTCGCCTCCTTCATAGGAAGCCATTGCTTTTGGTTTTGGGTCATTTGGACTCGTATTGAGAGAGTAATGAGCATTTTAGTGATTCCATGGTGTTGCTGATTAAGCATTTCAAGTGCAGGTTTGTCATAAATCAGAATATTAAGATTGATCCTTGAGAAGAATTTCTTGGACTTATCATTTTTGTTAAGCCCGGGAGAGTTTTCTATATTGTTGCAGCATTGTATAGTCTTAATCTTAGGATCTTGGCAAGCATTCACTATCAAATTGTAAGCTGAACAGTAGTACTGGCAGCATTTCTTCTCATTTTCATTTCACGCTTGTTATTTACATTTAATTCCATTTCTAAGTTCTTAGCATCTCCGCCATATGGTAGCTCCATTCCCACCTTGGGTTTGAAAGCACATGCTTGGTGTCAAGTTTTCCTTTCAGCAGTTGTAATTGTAAAGATCCTCTGACCATATGGTAGTCCATCTTGGGCACATTCTTGGTTAGAGTTGCTTTCAGCATGCACTAAGAGCCTCTGACCATATGTTAGTCCATTTTGGGCACATTCTTGGTTAGAGTCACTTTCAGAATGCTTTAAGACCCTCTGACCATATGCTCACGCCTTGCCCAACTCGGGATCCTGGTGTACATTCTTGGTTAGAGTTGTATTCCGCATCGTTTTGGTTTAAGTGCTAACCCTAACGTATGTGTGTTGCATTACTTTTTGTAATTGAAAAATTGAAAAAATTGGTCTGGGATATTTCAGTGGTATCAGAGTTTCACATCCCGCCATCCTGTGAAACAAACCTTCTATGAGTGACAGAGAAAGAAGATACTTAGCAAGGGAAGATAAGAGGGCTGCAAGTCAGTTTCAGTTTCAGTGGTATCAGGTTCCTGAAAGTCAGACAGCATCAGAGGTTTTGAGGGCTCATTGGGATTCTTCTCCGGAAACAGAAATGGGGGACAGTGAGAGGCCAGTGGGTGGTACTGAGAGGTTTACAAGCAGTCAGGATGAAAGTGGCAAAGGAAGGGAAAGAACACCAAGTCCGGGAAGGAGGTTTGAGAGGAAGATGGATGCCTTATTGGATATGGTATCTCTCATGATGGGGAAAATGGGTCAGAGTTCTAATTCACAGAACAATCAAGGGCACACCGGAGAACACAGCAGCTCCAACTAGCATAGTGAACATGCTGCTCCGCATACCTCAAATAGAACAAACATTTCTTCCAGGCCTTTTAAACCCACCTTCTTGGCACCAGTGAACCCTCAACCTGATCTGGGAGAGAATGCATCATTTGTGGAACAGTTGAGACTTGATCGTGCTGAGTATGAGTCTCTTCCTGATGAAATCAAGTTAGACATGTCCTACAATGATTTCGTGGACCATAAAAGGAAGAATAAAGGACGTGGGAGACATCATGAACATAGGGAAGCAACAGTACAGAGGGATTTGCATCAAGCAATCAACAAGGTTATGCTTCCACATTTTGACGGGAGTGACAGTAGTTCAGCTAGAGCTTGGATACAGAAGTTAGACAACTATCTAGCTCTTAGACCCATGACAGAAGAGGAGGCAATCAAGTTTGCTACGCTTCATTTAGATGGGTAGCACACGAATGGTGGTACCATGGTCTAGTCACCTTGGGGCATCGGTCGATCACTACCTATGATGATTTCACCAATAGGCTCACAGAGAGATTCGAGAAAAAGGATCCAAAAGTGCATTTCAGAGAATTGGCACAACTTAGACAACATGGCACAGTCGATGCTTACATAGCTGAATTTCAGAGGCTTTCAGTAATGGTCACGGGAATCACCGAGAGGCGGTTGGTGATCCTATTCAGTGAAGGGCTTATGGAACCACTCAAGGGTTGGATTAAAGGTTTCGATCCACCCTCCTTACAAGAGGCAATGAAAAAAGCAAGAAATATGGAGTGGGCTGCTCCTAAGGCAAAAATTCAATCCAAGCCATTATTTCACAAAAAGGATAAAGGAAAGGGACCTCACCATAAGGAGTTCAAACAGCATAACACTCATGTCACAAGGCTGGATCCAGAGACACTTAACGAACTCCGAAGAAAGGGATTATGTTTCCGGTGTAGAGAAAAATGGTCCCAAGATCATATTTGCCCAAAGGGAGTCAAAATTCATCAAATTGAATACTATTCAGCTGGAGAAAGCGATTCTGATTCTTTAGACCGGCAATCAGATTGTGATGACAACGAAGTGGAAAGAGTTCCCGAAGAATCTAAAGGTGAAAAAGGAAGTGGGGGTACCTTCGCTCAACTTTCGAGCTTTCAAAAAAATGAATCCTTCAAGGTTCGAGGGATGATTAAGGGGCAGCGAATAGTTGCTTTGATTGATACTGGAGCAACGCATAACTTCATTGATGAAGTGGTGGTGGCAAAGAAAGGGCTGCAAACATAATATTTTGAAGGCTTCAAGGTTATGGTTGCTGATGGGTTTCACATTTCTTGCACTAAGAAGATCCCATATATGTCTATGCAATTAGGCAACTACGAAGTCAAGGATGACTTCTATGTAGTCAACATTGGAGATACGGATGCTGTCCTAGGCATTCAATGGCTGCGTTCACTTGGAGAGATCTCCCTAAATCTGCAAACCATGGAGCTCAAGTTTCAATGCGATGGGAAGAAGGTGGTGTTAAGAGGAATGTCTAATGGTGGACCTCGGATCGTGTCATTCAAGCGAATGGCAAAGTTGATTCGGCACGATCAAGCTGAGTGGGCTGTGGAATGTATGATTCTCCCAGCTAGTCCGGTTGAAACAAAGAGGGACTACCCTCCTGATATCCAGTCCTTACTCACCAGGAAGAGTAAAGTGTTTGCTGATTTACCTCCTGGGCCACCTCCCAAACGAGGCTCAGAGCATGTCATAGAGCTCAAGGAAGGGGCTAAACCAGTTATCACAACTCCATATCGGTACCCTAAGAAGCAAAAGGATGAGATTGAGAAAAACATTAAGGAACTCTTGGAGATGGGCTTCATTCGTCCAAGTAAGAGTCGTTTCGCTTCAGCAGTTGTTCTTGTGAAGAAGAAGGATGGTACCATTCGCATGTGTGTGGATTATCGTGCTTTGAATCAAAGCACCATCAAAAATCGATACCCCATTCCAAGGATAGATGAGCTCATAGATGAGCTACATGGAGCCAAGTTCTTCTCAAAGATTGATTTGAGGTCGGGCTACTACCAAATTCGGATGAGAGGGTCTGATGTTGAGAAGATAGCATTTAGATGTCACTATGGTCACTTCGAGTTTTTAGTCATGCCATTTGGGTTGACTAATGCTCCTGCTACCTTCCAGTCTTGTATGAACAGAGTCTTTTAGAAGCAGTTGAGGAACTTCGTGTTAATCTTTTTTGATGACATTCTGATCTACAGCAGGACATGGGAAGAACACCTCAAGCACGTAGAGGAAGTGCTTATCATCCTTGAATCAGAAAGTCTATTTGCCAAAGAATCCAAATGTGAATTTGGAATGAAGGAGCTACTTTACCTTGGTCACATAATCAGTGCTGATGGAGTGAAGGTTGATCCCGAAAAGATCAAGGCAATAGTTGATTGGCCACCCCCAAAGAATTTGACTCATTTGAAAGGGTTCTTGGGTCTTTGTGGTTTTTATAGAAGATTTGTGAAGGGCTATTCACAAAATGCTGCTCCTCTTACTGACCTCACAAAAAAGGGAGCTTTTTGTTGGACAGAAAAGGCTCAAACTACTTTTGATAAGTTTAAGAAGATCATGAGCTCTTGTCCAATTTTGGCAATTCCAGATTTCTCCAAGCCCTTCGAGCTACAGTGTGATGCATCTGGAGAAGGTGTTGGGTCTGTTTTGATGCAAGACAAGCATCCCATTGTGTTTGAGAGCAGAAAATTAAGAGGTGTTGAAAGGACCTACTCCATCTATGACAAGGAAATGCTTGCAATCATGCATGCATTAGCTAAGTTCAGACATTATTTGGTGGGGAGCAAATTCATGGTCAAGACTGATCACAATAGTCTCAAGCACTTCATGCATCAGAAGAATTTGAACGAGAGACAACAAAAGTGGGTGAGTAAGCTTCAAGCTTACGATTTTGACATTGAGTATGTCAAAGGGAAAAACAATATTGTGGCTGATGCTCTATCTAGGAGACCTCATCTGAGTTCATTGTGTGAGCTTACTGCTGATTGGAAGGACATGTTGCTCGCTGATTATGCCAAAAATCAGTTGGCAATCAGCATCATTGAAGGTACTTTTCATGATGAAAGGTACAAGGTGGTTGACGGGCTGATACACTACAAGGGTAGAATCTTTGTGGTGGCTGATTCTAAGCTCAGAAAGAAGATTTTGATGACATTCCATGACATTCCACTTGCTGGTCATCAGGGTTTCTTCAAAACATATAGGCAGATTCGGGAAAGATTTGCTTGGAAAGGGCTGAAAGGGGAAGTTCAACGCTACATCCACGAATGTCCTACTTGTCAGATGAACAAGAATGAGCACACTCTACTTGCTGGTCGGCTGCAACCTCTTCCCATTCCCAACCAAAACTGGGAAAACATATCAATGGACTTCATCACTGGGTTGCCAAAGGCCCAAGGCAAAGATTGTATCTATGTTGTAGTGGACAGATTGACAAAGTTTGCTCACTTCTTTGCCATCACGAGCTCTTTTTCAGCAGCTCAAGTTGCAGATTTGTTTTTTCATGAGGTGTTTAGATTGCATGGGTTGCCGAAAAACATTGTGAGTGATAGGGACAGCAAGTTCCTAAGCACCTTTTGGCAAGAAGTCTTCAGGATGAGTGGTACGGTGCTTACTCCAAGCACTAGTTATCACCCCCAAACCGATGGACAAATAGAGATAGTGAACAAGTGGTTGGAAGGCTATCTAAGAAACTATGTTTCGGAGCAGCAAAGAGCCTGGGTGAAATGGCTCCACATAGGCGAGTACTGTTACAATTCTTCCTTTCACATGTCAATAATGATGTCTCCCTTCATGGCTTTCTATGGTTATGAGGCTCCTAGCTTTGCTGATTTGGTGTTTGGTGATAGCAAAGCCCCTCAAGCCAAGGATTTGTTGCAGCAAAGTCAAGACGTCTTGAAATCCTTGAAGAACAACTTGCAGATTGCTCAGAATCAGCAGAAGATGTACGTTGATTAACGGCGCATTGAGCGCTCTTTTGAGGTTGGAGATATGGTTTATCTTCGACTACAGCCATACAGACAGTCTACTCTCAAGAAGAGTGGAGCTGAGAAGCTCAAGCCTCGTTTCTATGGGCCATTCCAAGTCATCAGAAAGGATGGAGCAGTAGCTTATGAGTTGGAGCTACCTTCGAGTAGTAAAGTGCACAATGTCTTCCACGTGTCTCGCCTCAAGAAGGCACTTGGACATAATGTTATTGCTTCTTCACAATTACCACCTTTGGACGAAGAAGGGCAGTTGATTTTGATTCCGGAAGAGATTATTGATTCTAGAGAGCGTTCTTTGAGAAGAAGAACAATCAAGGAATACTTGGTGAGGTGGAAGAATTTGCCCTTGGAGGATGCAACTTGGGAGAATGAGGAGATTTTGCAGCATCCAAACTTGCAATTGCTTAAAGACAAGCAATCTTGGGGAGGGCGGACTGTAATGTCCCTTTCTCAGGCATGATGTTTCAGTTGATCGATGGCCTATTTCGGAGACCCGTAGGCTACTCAATGGGTGAAATTAGGGTTTCTAGTTTTGGAGGTTGTTGTTGCTCGTGAATTAGAGTTTGGATCGCGGATTCTTTCTGGGTTTTCAGAGGGCTTTGCAGTGGTATGTCCGGCTTTGCATTCCGAGCACTTTTGGAATCTACTATTTTTAGTAAATTCTATTTCTGGCAATGGTCCTGATTATTTCGGCTCAGTTGGTTCTCTTCTTCAGTTGGTTCAATTGGTTCAGTCACTTTTGGCCTTGGGATGTTTTTGGAGAGATAAGTTCATTTCATTTAAATAATGTTATGTTTTAATATTATATTTTAAAGTTGACCCCTTGGCCTAGCTTCATCACTTCAAGTTGTTTTAAAAGGTGGTCTTCAAGGATGGACGCATCATGGAAGGGATTTAATATTTCCTAAGGTCTAAAATCTTGCTTATGAAAAGGGGTGCCAACTTTATGAAGACAAGTGAATTAAAATAAAGGTTAATTAAAGCTTTTAAAAGTGGCGCCATCTCTTGGAGGAAAATTCAAATGTGAAATTAGGGCACACTTTCTAGAAGCCTCTTGAGATTCCTTGTTAAGCTTATAAATGGAGGCCTCTTCCCTTCATTTGGGCATCTTATGTCTATTATAATGTTACTTTGCCGGAATGGTATTGGGGTTGCTTCAAGGAATGAATGCCTCCTAGCCTTGGCATTGCTTCTTGCTTGAAAGATAGCAACTAGTGGTGATTTAGTGTAGTTGTGAGAGTTTGTAGTGAGGATTGCATTGTAGCTTGAGTTATGCTAGAAGTTCAGTTATTTGCATTTCATTTCATTTTCGGGAGTCGCGGTTAGTAGGGCAGATTTGTAGTTTCACTCATATATTTCAAAACAAAAACATATTCATTCTGGGTATTGCATATTTCCTCTTGTTTTGGCTGGGCGCTCCTTTGTGCAAATTTGCAGATTCTAATATGAAGTGTTTTATTTTATAGAGAAGAATCGCCATTCTTGCCTGGCATCACTACAGGGAATTGCCTTGGGGATTGTGTTAAATAATCTGTTGGGTTAATGTCTGATTTCTTGGTATTGGTTTGGTCGCCTCCTTCATAGGAAGCCATTGCTTTTGGTTTTGGGTCATTCGAACTCGTATTGAGAGAGTAATGAGCATTTTAGTGATTCCATGGTGTTGCTGATTAAGCATTTCAAGTGTAGGTCTGTCATAAATCAGAATATTAAGATTGATCCTTGAGAAGAATTTCTTGGACTTATCATTTTTGTTAAGCCCGGGAGAGTCTTCTATATTGTTGCAACATTGTATAGTCTTAATCTTATGATCTTGGCAAGCATTCACTATCAAATTGTAAGCTGAACAGTAGTACTGGCAGCATTTCTTCTCATTTTCATTTCACGCTTGTTATTTACATTTAATTCCATTTCTAAGTTCTTAGCATCTCCGCCATATGGTAGCTCCATTCCCACCTTGGGTTTGAAAGCACATGCTTGGTGTCGAGTTTTTCTTTCAGCAGTTGTAATTGTAAAGATCCTCTGACCATATGGTAGTCCATCTTGGGCACATTCTTGGTTAGAGTTGCTTTCAGCATGCACTAAGATCCTTTGACCATATGTTAGTCCATTTTGGGCACATTCTTGGTTAGAGTCACTTTCAGAATGCTTTAAGACCCTCTGACCATATGCTCACGCCTTGCCCAACCCGGGATCCTGGTGCACATTCTTGGTTAGAGTTGTATTCCGCATCGTTTTGGTTTAAGTGCTAACCCTAACATGTGTGTTGCATTACTTTTTGTAATTGAAAAATTGAAAAAATTGGTCTGGGATATTTCAGTTTATGCCTCCATGAAATACTTTTTCAAATTTAATGCAAATCACCGACCAAGGGTCCAATCCTTCATAGGCATACTTCCAAGTCCTATCTCTATCACCTTTAGGACGAGCACCTATATATCCAGATGGGCATGGTTCTAGTGGTCAATCATATCCTGAATTTGCCATATTGAATTAATGGTTAACTGTTAACCTACACATACAAAGTGAAAAGACAAAGTTAATATTTTAGTTAAATAATTTAGCAAACTATCTAAATTAGTGTAAATAATTTTAGACATCATTCAAAGTTTAAAAAATAAAATAAAAACTATTAGGATTTGATTTTTTTTGAAAAACTAGAGATTCTTAAAAAAAATAGTGAAAAATTCAACAAAACTTGTCAAAAATAGTGTTAAATCTTGTTCCAATGACTCAAAATCATTTTTGACTACTTAGGAATGATTTTCTATTCATCTAGATGCAACAAAAACTAAATAAAATGTTTTAGAAAAACATAGAAAAAAAATCAGAAAACCTACCTGGGAATCTGATTTTTCTTAAAAAACTGCCTTAAATCCGCTTGGAATTGGCAAGAATTGATGGAAATCAGTTTGCAAGCGTGTTGGAGTGTATTTTCCCCCTTCTCAGGATAATACCAAACATAAAATGATAAAATAAAACACTTTTTGCCGTTTTCTGTTTATGTGCACAGGCAGGCAAGTTTTTTTCACGGATTCGCCGAGTGAGTTTTTGCCAAAAACTCGGCGAGTTTTACTCGCTAGGCCAAACTACTTGCGAGTTTTTAAAAACTCGCCGAATACTTGGCGAGTAGTCCAACTATACATAAAATACACTGCTTAGCATCATAATGTTTATCTAACCCAACAAGATTATCTCAATGTGTGATTAGTAACAAAGTAATATAAAACCATTATAATTGTCTACAAAGTTTGTAGCTTGAAAATGCCTCCTTTGTACAGATTCTATTACTAGTTTATTCCTAAAATTATGTTATCATGATTTCTGTACTTCAAAATTTTTAATAACAGAAATGTTTAGCAATCCTGAAATTTTATGACTCTTCTAATGATCCATACCTAGATTGCTCGAAGGGTGCCCAAAGGCACAAAGGAGGCCATGTCAGCAAGTCATGTTAACTATTACAACATTAAATATTTACTGAACTTTTTGTCAACTGAATCAACATGTGTATCAGTCAATTAACAATCTACCAGTCTAGGTGGAATCCAAAGGGCCAAAAAAAAGAACAGAATGACCTATGATACAATGCTCCATTCACCAACTTCAATAACCTAGGAAAGAGGCTAATTTGATTTTTCGCAAGTAAAAGTTGTTAAGGGTAAAAGTTAATCAGTTAACAAATGTCAGCAAAAGCATATGAGGAGCTGAAAATGTTGGTCACTTCAGTGAATGACATGACAGGTTATATTGAAACTCTGAGAGAGTATAGCTGAATTAACTTGGTAGACTCAAACTTTTAATAATAAAATGCCCAATTATAAAAAATAAAAATATTGAAGGCATAATGATGGAAAATTTCCCTCTCTCCTTCCATGTTAACATATCAAGAAGTTTGATATGCACAAGGATTGGACTCCCAACTTTCAATATCTCAGTTTGGTATCGCTTGATGTCATTAGTGTTAACTTTGGGAAGGTACTCAATGCCGAGTTATATATTCTCATCAAAGAAATTCTCGACACTAATATTTCAAGATCAAGGATATTAATATAAGTTATTAAGGTAGGAACTCAAATCATTCATACTAATATTTCAAGATCATTAGGTTTTCTGGGAATAAGGTTTAGTCTTATATTGTCAAATTTTGATTCCTTATTATTGCACATTTTCTTTCTTTCCTAAGGAGAGAAGCGAGCTTGGAATTATCTATATAGTCAATTGCAATTATACAACTTAGATGTGAATATAGCCCTTAGCCCTTGCTCCTCCTCCTTGCTCAAATTAAAATTCATGGTGCTTGAGCAGACTGTGATGTCCCCGATATAATTAAATAATAAATCTAATTACTTTATTGTAAGGCCCCAAATTTAATAACAAATCTTTCGGGCCCTTTTATTTAATTAGATTAGGCAAGTTTTGGTTGGTCGTGTCGACTCGTTTGCAACCCTTCGAGAAGTTTCCCGGAGCCCATATATATGGCCGTGTTAGTCATTGTTGTAGGTCTGCGAATTTTGGTATTTTTTTTCTCTCTTGTGCGAATTCCTGTTGGAGTTCTGGTATCCGCCATTTCGGAGGTGAAAGACCCTCCCTATTTGGTATTTGCAGTTTCGGTGAGATTCACCCCTCACCCTATTCTATTTATTTGTACTCATTCCGGATCTGGCAAATCTTGAATCTCATCATTGTTTATCACTCCAGTTGCATATCTGTTAATCCGATACATGCACAAGGAATTCCTAATATTCAGAATTTATTGCTTACGGAAGATCAACCCTTCACCGCACATTCACTGGAGCACACCATACGGTTATACCACCGTACACCTCACACTCCACCGTTCATCTCACCAACCCCATCGTACGCCATACCTCCACCATACGCTATTCCTCCACCGTACACCATACCTCCACTGTACGTCATTTCTCCACTGTACACCCACCGTACCTTACCACCGTACACCTCTCACCACCTACACCATCTCCTACATCCCCATCGTACACTCTCATTTGCACCGTATGGTTCCACCCCCTCACCGTATGTAGCACACTCATAGGTCACCTCCACCGTACACCATCACCTTCACCGTACGGTCACACCCGCACACTCTCCATATTGCCGTATATTGGCAGGGGAACATTACAGTGGTATCAGAGCTTGTGATCTTGCCAGCTTGTTGTGTAGTGGATGCAAGTGTACACCAGAAGGAGGTACCATTCGGCCGATCAAATGGGGGAACCACAGGATCCTGCAAGAGAAGTCATGGCACTATTAAGGGAGCTAACCAAAAGCCAAGCTCAACTCAACGACACCCTAACCAGAGGAGAACAAAATGGATAGGGCAATGATTCGGTCACGGGAAGGTCGAACGTCCAAAGCTCACATTCACGGCCACTGATGCCGACTTTTCCTCAAAAATCAGAAGCGCCACGTGGGGAAGGAGAGCCCACCTTTCAGGAGATGCAAGCACAATTGAACCAAGATTGGAGGGATGCAAATCTCGAGCGGGACATATCCTTCACGGATTATGTGGAGCTCCGAATGAAATACTCGGGCGGCAGAAGTCGGGGCCATTATGGACACTATAACCATGACATCAAGCGGAAGGTTGGCAAGATCAACCTGTCATCCTTTAATGGGGCCGGAGTGACCTCGGCATGAACCTGGGTTCAAAAAGCAGATACTTACTTCGAACTCAACCCGATGCTTGAAGATGAAGCTATCAAGTTTGCAGCACTCCACCTGGAAGGAGTCGCGCATGAATGGTGGCATCATGGAATGGTCACTCTTGGCCATGACCAGACAACCTCCTATGTCGAATTCACAGAGAAGCTCATAGATCGATTTGACGGGAAGGATCCAAAACTCAATTTCAAAGAGTTGGCGCAACTAAAGCAGTCGGGATCTGTGGACAGTTATATCACAGAATTCTAGAGACTATCCGTGTTGGTAACTGACATCTCAGAGCGGAGATTGGTGGTCTTGTTCATGGATGGATTGATGGAACCACTAAAAGGTTGGGTGAAAGGGTTCAACCCCAGCACGCTCACGGAGGCAATAAAAAAGGCCCGTAACATGGCAACATCTTCCTCTTCCAGAAATTTTGCAGATACCAAACCACCTTTCATTCCGAGGGAGAAGGATAATAAACCCTTTTCGAAGGGGTCATTGCTCGATGAAGCCACAAGACAGGAACTCAGAAGGAAGAAGCTTTGTTTCACCTGCAGGGAACCAGGAGATCGATGTTTGGTCAAAGGAAAGATTCACTATATTGAAGTGATGTCCGATGGAGAAGAGGAGCATGAGGAAAGCGAAATCCCAAGGGAAGAATCTGCCGAAGAAACCAGTCTGGCGGAGAGAATCTCCACATTGGTAGGGAGGGGTGGCATCATTGCCACACTGGCAGGTGCCCCAAGGTGTAGTGTATCTAGAGTACGTGGTGCACTCCAAGGGCAACGAGTTCTTGTTGTGCTCGACAGTGGGGCCTTGCTCAACTTCATAAACTCATCACTTGTCACACAAAGGGGTTTGTGTACAAAGGAGCATGAAGGGTTCGATGTCAAGGTGGCAGGAGGCAATCTCCTATCATGCACTCACCTGGTTCTGCAACTGAGCATCACCATGGGAAATTACATGGTGACCGACGATTTCTTTGTTGTAGATCTAGATGACACGGATGTCATATTGGGCATTCAATGGATGGAGACCCTCGACCAGTACACGCAGAGCTTCAAAAGGATGGGGTTCTCATTCGAGGTGGATGGTAGGAAGGTGGTTCTTAGGGGAATGTCGAATGGTGGCCCGAGGGAGATTTCTACCAAAAGGATGGAAGCCATCTTTAGACATGATGAAGTAGTCTGGGCAGCACATTGCTTGATCTCAACAAAACCTGTGAAAGAGCAACCGACTTACTACCAGGATGAGGGACTTCAGTTGGTTCTGGATGAGCATAGTTTGGTCTTCGCTGATATTCCACCTGGTATACTCCCACACCGAGGGTTTGAGCACACCATCGAGTTGGAGGAAGGAGCAAAACCCATTATCACCACACCCTATCGCCACCCGAAGAAGTTCAAAGATGAGATAGAGAAAACGATCCAGGAACTCCTCGATAAAGGATGGATCCGGCCCAGTTCTAGCTCCTTTGCATCCTCAGTGGTATTGGTGAAGAAGGACAAAACTCTCAGAATGTGTGTCGACTATCGTGCACTAAACAAGAAGACTATCAAGA
Source organism: Cryptomeria japonica (assembly GCF_030272615.1). Lineage (NCBI taxonomy): Eukaryota > Viridiplantae > Streptophyta > Pinopsida > Cupressales > Cupressaceae > Cryptomeria > Cryptomeria japonica. The sequence goes on along the minus strand of NC_081405.1, from coordinate 634,050,683 downwards.
ATAGGTACCCCATTCCCAGGATCGATGAGCTACTGGACGAACTACATGGTGCAATCTATTTCTCCAAGATTGATCTCCGCTCCGGCTACCATCAGATCCGTATGAGGGAGCAAGATGTGGAAAAGACAGCCTTTCGTTGCCATTACGGACACTGAGTTCTTGGTCATGCCGTTTGGATTAACCAATGCTCCGGCCACTTTTCAGTCCTGCATGAACCACATCTTCAACAAGCAACTGCGTAAGTTCCTATTGGTATTCTTTGATGACATACTCATCTACAACAAGACCTGGGAGGAACACGTGGGGCATTTGAATGAAGTATTGGGGGTTATGGAATCACAATCACTGTATGCCAAAAGGTCCAAATGTGAATTTGGAATGACCGAGGTCCTGTACTTGGGTCACGTGTATTGTCCCTACTAGTTAGGGATCACTGTTCTGCAAAACAGATTGTTAGAAATACAACAAATATACATATATAACTAATCTAACTTGCAATTTAACCTTAAATAATTAATTAACACTAATCACAATTCTTATCTAATAAAAAGGATAAGAATGCCATACGGAGATATGTCCTTAGGCGGCTATGAAGCTCGCCTTCTTGGAACCCATCTTGGTTCCAAGCCATCCAGGAAATCGAAGGTGAATTCGATTCCTGTCTTGGATGTAATTTCTTACACCCAAGCTATCCAAGAAATCAAAGGTTAATTCGATTCCTGTCTTGGATGTAACCTCTTACACCCAAGCCATCCAAGAAACCGAAGATTAATTCGATTCCTGTCTTGGATGTAACCTCTTACACCCAGGCCATCCAATAAATCAAAGGTTAATTCGATTCGTGTCTTGGATGTTATTTCTTAAACCCAAGCCATCCAAGGAAGACCATATGTCAATTCCTTGCCTTGGATGATGTATACCATCATCCAAGTCCTCAGAGGGGACCGGCCAGATCCGTCTCTTCTTGGATGAACTTAGTCAACCAAGCCATATATATGCATATAAATATTCAGTATATACTGCCCTCCAGGGATTATCATAATCCCTCCATTAGGCTAAGGGAATTTCCTCCCTATAGCCTCCATCATATAATCATCTTATATTACCACCTTACAATTCATTACTATTTTCCATTCCATAATTTATGCCCACATTTACATATTCCTTAATTTCTATTATTGATCCTATATACATATACTCTACATACATTCTTATATCCTTTGCTACATACACATGAGATAATATCATTATCCTACTATAACTCTGTCAAAGAGATTGGTATACTATTCATACGACAGAACCATCATAAATATATATGTGTGTGTGGCACACACGTCCACACACATATATATCCTTGTGGCATGTAAATCAACCACTTACCTGTTTTGCAGGGTGTAAATTATCTGATGTATTCCGTTGTCTTCATATGATTCCCTTCTTATATCATATTCAATTCTATTATATAAATTATTGAAAACCATCCATTTTATAATTTATGCTTTTGTAAATATATAAACATAAGCTTATTGATAAAATGTCAAGTATACACACACACATATATATCTTGCTGATATCAATATCATATATAATTTTATTATTATTTTCTGATTTGAATTTAAATAAATTAATAAATTAAATTATATTATCAAATATTTATATATTACCTATTATATAAGTTATTAATACCCCTTTGCCTACTATACTATACATAATGACTATGAGGGCAGACAGATCTGACATGCGTCAGATCTGGTCTGCCACTGCATATGAAAATTGAGAATGATTTGTCATACATATTGCAGTCAATATTAATATTAGTATTAAATTCTGCCTGAAACATTATCGGACTTTACATATTAACCATACGTATTAAGTCATCCCCATGCATACCACCCGGAACAAGGATGTTACTGCCTATAACAGTTCTGATATGATCTGATCGGTGGCACAAACTATATACAATCATTTCTTATCCATTCCATATATCCTCATTGCCTTATTTCCCTTCCCCTTTTTTCCTCGTGTCCCCCTTTTTTGACGAATGAGGGCGGGTCTTAATATATCCCCATCCTTGGATGGAACGGTTGTTTGGGAGGGGTCACGTCTCCTGTCTTTTAGCAAGCGCACCCTCCTTTAACTTGTAAACAATTAGTGAATCGTGTTCATTTGCCAATGATCCAATCGGTATTCATTAGTGATACTTTATTAGCAAATTCATTGCTAGCAAATTCACTACCGGTAAATTCTTATTTAGCGATTCTTTAATTACTTATCGCTGCCTCTCTATTTTGTATGTGGATATATGCATGTGCTCATATCCATATATATGTGTTTATATATATTTATATATGAACTTTAATTAATAGATGTTGAGAATATTATTAATGATAAATTTTAATAAATATTAAATTATAACATTTAACAAATTTTCAAATAATTATTTGTCGATAATTATTATATTAATAATAATAATTATTGCCTCATTTAGGATATATATATATATCGATCAAGGAGGGGACATGATAGTCCGCCCTTCCCGAAATTGCTTGTCCTCAAGCAATTGACATTTTTTCTCAAACCGAGTCATCTCCTAATATACCTAAAGTATACACACAATACATGTAAGGTCATGAGGCATGAAACCCTAAATACATGTAATACACATGAATACATAAGACATGAGTCATACCTATATATACACATAAGGCGTGAATCCAGAGTATATAAGGTAAGAGGCATCTACGTAAAGCATAAAGTATACACATGAATATACACAAGGTGTGAAGCATATGTGTAATATAAGTGAATGTAATTAAGGCATGCAACATACATGTGAAACACATGTAGTACATAAAGTATGGAGTATACACTTTAGGCAATACATAAACATAAAGTATCACATAGGCCATAGAGAATATGCATGAATATACTCATGGTCAGAGTCATACACATGAAAATACTTATGTTATAATCATACATATGAATACACATAAGGTATGAAACACTAATATGAATACGCATAAATCACATAGGACATGAAGCATACATACAAATATATGAGCATTCATTCAAGGCATACAAATATTTTTAAAGCATATGAAACAAACGCTCATTGGATGGTTGCAAGTCATGAAGCATGAAACAGTACACTCTATTACACCAAGCAAACAGATCCGTGAAAGGTTTTCTTGGAAGGGGCTTAAGAACGACGTCCTGCAGTATGTGCGGGAATGCTCCACCTGTTAGCAAAACAAATCTGAGCATAACCTACCGGTCGGATTGCTGCAACCACTGCCAATTCCCGACCAGAAATGGGATAGCATCTCGATAGATTTCATTACTGGACTCCCCAGAGTGCAAGGAAAGGATTGCATTTTTGTCATAGTTGGTCGATTGACCAAATATGCACATTTTTTTGCCATCCCCACAGGATATCAAGCAGTTCAAGTAGTCGAGTTGTTCTTTCGTGAGGTGTTCTGCCTACATGGTTTACCGCGAAACATAGTCAGTGACAAAGATAGCCGTTTTCTGAGTACCTTCTGGATGGAGTTATTTCGGTTGGCAGGAATCGAGTTGTCGCCCAGCACGAGCTACCATCCGCAGACAGACGGACAAACCGAGATTGTGAACAAATGGCTGGAGGGTTATCTCAGGAACTATGTCTCAACTCAACAGAAGGCTTGGGTTCGCTGGTTACATTTGGGTGAACACTGTTACAACACCACTTATCACATGTCGATAGGCATGCCACCTTTCAAAGCACTGTATGGTTATGAACCTTCTTCGTTTGTTGACCTGGCATTGGGAGACAGTCATGCACCGATGGCCAAAGATTGGCTTCAGGAGAGTTTAGACATCCTGACATCTCTCAAAGACAACTTGCAGAGGGCTCAAAACCAGCAAAAGATGTATGCTGACCGACACCGGATTGAGCGGAATTTTGAGGTTGGTGATCTGGTTTACCTTCGACTTCAACCGCACAGACAATCCTCCTTGAAGACAAGTGGTAAGGAGAAGCTGAAGCCGTGTTTCTATGGACCCTACAAGGTGGTTCGGAGAGTGGGTGAAGTTGCCTACGAGTTGGAGCTTCCTGAGGGGAGTCGGATTCACAATGTTTTCCACGTGTCATGTCTGAAGAAGGCCATCGGGCAGCGCGTCACAGTGTCCAAGGATCTGCCACCCATTGACGAAGAAGGGAAACTAATTCTGGAGCCGGCGGAGATCATCGATGTCAGAGAAAAGAGGTTGAGAACACGCACAGTCAAGGAGTTCCTTGTACGTTGGAAGAATCTACCCATCGAGGATGCCACCTGGGAAGGCGAGCAAATTTTGGGGCATCCAAGTCTGCAATTGCTTGAGGGCAAGCAATTTTTGGCCTGGGAGGACTGTGATGTCACTGATATAATTAAATAATAAATCTAATTACTTTATTGTAAGGCCCTAAATTTAATAACAAATCTTTTGGGCCCTTTTATTTAATTAGATTAGGCAAGTTTTTGTTGGTCGTGTCGGCCCGTTTGTAACCCTTCGGGAAGTTTCCCGGAGCCCATATATATGACCGTGTTAGTCATTGTTGTAGGTATGCAAATTTTGGTATTTTTTTTCTCTCCTTTGCGAATTCCTGTTGGAGTTTTGGTATCCGCCATTTCGGAGGTGAAAGACCCTCCCTATTTGGTATTTGCAGTTTCGGTGAGATTCACCCCTCACCCTATTCTGTTTATTTTGTACTCATTCCGGATCTGGCAAATCTTGAATCTCATCATTGTTTATCACTCCAGTTGCATATCTGTTAATCCGATACATGCACAAGGAATTCCTAATATTCAGAATTTATTGCTTACGGAAGATCAACCCTTCACCGCACATTCACTAGAGCACATCGTACAGTTATACCACCGTACACCTCACACTCCACTGTACATCTCACCAACCCCATCGTATGCCATACCTCCACCGTACGTCATTCCTCCACTGTACACCCCACCATACACCATCGTACGCCATACCTCCACCGTACGTCATTCCTCCACCGTACACCCCACCATACACCATCTCCTACATCCCCACCGTACACTCTCATTCGCACCGTATGGTTCCACCCCCTCACCATATGTAGCACACTGACAGGTCACCTCCACCGTACGCCCTCACCTTTACCGTACGGTCACACCCGCACACTCTCCATATTGTCGTATATTGGCAGGGGAACATTACAGAGATCCTAAAAATTAGGATTTTAAAAATCTCTTCTGTACGAAATGTGTACGTTTCTGTGCATGATATATTTTTACAAAAACTTTCATTGATAGACTTCTTTAAGAATATTTCGCTTATTGAACTCAAACTCAAGCAAAATACACTAAGCTGGCAATGGTCAATATGACTGCAATGTTTTAATCTTTATAGCAATTTATCTCATTGTTGCATTTCTCTAAGTTGAACAAAAGATGCAACTAAATAATTTCTACAAAATACATAATCACAAAGAACTATAACACAGGTTATACCTCTGTCTAGTCAACCATGCTGATCTCTGGATGGGCAAAGCAAGCTGTTGGAATGCTTATAAAGTAAGAACATTACCCCTCCCAGAAATCTGCCCAATGATTGCAACATAAAATTCTCCATCAGGACAAATTAGAAACCAAATTTGATATAAACAAAACATTTTCAAGAGTGAATCACACTTTAGTCCGAGATTGCAAGACAAGAAGGAAATAAACCAATGTTAAACAAACAGTTAATTACTTAACTGAGATCCCTTGTGCGTTCATAGCATTAGAAAGCATCTTTTTCCATTTTCATCTCCAATGCAATACAGATGAGGAACCTGAGCAATTTAGAACCAAAACCAATCTCATAATAAATCAGATGGGAAACTGTACAAAAAACAATGCTGGGACCTTAATGATAAACAAACTGAGAAAAATACATGCATGACTGAATAATTCCACTATATGTGCTTGCAATATTGAATGGAGCACAAAATGAACTTCTAAATGGATTATATTACTCTAAAAATGAAGATAACAGAAAAATACAGACCTTGCCTCCATTTGCATCAACAACTTGCATGCACTCATCAACTGGAATAAAACCTTGTTAACTAGCTATGTTAATCTGAAATAAAGAAATAAAAAGGATCATGTCATGTTTCTTGTTGGAAAGAAACATCCAGAAATATTGTATGGTTAATGCCATTGACAAATATATTTTCTACTTTGCATTTTTCTGTACAAAGTTGTGTTCAGAAAAAGAAAAGCAGAGCTTCACCTCATAATAAGAACATTTACATTGTCGAGGCCTGCTCCTTCCGTAAATGATGCACATCCTGTAGCAATCAGTGCTGCATCTACCCGTAGCATACATTAAAGAATACTTGGATCACTTCAACTTGAAAGTACTAACATTGTCATCCATATTTGTAGAAAAGAATTTTAATGGAAAATCTATGCTAGCCATACATTTGACAAAGACCTTTACAATGATCCATGCAAAAAAGTGAAATATTCCTTGATGATTCAAGCTAACTCATGTAATCGTATTTGTCAATGCGGGAACATATCCCTTGCAAATGCATGCAATGAGGAGTCTCGTAAGATACAACAGTAGGATAAAGTGAAACAAGACGAGAAACTAGCAATGTAAGCTCTACAAGGGACATTACAATATGTCAAAGTAAGAAAAATAGGAATCTATATGCCATGAAGAGTCAAGACAAATTAGTGCTGAAGGAGTATTTACTTAAAAAATTCAGGGAATGTATGCAGAAAGAGAAGCAAAAGGAAGCAACACTTTTAAATGCACAAGCTCAACAAAACGGTTCAAAACACAGCAAGGATTGCTTAATTTCAGTATAAAGTTCAAAGATGGAAATTATCAAGCAAAGAAATAAGAGAAAAGACTGTCACATTTGCAAATTAGCAAAGTTAGGAAAGAACGCCATATCTGACTAAATGTGTCATCTATCAACGCCCATGGGAAAGGTTCAGTTTGTAATAATAAAGGATTGCATATACATATGAGGGAAGTAATACCACCCAAAACAGCAATGTTTGTATGAATGTGGAAGAAGCTCTAGGGTAGCATACATGTCAGGATGTAATCATGTTGTTAAGAAACTTTAAAAATTGTATAAAACCATGATCAATGCATCGGGCTATTTTCCTTGAAGATGGAAATAAAAACCCTATTCATCCTTAAATCTTTAGGTGGGTAGATACAAAGTAGTACTCATATCATTAAAACAACTTTCCTATATCCTAGTACATAAAAAATCAGAGTCTTTTAACAGAAGCAACATTCATCACAAAAGATGCTTCCAGAAATTTCACGTGAGTATAAAAATAGAGAATAATTTGCAAGATATCAAAGAGTATTCGTCAATCAAGTGAAGGTAAATTTTGAAGCAAAAATTATTTTGACCATGTAGCTTACCTCCAAGGTATCCTTGGGCTACTTTGTTTTTGCATTAATAAGCTCTATGGTCACAGGTATCACATTCTTCGTTGGTGCTATCTATGACATACAGGTCCACCAACATCTTCAAAGACAAAGAAACTTGTACTGATTTCAATTTCTAGCTTCTTAAAGTTGATACTACTATGCTAGGCTTTACTTAATCAAACGGGAAAGATTATTACAGGTAAAATTACATTTTTCTGCAAATACACCGGTGTGATATTCTATCCTTCGTGGCTTGATTAATACCCTTTGGGCCAGCTTCCCTATCTTTGGATGAAAACCATCTATAAGCTGATCCAGTGCTTGAACAAATGTAACTTGCATAACATTTGAGTATCCCATAGCTGTAACAAACCTATAACAAAAAACATGGAAAGAACAATTGTATAGTAAACCTTCAGACCATCATTTTGCAAAGCCCCAAACTTGTCAACCCGACCAAACACGACCACTACACCATAAGGAAAACAAAATTTAAACTTCAGACCAACCACCACCCCTGTACAAAACAAAAAGAAAATCACAATTATAAATAGAATAATCATAAAATTTACAAAATCAAAGGAATCTTGCCCACACTACTGCTTAACACCCAACCCTAGTGCTCAACCCTTGGAAAAACTTTCTAATTTTCCTACAATCTTTAGTGCCAAAAGCTAAGAGAAGAGACAACCATCCAAAAACAAACAAACTCAGAATTATTTTTGTCACAACATTGATATGGAATGTCGTAAAATTACTAAGGCTTCCAAAGAGCAGCTCATGTCAAGTTGGTGATAGTGATTTGTTTTTGGATGAATATTGCAAGTTATGTCAAGGGATGAGTGATATTTTTAGCAGAACTTGTTACAAGCACCCTATGGGGATAGCGATAGAATCCCAACCTCATTATTACTTAACACCCATTGAACCCTAAACTCAATTCCTAGGAAAATTCTTTAATTTTTTTAGTCCTTAACATTGAAAGTGAAGAGAATAGAGATCCATAAAAAATACATGCCTAGAAAAAGGTATGTGCAACGACTTGAAAATAACAATTATATAAAATGGTAGTAAACCTTCAAATCCTTATTTGTGCAAAACCCCAAAATATTGCTCTCGGAATCTGAAAGATGCCAACCACTGATTTTGACAGCTGATTTGTTTGTTTGATTCAATTCTTTGGCCAGCGTATAATTATTTTGGTTATTGAAGAGATTTTAGGATAACTTGCATGTTATTAACTTTTTTGAAAGTTGCACAGTAGAGACAATATAAAAAGGAAACTAAACTAATTCTGAAAATAGAAAATTAGAACCTTGATTTTATTGCAGCAATTACAAAATTCAAGAAAATGATTATTTAAGACAACTAGAGCCAAATTTGGCTACCAGAGGTCCAACGCCCTGCCTGAATGAGCTTATTTGATGCTGGAGGTGGTGCACAAAGCAATACAGAAGCCTCCAGGTGCTACAAGTTGCTCCAAGGTATTTTATTCTCCTAGTATATAATTACCAAAAACAATTTGGGAAGTTCTAAGCAAACCCAAATGGAATTCTTATTTCTTGCCAAGTACAACCCTCTAGAAATGTAGTATTTCCCTGTATTATTGCATTTGCTGATCTCAATTGACCTTATTCCTCCAAAATGATCTCCAATATATTATTCCTTGATGCTAACAATGAAGAACAATGCAATTTGCTGACTCAAACCCCTACAATTATTTTATTGAAAACCCCAGGAGAGCTGAAATGGTACTGCCCAGCTAGGGAAGGTACGGCTGGCATAAAATGTGCACAAACTCTAATGAAAATGACCAAATAACCGCCTAGATCTGTATTTCAGATTATAAACCTGCTATAACTGTCAAAAAACCTCTGAATTCTGCCCTCCATGGCCAAATATGAGCATTCCAATCAAATATGTATGTAGAAAGGTGAAAGGGATTTCGTCCTAACACCAAAAATTGGAGGTTTCCATCTCTAAATACTCTCCAAAACTCTACCAAACTCGTTGCAGACCTGCAAATAATAATATTCTCTCAAAAAATAAACAACTCAATAATGCCCAAAATGAACGTACAAAGTCTTTTATCTCTCCAAACCCAAATTGAACTTTCTAGAAGCACCTTTTGAAGATTCCTTGGAATCTTTCTCTCCCATAAAGTGGCGCCATCTTGAGGGGGGCTCTCTTCATGTAAAATTAACCACCTTTTAAGTTATTAAACCTCCTAGGAAAAAGTGCAATGTAACTTTTAATATAAAGTTACTTATTCCCAAAATGAAGTAACTTATAAAGTCACTTTTATTAACTTTTTCTAAATTTAGAAAAGGTAACTTTATAACACTATATTATAAAGTTATATTATAAATGGCTCACCAAGGCAAAATTTGATTAAGTATTGGTCCCCTTTGGCTAACCAATCATCTCCAAACACTGAACTTCACCTATGGAGATGGGTGACAAGTGAATTTATGCATCTGGATAGCAACTAGAGAAGTGGGGACATTACAGAATCAGCTACAACCACTTCACCATAAGAAAAACAAAATTTTCACTCTAGACCACCACATCCCTTGCACAAATAGAAAAATGCAACCATAAATAGACATGTTGACATGTTTTTTAGGACTACGCCGAACACAGAATAAAGTTTACCAACGGTCACTCTATTCTCTCTTGATCAAAGTTATACCGTATGCTACAATTGCAAGAAAGTTCAAACGGATAACTCCAAGGTTCCTTATGCTTGTGGACGTGACTCAGTTAGTTATGGATTTGTTGTTAACCCAAGGGGCCTTACACATTCACTTGAAGAGGATAACAAATTTATGCAAGTTCAAGGATTCTTATGCGAATGATTTGCATTGAAAGCTCTATTTCTTTTTTGGATTTTTGGATTTAAGAATATGCAGAAAAGTAAAAGAGGAAAAGGGTTTAGAAAACTAGGCTAAGACTAATCTAATCCTACAAACAAGGAGACGGGATAACTTATGCAAAATCCAACCATGCTTCACTTCGCCAACATAACACAACTACGCGAAGGTGGTGCAATCTTCAAAGGGCATGTTAAGGATTTTCAAATCACCAATAGAAACCATCAAATCGAACAATCTCCACTGATGATTGAAGTTAAACATACACATATAACAAAGGCTCAGGCTAACTTTGCACAGTATGCAACAATCAGTTGCACACCAAAAGTATGAGCACGGACTTCACAACAAGTAATCCTATCAAATCCAGTTCATCTAACATCATGAAAGAAAATCTAATCTATGAAGAGAGTGAGACCATGCGAGCTCCAAAACAACACAAGAACACACCAACAATGGAACAATGTATTAAGTGTTTGCTTCAAAAACTCTTAGCAACAATCTCTCTTCCTTTACAAATGAGGGGGGTCACCCCTTTATATAGGCCTCAGGCATTGCAAAACCCTAATTAGGGTTTCTCCAAAAGATTCTCCACTCAAGATGCAACAAGGTGGGAATCAACAATTAATACCTATCATGCCCATATACAATTAATTCAATAAGCCCAAAAATGGCGTCCATTTGTGCATTAAATGCACCCCATTACATCAAACTTGCCCAAAATACAACAAATATTCCCATGCAAGAAATAAATGCCCATCATTCCCCATGCGACGGCTACATGCATAGAGAATCTGCCATAAAACCATTAATAAGACGGCTGCATGCAAAAAGATTCCTCATGCATTCAACATGCATTGACCGGGCCGCTACTAAGTCAAAAATATTCTAGCTGTAAATGTGCCACCACTACTCAATCAAAAGATTCTCATCCAAGAATGGACGACCATTGTCTCGTTCATTAATTGCATATGCAATGAATTTACTGATGACGGCTTCCAGCTCTCCGATGGAGATACTTGGCACATTTTCAATATCAAACTCCATCAAGGTAATTTCCTCCTCGCTCTTGGAGAAGAAGCTTTCCCATTCCATCATGATTTCCTGTGTCCTCTTCATTGTACTGGAAAATGAAGAAACATTTGCAAAATGTTCCTTAGTGAACGAACCTACGAAGAAGAACTCGTGAAACTAAGATATCAGGGAGTTCACTGTTACTCCATTCCCATTGAGCTTCTTTGTGAACAGTGCTTCAATTGCATTAATAATTTCTTCCTGCACCTTTTTGATTGAGTCCTTCAAAGTTAAAGACTCCATGCTGAATTTATCAAAGGTGTTCTTTATTGAACAAATAGCGCAGAACCACCGGGGAAAGTCATATACCTCGTTCTCCTGAATTACTTTCCCATCAATTAGTGTTTGCCTCAGAATCTTCGTTAGAGCCCTGAGCCACAGAATGGATAAGTCCTGATATATGTGAACATCTTCCCACAATCCTTCCGCTACCTCCAATTTGTTCAAAAGGGCTACGAACTTTGAATGAAGCTGAGCCAAGTCCTCGATGAATTTTCCTGCTTCAGTGTAGACATCCTCTACCCATTCTTTGGAATTTTGTGCCATTGCTCTAATTACCTTTGTGTCGTCAACGACTTTCTCAGGGAGGGAAGGAGGAGGAATGAATGAGGGACTTGCTTCCCTGAGTGGCCATTTAAGACTTCTAATGTACTTGCATAAAGCTCTATTTTCTTCCCTCAGCCTTTTACATTTTGTCTTTGTCTTCAACATCTTTTCCTTCATGGCTAAGGAAGATCCTTCAAAGTCTCCAATTACTTGTCCCGTGGAAGCAGGACCAAGATCAACCTGTCTGATAACATAATCTTCTTGCCTAATTTCATTCCTGTCCTTATCCACTGCAGGCTCAGCTATGTGCAAGGTCCGGGATCCAGATTCATCCCTCACGATCTTGGAAAATTTACGGGGAGCCTTCTTTTCTGCTGGCTGATCCATCCTCTTCAACAACTCTTCTAATTCTCGAGTTGGATCAATTTCTTTTTCCGGCTCTCTCCTCAGTCTCTCTATCAGCCAATCAAGAGCGGGAATGGAGTGACTATGGATTTCCATGTGCTCTTGCTCCTGCGATTCTTCCTCCATTTCGCTAAGGATGGCTTCTACGAAACTATCCTGACAAGTCTCTTCCTGGTGTGGACGACTTTCTTGTCTTTGTCCTTTTGGTTGATTGGGTCTGTGTGAAGCACTAATGCTGAGTATATCTGGTGCTGGAGTATTTCATGGAGGTGGATCCGCTGGATTTTCCTGTGCGAACATCTCTACCTCCTATGCACTGGAAGAACTTGCCGGTGACTACACCCTTTCTACCCTTGCTCTCTTTTGCAGGGGTTCTTCCTATTGCATTTCTTGTTGAACTTCTTGATGAACTTCTTGATGGATTTCATAGTGGGCTTCATGATGAACTTCCTGCTAGACATCTTTCTTCCTTGCCGTCCTTGGCCTCTTTGGAGCACTTTTTCCTTTATCAAGCCAGACTTCTCCTTTTGCCTAGGCCTGCAAAGATCCTTCAGTTGTTTCACTGTGGGAATCTAGACTTCCCATCAACTGATATGTCAAATGAACATTTCCTTCCGTCAACTTCCTTATTTGCCGATCAACCCAATGTTTAGTGAATTTTAGCACTGGTCTATCCAGGATATTCAAATCATCAATTTCGGGCTCTGAACAGTCTGGCAACCGAATGGGCTGATCTTTCACTTTCTCAAATTCAAGTTGCGTTAGGTCCGAATTCTCTCACTTGATCCAGCACCTGGTAGATTTCACTTATCCTGATGGTGTCAAGGGGCAATTTGGAATACATTTTCCTCCGGACTTCAAGGTCATCCTCACCACTTGCCCAATAATCTTCTAAGTGAAATTTGTGTATGAATTTCATACCAGCAACCTTTCTCATTTGGCGGTAAGGATCATAACGAGCTCCGGATGTATAAAATGGCAGGAAATAGAATGCTAAGTCCTCCGCTGCACTCTAAGCTGCTTCCAAACCTGGGCACACTTCCATGAAATCACCTAGGACAACTGGGCATTCAATAGACTGCTTCTTCTTCTTCTTTTGTAGTTGATCATAGGTTGTTAACTGCCTCATGAGTTCCAGCAGTATGAATTTGTCGGATGGATACCTTGGCAATTTGTATGACTAGAATGAGAATCCTTGCATCCTGATGTAGGTGAATTTTGGAAACTGTAAGAACGTGGCTCCATACTTTTGAACCAGGGCCCTTACTTGTGGCGACACCCTTACATGCAATTGTTTTTGCATAAGTCACGTCAAGTACATAGTGAAGGTGTCGTTCGCCAGCTTGCAGCTGTGCTGGTCCGCAAACCATGATTCCACTTGTTGGTAGACCATCAAATCCTCACCTTCGTGCAAGCATATAAATTACGTAGGAGCTCATGAAGAAGGATTGAGACTTTCTTTCTTTCAAGTTCCTTAGTTGTTCGTGCAAGTAATGGCTAATCAATTTGGCCCAATCGACTAGCCCGTTTGCATTCATGATCTCACCAATGTAGAAGAACATCCATGTTTCAAAATTTACAGTATGTGAACATCCCATTATCCTTCTCAGCATCTTTATCAGGTCCACATATTCTTGTTTGAATTCAAAGATAGTGAGAGTCTTTGGCATTTTGGAAATATGTGGCCTAGGCTTCAGCAACCACTGTTTGTTGATCATGTTAGCACACCTAGCAAGACCCGCATCATACACTTCTTAATCTTCGCTAATAGTCATGTATGTCATGGAATGGTGTGAAAGAATTCTGAAAGCTTCACCAATTGACTCCAGAGTCAACATCGCCAACAGCCTGCCATCTAACATTGAAATTGTCTTCCGCTCTGGATTGTAATGCTTTGCACATTCCAGAATCAAATCTGGACACTCAATAGCAGGAGGAAAATCAACTACCACAACAATTCCACTCTTGACAAACTAACAACCATTGGTGATGGATTATATCCTGTTGTTCCGAACATTCTAATCTTGAAGGCAGCCAGGTTGGATGTGCCCAAATTTGTATCGCTGATTTCCTTCTACCTGGAATTCATCTAGGAAATAGGAAGGAAGCCCTTCATCTCTGCCTTGATCATTGCTTGCTTGGTGATGATAGCCGCCTTGTTTGATTCCGGCATCCTGAAAAGCACCTTGAAAATGATGAAAAATCCACTAAGTATGACCTTTCTTCACTTCTCCAATTCTTCTTTCTTAAATCCTGCACGTGAGAAATGAAATGCATCTCCATGCTTATATAGAATTCTTCAAATTGTGTTGCTAAGTTGGGAGGCAGTAATTTGGCAATGGAATTTATTATGTGTCATACTTTCCCAATCATTGTGCCATGCAAATGGAACTTCCCTTGTAATTGATTTCGAATTTAGAACTTGATGCACTAAATCATGCGTCATACTTAGAATATTCTTTTGCCAACTCATTAATTTCCAATTTTTTTCAAATTTTGGAGGGAAATTGGAATATTCTTCGAGATTCACGTGATTTATCATCTTGGCTTGACTTTTCTTGCTCCGGAAGGAATTTTCCATTCTTCTCCAACATCTTCTATTTTTTAGGGATCTTCCTAAAATTTAGGACCTGAGTCCATTAGAGAGAGAAATCTCTCATGAATCCAAATCTATAAAAAATTTCAGATTCTAATAAGATTCGGTGTCTAAAAATGGAAATTTCCTGAGGGGATTTCTGCTTTTCATTCCTCGACCTCTTGGATTTTCATGCCTTAGACAATTTTTCAAGTTTTCAAGCTAAAGCATGGAATTCATTTTGCATGGTGGAATTCATCATTTCATCCTTTACACATTTTCCAAAGCCTAGGCATTTTGGCGCGCTTTCATGTACATGGGCAGAATTTCACACTGAATGAGTAGTTCATCCTTTGTTTGAATTATCCATCATCCCTTGGATTTGGCGCCCTATGACCTTGGGTGGATTTTTACTAAGGTCATGGAATTCTCAATTTTTAAAGTTCTCCTTGCATACTTCATTTTGGCACCTTAACTCACTTGTGGGCGGATTTTTGCACAGGTGGAGGAATTGATACCTTTTCAATTCTTCCCTAACCACTCCACTTTGGTGCCCTTCCATGCCTTAGGGCGGAATTTTCACCTGAGGAAGGAATTCATTGTTTTGTCCATTTTCCTTGAGCATACCATTTTGGCGCCCTCCTGAGGAGTAGGGCGGACTTTTCCATGTGTGGAGAAATTCATACTTCGTTTGGATTTTCCATCATCCCTTGGATTTGGCGCCCTTCATCATCCTTAGGCGCCATTTTGACTTGGCCATGGAACTCATCATTCCTCACGCTTTCCACATTGACCTCCTTCTAGTGTTTTGACAAGGACATGGGTACATTTTAGTCTTGAGAAGGGAAATTCATGCCTTGCACCATTTTCCAAGACCATTGAAGTTTAGTGCCCTACATCTTCCTAGGGCGGCATTTTGCATTGGTCAAGGAATTTTGAGCTTCTCGTCATTTTCCATGCATCATCCACTTTGGCGCCCTATCCAAGACTAGGGCACCAAAATCACTAAGAGAAGGATTTTTCAATGTTTTCCATTTCTCCCTGGCAACCTCCATTTGGCGCCCTATTTGAGAACTGGGCGCATTTCTTCATATGTCATGGAGTTTTGTGATTTTTGAATCCTCGATGACACCTCCAATTTAGCGCCCTATTTGGCAATTGGGTGTGAATTCCTTGGGGTGAGGGAATTTCAATCTTGCTTCTTCCAGACTTAGGTGAATTTTTTGAGCTTTTCTTTTCAGGAATGGATTTCCAACACTTAGCTGAGTTCCTCTATCTGATTTCCGACATTCCGGAATTAGAAGTAGTCGTGAATGCTTGATCTTCATCATCTTGCTTGAATGGTCCTATAAAAAATAAACTTCCAAAAATAGAAACTTTGAAAACGTCAGTGTTAGAGCCCCAAAACAGGACGCAGGATGACTTAACTATAAATAGAAACTTACTAAAAACAGTAAGTTTGATTTTTGGCAAAATGAAGACATTCCGAGACTTAGTAAAATCCCCAAAAAATAGGAACTTTCTAAAAATTGAAAGTTGCTCCGTTTTGGCTCAAATTTTATTGGGAGGTTCCTTGAAGGGTCTTGATTCCAGTTATATGTTCAGTTTTTCAAAACCCTAACAGAAACCCCTAAAATCTAGGACTAAAAGAAGAAACTCTAAAATTGACAAAACAGGCCCTAGACTTCACCAAATTCACTCAAACGAAGAGCAGACTTAATCAATTTGACCCCCGAACACTCGCAAAGCGGAGAGACTAACAAGACTACCACCAAAAGACCCCCCAAAACCAAAACAAAAGAACAAGAGGGCCTAAAAAGGTAGGGGATCCCCATCTGAGATGGGGTGATGTGTGATTAGGTCACAACAAGACATAGAAAAACCTCACATAGATCTGCAGAACACATGCTCAAATAAAAATTAAACACAAATAACTCTTGGAACAATCACAAAGCTTGAATACAAAGCATCTTCTACTTGCAATCTTAGTCCTTTGTGTGCTATAGGAGCCTCTTGTATGCCTCCACATTTTCCATTCATGTCTACAAGTGAAATGCAAATTATGACACATACAATATGCAGGAAAACTGAAACAAAAACATTAATTTCATGAGTTGGCCTCCAAACAAGTTGCGTGCAATATGCATGCATACAAACATTAGAAAATGATTTAATTTTTTACTAGATGACATTTGATTGGCTGTGGCTTTTCCTTTTTTCTTTTTTTTTAAACAAATAAAAAAAGCATTAACTTGAGATCAACTTTGTAGATTTTTTATTTGCATAAATTCTGAGACTGATTAATGCAAAAGCGAATCCAAAAGTATCCCTTCATATGACATGGACTAATAAATATTTTTTATGTTTTGTTCTATACCCTTAGATTTATGAAAAATAATTGAATATATATACATTGTTAATAATTGCCACATCTAATCATATTAATATTGGGGAATCTTTAAAAATTGCTATATGTGTATTTAATACTATATCCACATCTGATACCATATCCTTTGCATGCGACTCTGATCTCATGTTCTCTTAGATGTTTTGTCCCATTATATTTCATTTTGGATCTGTTTTCTCAGCAAATCAAGAGAAAGCCACAAAAAACTGAAAGCAAATACTTCAATCAAACATATCACTCCACATAACTATTTATATTTATTAAGATTGTTTTCCACACTTTATTTGCTTCCGAAATTTTATCATGAATCCTAATTATTTGAAATGAGATGTATACAATCAGGACAAGTTTCCTTTGTTCACAATACTCAAAATTATCATTGTTAAATACTGTAGTATTTTAGCTAATGCCTTGCCGATAACAATGGTCTTCATACGTACAAAAATAGAAATTTCTTTCATTCTTCTTTCAATCATCAATTTAGGGTCTCTTCTGCTTTGCATAAATTAGGACAAGTACATTTTGATGGGAACGTAGCGAACCACTGAAGACTATGCGTTGAACCTATTGGAGTTCTTTTTCAATAAATGTCTTTGGATGGAGAACTGATTCATTAATTTTCAGAATACCTTGCATTGAATCTATTGGATCATCTTTTCATTTTGGCTTTAGATGGATAATTGATTCATTACTTTTCAATCGTTAAATTGTGACTGTAAACCATGCTTTATTATCTTCTTTAAGTTATATGGTAGACTTCCTTTCCTGTAGCTCCTGTAGAACATCTTGTGTTTGATAATTATGATATAAAGATAATCCTGCTGGTATTTAATGTAATACTGAATTTTCAGCAAGAGTGGTCTCCAGAAGCAATACAGATGAAGGTTGAATCTAGTGTAGAGAACCGCATGCAGGCTACGAGCATGATCAAAAACTTGATCGAGGTTAATAAAAATTTACAGTCAAAGTTTCTTGACATGATACAAAATCGATTGTGTCCAAAATCTGATGATGTTAAGTCGAAAATGAAGTCTGCTTTTGACAGCACATGAAAAACGTGTAATGAATTAAACAATACATAATACGAATTTCTTCATATTATAAATATTATTAATTGCTTATACAGTTTTTACGATTATTTTGTTTCATCTCCATGATATTGGTTTCCATGTTCTCAAAAACATTGAACTTTATCCTGAATTATCATTTTTTTCTGTGTAAGATTCAAAAACATTGAACTTTATCCTGAATTATCATTTTTTTGTGTGTAAGATTAAAGAGTAGATTATGCTAATTGAAAACATGAACATGCAAATGTGTCTTGGGTTAAAATTTCCAAGGAAGAATGTTAAAATTGGGATTTTACTCAAAGAAAGCAATGCATATTCAAGAACAAAGAAAGAGAGTTTAATATGATTTAATCACTTTATACCTCTCTAATGAATGATATATTCCTCACTAGAGCTAGGAAGCCATTAAAGAGGTTGTCTACTTTATCTATTCTTGTAAATTCTATTTGAAATGAGCATCTCCTACCTGCTACTCAACCATATTTCTATAGACATCTCTCTTTTAAAACAGTTTTGGAGACCTAGCTCTCTTATGTCAGTTGATGCAGAGCTACTGTGAATTTTTTTTTCTTTTATTTATCAGGTTTAATTACTTTCAAATGGTGAAAGAAAAATCATCAAAATAATCTGCAGGGTCATTTTAAGTACTATGTTAAAACCATAACTGTATCATACTAAATATTATATAGGTCATTATAATTATATTATAAAATTGCAATTATAATTTGGAAAGGATCCACATCACATTCTAGATGGTTGGTTGCTAGCATAATAATGGTTTCAGGGAACTTTTAATGGATTGCTCAGCCAACTAGCATTGCTGGTCTATGATTTGTATTGATGCCTAGGAGCATTTCTGCAAATCAATGGACATATTTGGTAGCTGTATGATGGGGAAAATTCTCCACAAAATATAACCTTTCGACTTCAAAATGACAAGGTGCAGAGTATCATTTGTGGTTTTAGTTCAAGCATCATCATGTTCATATGCACATTCAAAAATTTCATGTGGAACATTGAATGAGAATCTCATTTCATGCCGTGGTTGTTTATATTTTTTTCATATTTAAATATGTTTTGTAAATAAACTTTATATGTATTTCACTCCATTGTCCCTGTTCGTGTGCCATTTTTATATGAAAGATTTGTAGTAACTCCATGAAGTTTTTTGTTGGTGGTTACGCAGTTTTTTTTTTATGAATATATCCTATTTGATTTTGTATTAATTCTAAAGAAAATAGTACAATATTAAAAAAAAGTTGGTAAAAAAGAATATCTACAAGTCTAGCATAAGGGTTGAGTTCTGAAACAGCAAAACATTAACTAAGCAGTCGTGGCTATGCTAGGCAGAAGCGAATCATTATCTTCAGGTTTCCCCCAAACGTCACGAGGGGTAGAGTCATCAACTGACTCCTAGCCAGTAAGAGCATTATCTATTGCATTCTCCTTAGGAAGTTGAGTGCAAACCAAAGAGATGGCAAGCGGCACACAGGGATACTTCTTGTTGTTTGGCCGGCTAGTGGTCCCTAGAGGGGAGAGTCGACATGAAGACTGAGGCCAACCTCCATGATTAGCAAAATCCCTTGTATTTTGAGGCATAGGACCACGAGAGCGAGACCCATGGTCTCCATGATATTTTTTGTTGATTGTTATGCACACAACTCTTTCTTCTTCTTTTTTTTTTTTCGTATATAATTATTTCTTTCTCATCTTTGATAGTTCTAATATCTTTTAATCTTAAAAATTTGAAGGTATGTAAAGTTACGTATGTTTATAAAATAATGATAAAGATTTTTTTATGTAAAAAGTTGTAAAATAAATTAAAATATATATAATTGAATTTAAAAAAATTAAATAATATATAAATTGAATTTAAAAAATTAATTATATATAAATTGAATTTGAAAAATAGGAGCACAATACATATCATACTTTTGTACATGAATGAATGTTTGTCCTTGTGTTTCTATATTCATTTCCCATGATGTTGCCTCCCTCTTAAAACCAATTATCTCTAAAAAAAGCATGGGTTCTAAATCTTCATTATTTCAAGTTGAATAAGGATTGACTTCATTCAAATCAATTGCATTATGGGTCTCCTTTCCTTGCCCTTTTTTTAAGGTGAAAAGGATGGTTGTACTACACAAAATTTGTCATTAAGACGCCATTAGATTAACATGTCACACTTTTTTGTGTGAGTGGACTCGAGCATGCTTTAGATGTGCAAGCATTTTGAAGCACTGTGTCCATATAATATCACCAATTTTTCATATATTTTTGCAAAAAAAATCCTAAACAACCAAGGTAATCAAGTTCATCATAAATTCTATTCTCCATTCCTCTACAAAATACTATATATACCTTTGACCATAAAAATATTCATCTCATGCCACCACATCCAATATATTTTGACATATAAATTAAAATAACCCCTTCACCCATAAATACTTAAGGTTATATTGTTTTTTTTTAAACCCTAATATGAATAAATGTAGTATGTTATTAATCTCCTAATAGATGAAATGGAGACTCGATATTTATCTACATATGGCAAGATGTTGATGAAGTTTGTTTTTCCCTACAATGCTCTAATCTCAGCATTTTTTTTTAGCCAAAGTGACTCTTTAAGCATTTTAGTAACTTTTAACACTTTTTTTGAAGTTAAATTAATTACAATTTATTCTAAGTTGAACAGTTTTGTCTATAGTCATGTAAAGGCTTTATCTATGCAATGTGTACCAGAAAAATATTTGATCTCAATGGCTCTCAATATGTTTGTGATGCACATTTAACATTGAATTATCTCGTCTCCAAGTTTAAGGGAAATGCCATTAGATTGTAGTATAGGAGGTTTGCAAGTTTTGGATATAGAATGAAGGAAACCCTACTATTTATCCACCATGTTGTTCAATAGGCTATGAGTTTTAGTCATGTGGTAGTTGCAACCACATTTATAGAATTTAAATTGTGTCAACGTCATTCTAAGTTGGATGATTTAAATTGGGGATCATGTAAAGAGTCTTTCTATTTACACATTTACAAAAAATGGTTCATCAACAAGGCTTTGAGTTGCATGATATGTGTATACAAAGTTCATTGTTTTTTGTCATTTAAGTAACTTAAGGGAAAGCATTGTGATCCCATAGCTTGAAAGATTTAGGGGGTGCTAAAGATAGTATGAAATTTACCCTATTGTTTATATTGCATCCATCTTGATGAAGTTGAATTTTCACCATGATGTTCTAATCTTGATTTTTGTCAACAAGCCAAGTGACTATTGATCACAGTGACAACTTTTATCCCCATTTATAAAATTACATCTTGCATGTGCATTTCCAATTCAAATGATTTTCATTAGAATGCATAAAGGCTTTCCCTATTCACATGTAATATTTTTTTTGTCTTTGAAGATTTCACTTTGTGTGCTATGTGCATTCAAAGTACACTATTTTGTTGTCTCCGAAGTTGCTTAAGGGAAAGTATCCCAAGTTCATAATCTAAGAAGTTTAGAGAGTGTTGGAGATGGAAAAATGGTACCGCAACATTTGATTCCCTTGTCAATGTCTTGGTTAAGTTAGTTTTACCCTATAATGCTCTTATCCTAATGTTGTTCAACATGCAAAGTGACTTGAGCATTTTGGTAGTGTTTAGTTATTTTTCTACAATTGAAACTACATGAATTATAGGATTCTATCTAGGGGTCGTATAGAGGGATTTTCCAAACAAATAAAAATATAATTAGTCCATAGGGTTCTCAATTTGCACATTACAAATTCAAAGTTTGTTATTTTTCATCTTCAATATTGTTTAAGGGAAAAAATTGAGAACAAAATATATTGGGGATGTTAGAGATAGAAGGAACCCATGGCATTTATCCACCCACTTTCACATGTTGGAAAGTAGACTCTCAAGAACTTTTGTAACTTTTATCCTTGTTTCTAAAATTACAACTATGTGCACATCATTATGAGTTGTATAATTCAATCAAATGACCATATAAATGGGTCATCCATTCATGTGCAGGAATAAATACTCCATGTCTAAGGATCTCAAGTTGAATGGAACATATGTTCAAGGTTCACTATTTTTTGTCTCCAAAGTTGCTTGAGGAAAATCATCATGAACTTACAATCTAGGAATTTCGAGTAAAGTCAAACATAGAAAAATTAACACCTTAATAATTTATTTACCTTCCTTGATGTAATGGAAAAGTCATTTTTTAAACCTAGTAAATAATCCCAATATTCTTCAAAATGTCACATGTTTTTGAAGAAATCTGGTAAATTTACTTTGATTTTTGATGTATAATTTTATTCAAATTATTATAAGTTGGATGATTCTATGTAGTGGTCATGTAGATGGGTTGCCTAGGCACATGCAGGGAAAAAATTCATCTCCATGTTTTTAACTTGTTAGGCTATGTGAATTCAAATTTTCATATTGTTTTTTCCTATTGTAATTAATCCAAGAAACATATGTGTGTTATGATAGTATGTTTAACACTCTAATATTAGCTAATTAATGTCATGATTTTTTGAACATTCATACTTTATTTTATATCTCATGCAACTCTTCCAAAGTAATGGTTGATCTATATTCAAAACTAAGCTTTGTTGCACAAAAGTTACAATTGAGACAAAACAAAATCTAAAGGAGTTTGTGAATGATGTTCAATCCCGAATAGGGTCATTGAATGAGGAATTAAGGTTTGTGAAGAAAATTTGCGAATAGGGTTGAGGTTTTGGAAGACGATTTGTAGGCATAGTTTATTTTGGAGTAATGTTGATGCATAATGAATATTTGGGAATGGGTTGGGGCTTCAAACAATGGGGCTTATAATATAGGGTTAGAGTTCGATAATGGGGCTCATAAATTATATTCAAGAGCACATGTCATTACGGAATTGGACTTGTGAATGAGGTTATCATTTTGGAATGGGGCTTGTGAACATGATATTCTAATTTGATTGAATATAATCAACCCAAGGTTTTCACAATTCATGAGATCGGTGTATACAACTTGTGGAAAAAACTTTGAGCTTGCAATTTCACCGTTAACATTTAGGATCATTCTCCTTGTTCTATCATTAGAATGAATACATAAGATTATAAGATATTTTATATTTCATATATAAGTACTTAGTACACACAAGCGGATATGGGGGAAGGCCCATTCATAACAATCAAAGAAAATGCATGATAAAAGATTAAGGGAATTTGTGGGAATCTAAAAAAGAGATAAAAGAACAAGGTTGTGTTTAAAAAATGATATTATAAAAAAAGAAGATTTTTTTTCAGAATAAAAAAAATTACATGTAGAAAAGGTGTAAATATATAGAGGCATAAGATGATAAGACTAAAAGATGTCTGGAACCAATTAATGGAAGGAAGAGGAAAAGAAGGCAATGGATTGGATAAGTTGAGCATGAAGGCTAAAATACATAAGGATGGTAAGAAGATAGGCCAAAGGAAGGAGGTGAGAAAAAATAGGGAAGGGGACATAGAGAAATATTAAGAGGTATGAACCTAAACTAAGGAAGGTTTTAAAAAAAAACATGCAAGGTTACAATTATGATGAAGAAAGTTTAAAAGTAGTTGTCAAAAATGGCTCAAATTCCATCCCTCATCCTTGTTGAGGTTAAGAGGATTTTTTTACTTTAATTACTTATCTTAATTCCTCTTGAAATAATTATCATCCTTCATTAGGACTCTGGCGACCTCAAGGTAGATATAGTGTTTGGTTATGGACAATGCTTTGGAAGAACCAATTTTCTAATGTCTTCAAGCTTAATGTTTGCAAAATGGTTCTCGATCTTAGTAAAATGGAACAACACATTTTCATAATGTATTGAGTGCCACAAATAAATTCAATCATATATATACCTAGGTTATTGATGTAGGATGGCTTCCCTCTCATTCCTTCTCCAAACACAACTCTCTGCATTGAGACAAATAAAAAAAAAAGAAGGCTCTTTGTCCAGATAGAAATCAAATTTCAACACAACTAGAAACAATTATGTTGGAAAAAATTACAAAACAACTATTACATCATATGGCCTACAATGGCCTCTTACTACAACTACTCTATTTCCCATCCATTCAATCTTACAACCTCTCTTTTGAAATTCTCCTCATCAAATTGACCAACGCAACTCTTCATCTCATGCATGCTGGCTCATTCACCCCTTCCTTATGCAGGGGTATTCTCCTCTTATCCGTTGTCACTCACGATGCAACCATATGCATTGCTAACCCCCTTTCTATCTTGTCTACAACCATCAATATTCATTTGGGCTTATTCTTTACACCTTGCAGACCCACACACTAAGTCTGTTATGTCAACTCCCCCCACCCCCCCCCCCGCCCCCCCCCCCCAAACCATAACCATCGATGCCTTTTCCCATATATATTTCATTCCAACAATTTGTTTTGCATGGATTCATTACTTCCCATCTTTTCCCCCCTCCAATCTATTGTTTCATGTGAATTTGAACCCTTCCCTACTTTGTCGCTACCCTACTCTCTCCTATTTTGGGCCTCTTTAGGATATTAATTAGCCTCCACAACATTCATTGTTGAAATAGTGCAACCAACTAATGCAACTGTCATCAACTATTTGTGGTAAAGCATCTATGTCATTTTTTAAGCACTAACCAAGGGATGATAGTTTTTAATAACACCCAAATTTGATTAAGGGAAAATAGTAAACACACGGCAATGGTCTATGCTTCCACGATCTAACAAAAGAAATTTCTATTAATTGATGGATGTCCATACCCTATTTTGGATGCTCCCATTTTGGCATGGGTAGGCAAGATGCTCTTGCATCAGATACCCATGGTAGAAATGAAAATGTTTCTTGAATTAAAGTTGGAAACATTTGTAGACTTTGTGCTTGTATTGGATCCATCTCTCTTTTGTGCCCAACAGAATCATCCCATTAATTGCTTTCAACATCTTCATAACATTATCCCCTTTCATCCTCACTCTTCTTCTATCATTCATGGAATTCAAATTTCCAATTTTTACTTCCCAAAAATATGCTCCATTAAAGTTAGATAAAAACAAGTAAATTTGTACCTTTCTCCACCAAAGATTTACCAGGAACTTCTTCATTTACCTTCTCATCATGCTTTTCAAATTTGACTTCATCAAAGTTATCTATTGTTGTAATTATTTCCTCTATCTCTTTACACTCATTCACATCAAGGAACACATAAAAATCCGATTTTACTTTACCTTCGGTTGCAACCTTTGTCCCACCTGAAATCAACTCTTCCCATTCTCTATCAACCGCTTCAATATGCTTTAGCAAATCTCCCTTCTCAACTTCTTCTCGGTTAGATTTAGCAAAGCTAACATGTTCACACTACATACCATCTATATCATCTACTAAACAAACTCTTGCATTGCTACATACCTTTTCCATCACACCATGCAATGTCTTCAACTTATGTTTCACTCCATCTTTCATCAATGAGTAAACATTGGTATATCCATCATGCGCTGCTCTCCTATCAAATTGCCAAGGCCTCCCTAACAAAACATAACATACATTCATAGGCATAATATCACACATTATTTCATCATAATATGCTCCAATATTAAACTTTACCAAGCTTTGTTTGCTAACCAAAACTTCTTGTCATCTTGTAGCCAAGCTATCCTATATGGATGCAGATGTTGCCTTCTTTCAAGCTGCAATTTTTGCACCATCTCTTCAGATTCGAGATTATCAGTACTCCCACTATCTATGATAACATTACATACCTTTTCTTAACACTTGCATCTTGTCCTGAATAGGTTCTTTCTTTGATCACATGCATTGTCTTCACTCACCAATGCCCTTCTTGTCACTAGGACTTCACCTCTTTCAACTTCCTCTGATTGTGATGATTCAACATCCTCATTAACATTTGCAACTGTCTCTTTGCCTTCATTTCTTCCTCTTGTGTCTCCATGTTCTAGACATTTGTATGCTTTATGTCCTTCTCCACATTCGTAACAAGTTATCTTGTAGCTTCCTCTTCCTCTGAGTTTTGTTCACGAGGGTAGGAGTCATCTTCCCTCTGATTTTTACTATTGCCATGCTCTTCAAATTCCTAATTTTTGTGGTTTGAATCCTCATCCCAATCTCCATATAATCTTCCCTCTTTCTTTCCATCTCGGCCTCTTCCTCTTTGTTTATTTTCAAATATTTTGTACATTTTCTCCTCAATCTTTAAGGCAATTTGGTATGCATCTTCCATTGCAAGGACTCTCACCAAAGTCATTTCTTCTTGTATGCTTTCCCTCAAGCCATTAATATACCTTGCTACCTTCTCCTTAGTTGCTTTAGCATGCCCAATTCTAATGAGGATTCTATGAAACTCCTCTATATACTCTTTTACTGTCTTAGCTCCTTGTTTCAATCCTTGCATCTTCTTGAGTAGATCTAATTCATAGTCTGCAAGAACGAACTGTCTCTTCATTTTATCCACCATTTTGTCCCAATTTGTGATTCTTTCTTTTCCTTTTCTTCCTCTTTCTAATTGGACTTCTCTCCACCAAATTGAAGCATGTCCTTTTAGCTTGGTTTTAGCAAACCTCGCTCTACCAGGATCTCCTATTTCCTCAAACTCAGAATACTCTTCCATATCATTCAGTCAATCTACCAATTCTTCTGGATTTAAATTCCCACTAAATGTAGGAACATCAATCTTGGGTGTTTTTCCTATCATTGATAATGCAATTAGAAATTGGTCATTTGCAATTGTTGTCGCTACTTCTCTTTGTTCAGTTGTTTGGTTGGGATTCTCCAAAATCTCTTCTTCATCATCACTCACTGGGTCTCTTATTCTTGCAAACCCTCTTCTAATCTCTTCTTGTAAGGTTTTGACTTGTCTTCTTAAGGCTCTAAAATCATCATCATGAACAAAATTACCACCTCTTCCCCTGCCTCTAACTCCAACTCTGCCCCAACCACGTGGGACTTCTCTTGCATTCATTTTTTCAACACCCACAAACTCGACCCTAGTGCAAGTCGCCTCTCTCTAGCGAATCTACCTGTACACTCAGAATCTTTTGGCTCTGATACCACTGATGCAGAATGGCTTCCCTCTCATCCCTTCTCCAAGCATAATTCTCTCCATTGAGACAAATAGACAA
Source organism: Cryptomeria japonica (assembly GCF_030272615.1). Taxonomy (NCBI): domain Eukaryota; kingdom Viridiplantae; phylum Streptophyta; class Pinopsida; order Cupressales; family Cupressaceae; genus Cryptomeria; species Cryptomeria japonica. The sequence goes on along the minus strand of NC_081405.1, from coordinate 634,023,141 downwards.
AAATAAGAAGGCTCTTTGTCCAGACAAAACTCAAATTTCAACACAACTAGAAACAATTATATTTAGAAAAATTACAAAACAACTGTTGCATCATATGGTCTACAATGACCTCTTACTACAGCTACTCTATTTTCCATCCATTCGATCTTACACAGATCCTATCACAATACACTGAGGCAAAGAAATTTGTTGTGCACACTATAGATTTATAGAAATTCTATAAACAATGACAGAGACATGATAGAATATTGTTCCAAGGGTTGCAGATCGAAGAAAAAAATACTCTAATATTCATAAGGAAAATAAGCCAGTTCACGTACCTCAAAAGTCATCTTAATAGACACAGATCTGAATCAAATTTACCAGCACTACATAGACACAAACAAAAAAAAACACGCACATCGACTCTTTTACTAACTTGATTCTCCAATTTTCCATGCTCATCGTTCTTCATGAAAAATAAGGGATGACACCCTTGAATGGACTTGAATGTCCTTCCATACTTCATGTTTAATGGTTGTTTATCAATATCTTATATGGAGTAATGTAAACTATAAAGCATAAGAGTTGGACTAAAGGGTGAAATAAATCTGAGATGAATCTTGTGCACTAGAAGACTGAATTATTAAATATTGCTCTATTCACTAGGTACGTGAGGTACCTCATTGAAATATTTTTAAAATTAGAAAAAATAGTAAGCATTTAAAAAGATACATAAGGTATCTTTCTAAGATTAAATGGTTAACAAATTTCATTGCTAAATTATTTTTCTCCTTGGGATATTTATTACCTTAGGACAATATGGAGAGTCAATTTCTCATATTCGTGAATTATGGTTGTGATGTTCCTACTTTACATAAGTAATAAAGATAAATTCCTTCTCATAAGATATTTTGGCCCGATGTATTCAATTACGATATGTTGATCATGTATTGGAACATTAGCTAAAGGAAAACATTCTCTTTGAGTCAAAGTAATTAAGGTCGTGTATCATGACCTATTTGTTGAATTTGTTATGAGAAACATTATAACTAATATTATGTATTATACCTTATACTTTTTGCAATTAAGAGAGATTATATGTAGAAATGGTAGAGTTTTCCCTCATATGACTTCTTGTGTAATGAAGTGAGTACATATATTCACTTGAATTATCATATTGAATTTATTCAAATTCTAGAATTTTAGAAATAAGAGGATTGAAATTAAGCCTTGTAAGGAATCGTGATATAGCTTGGCTTGTTGGATATTGAGAATATGACCACCTACATAAATGGCATAGAACAAAGTAAGTGGACATCCTTGTTTTGTGTAAATGATAAACTTTGAGATATATTGGAAATTTAATATGGAATGTGACGGGATAGGTCACATAATGTGACGGGATGGGCGTAATGCCTAGGTCGCATAATTAATGGTGATGAGATGGGCAGGATGCCTAGGTCACCTAAGGCAGTCAAAAAGATGAAATCATTAAACAAAATGAAGGCATAGTTTGATTGTAACTTGTTAATAATTAGCTCTTAAGTAATATTTTTGATGTGTAGGCAATCATAGTCTTAGACTATCATTTTGTGATCACTATGTGAAAGGTTTGTGATCATCTTCTAACCTATAAAGTTAACATAATATTTTCAATCAGTTTGGGCATAACCTCCTATAGATAGAAAATATGAATTTTTTAAATTATAAATAAGTATTAATTGATTAATGAAATCTAATTAGATGAAGGATGATATAGTTATGAGTTTAAGAGTGATATATGATTCTCGTTCTCTGTTAATAACATTTATTCTGCATATCTTTCTTAAAACATTAGTGTATAGATGATTATTGGTTGCACATTGTGACCTTACTAGAGAGATGTATTTTTCAAATGTGTATTATGACATCGAGATGATGTCTCTTCCTAGTGGGGAAGGATGTCACGACCCGACTTAGACCCTAGTTTGATTTACTTTACTATGCCAGATACTTATATTGTTGACATTTTACACATAATTATTTGATTAGCTTTTTAATGATGTTAGATGGTATTTTGTGGTTTAATGACATTAATGATGGTCAGTTATTTTATAATATCGTTATTTAATGATGATGAATTATTATTTTCAATTATGATCATTAATGATATTAATGCTTTAATTAGATTTTAAACCTGATAATATGAATAATGCATTTTGTTATCGTGATCTGAAGACCTTTTGTTGAGTTGGAGTAAGTTGCAGGTTAATCGTCGAAGGCAGACATATGACCGAGGAGGGGTTTTTCTAGCTCGCCAATAGCAACCTAAGTATTGGAACCTTGTGCAAAGTACCCAATTAGACAAGCAATTAGGAAATTAAATTATGGAGTTTAATATAAAATGATAAAATAAAATATTAAAATAAAAATGAAATAATAATAAAGATAAATTATTAAATATACGAGTATTTAATTTTACAATCAAGCTAGAAATTAATTATAATACAATTATTTAAAAGTGAGTAATTAAAAAAAAATATATATGTTATTTGATAATTAAATCATAAAATAAATAAAAGCTAAAGAGATAACATCTTGTAAATAATTAGAGGACTAATTTTAAAAAAATAAGGGATTAATTCAAGGAATTTATTAAAATATTAATTAATAAAATATTTATATATGTGTGTGTGTGTAATCAAGATTATTAACTATATTTTCGACATGCGAGATAGAATGCATGAGTAAATAGTAAGATAATAAATAATGGAAAATTTTTGTGCAAAAACAAATATAGATGACATGCAAGGCATGATGAAAACTAAATAATTAAATTAGCAGATTATTTTCTTTAAAACTAAATCTTTAAAATCATGCTAACAAATTTGTAATTTAATTTAAGAATTATTTTGTGAGTTCTAATCATGCATTTGATAATTAAAATTTAGTTTTATTTTTAGAACTTAATATTACGAAAACGTGCATTTGTTGAGTTTTTCTAAAATTTAAAATTATAAACACATGCAACCAAATTGTAATTTTTGAACTCAATTCTCCTCCATAAAAACAATATCATGCAATTTGGAGAACTCATCTACTAAAAATATATTCCAATTAAGCTTTTCCCATACCTTATTTTGGGACTTAGTCTTAATGTTTATAAATATAGAGCTCCCTATCCAAATTCATCATCCAATTTCTTTTGAGCTTTGTTATTATTTTCTTGCTGAGATTGATCTCAATTTAGGAGTTAGGGGAATTGAGAGGATAGCGATCAGCTACATGAAAGAACCAAGTTTCCTCTTATTTTCTGACCACCTGACTCTTTTCTATTCGACTGGTAATTGTATTGTTATTAGTTTTATTTCAGATTTGACTGTTACTGAAATTATTGATTGGTTTGATCTAATTATTTGATCATCAAGAAATATGATTGTTTCTCTTTTACTCTCCTCCACATCTTGTCTCCTGTAATAGGAAATTGTTTTCAGATTTTTGGTTTGCTAGTTTATCATTTTTTTGGGTAGGCGTTAATCCCTCCACAAGAAATATAAAAAGGGGTGTTTGCTGAGACATGGTGTATAGTCTGGAGGGTTTGACCTCCCACGCCTCCTCTCTACTCCTCTTCCAGCCTTCCATGTCTCTTGTCACATTTTTATCTACATGGATCTGCAGGTGGTACAAGTTAAGGAAAGGTATGACAGTGAAATTTTGACAGTTTCAATAGGTTTTAGCTTTGACAATTGGTGTGATGGTGAAAGTTTTTTTTTTCAGAACCAGTTGGTGAGAGGATCAAATCCCACCATGAGCAACACTCTGTTTGACTTTTCTTTTTAACTTTTCTTCCTTTCCTATTAAAATATAGGTTTATGTCTCTCTTTTGAATTTCTCCTTATCAAACTTGACCAACCCAGCTCTTCATCTCATGCTCGTTGGCTAATTCACCTCTTCCTTATGCAAGGGTATTCTCCTCTTATCCGCTGTCACTCACGATGCAGCCATAAGCATTGCTAACCCCCTTTCTATATTGACTGCAACCCTTCAATATTCATTTGGGTTTATTCTTTACACCTTGCAGACCCACACACTAAGCCTGTTATGTTTTTGTATTGGACCAATTCCCCCTCCCCCCCTTTCCCACCATAACCATCGATGCCTCTTCCCATATATATATTATTCCAAGATTTTTTTTGCATGGATTCATTACCTCCCATCTTTTTTCCCCCTCCAATTTGTCGTTTCATGTGAATTTGAACCCTTCCCTGCTTTGTCGTTACCCTACTCTCTCCTATTTTGGGCCTCTTCAAGATATTAATTAGCCTCCACAATATTCACAGTTGAAATAGTGCAACCAGCTAATGTAACTACTGCCAGCAATTTGTGGTAAAGCATCTATGTCATTTTTGAAGTGCTAACCAAGGGATGTCATTTTTGAAGTGCTAACCAAGGGATGACAATTTTTAATAACGCCTAGATTTGATTAAGGGAAAATTGTAAACACACGACAATGGTCTATGCTTCCACAATCTGATAAAAAAGTTTTTTAGTAATTGATGGATGTCCATACCCTGTTTTGGATGCTCCCATTTTGTCATGGGTAGGCAAGATGTTCCTGCGTCAGTTATGAAGAGGAAGTCTTTGATCCTTTAAGGTAGATATCATGTTTTTAATCTTCATATGCATAAAAGTGTAGGAATAATACATTTTTCTTTAATTTTTTCAAAATCTTGTTTGAAACACCTTTGATAGAATGGTGCAAGTCAAATGAACAACCACCAAATATGCACATAGACCACACAACAAAAGAAAAATAAGGAAGACATTAGATATTGAAAGAGAAAACAATAAAAATAATTACAAGGAAGTTAATGAATTTCAAAGGCCACCATATGAGAAACCTAGTCACACTATGCTACCCAACCTTGAAGATACATTTGTAGACTCTTTGCTTTAACAATCAATTTTTTCTCTCATATCTTCCTAAAACCGAGTCTTCCTATCAACTAAGAACCAATTATGAACCAACAACAAACCTTTTCAAATGATCAAGAATCCACATTATAGTGCATTCCACTTAAAATAAAAGTAGATCACAAAAATGAATGTCTACTAAGAAGGCAACTTAACCAATAAAGTATCATCTAACATAGAACATTCAATTATTCCTTAACAAATTCAAACTTGACATCATTTTACTCACAAATAGACACGACATTGGAAGATATAATTATTGCTATTGAAAAAAAGTATTTTGATAGAATGACCATATTCCTAACATCTAATATTGGTTGTAAATTAGAATACACACAAATAATATGTTGTGTGATATGAAGAGAGGACATGTGACAATGTTGTATTAAAAATAATGACGGGTTTTGGTGCAAAGAGATCTTACACTCAACAAATTAGCCTCTAGAAAAGATGTGTGGGACACCAAAAGATGCCCAACACAACATCACAAGAATGTGCAGTTAATCCATAATGTGGTTAACTATCACAAGATAAGCTCACACATGATAAGTACAAGATATATTTTTGGGTCTAGTCCAAATGTACTAACCCAATGATATGCATGCACGAACACCCTTTGTAAAACATATGATCCTTGTGCTCACAATTAGCACTCTGTGAATAATTTATTCAACAACCCAAGTCAAATTACTTTAGATGCAAAAACACGCAAATCATCCTCGATTGTTTTATGATTGCAATGAATAAGGCATTATTAACACTCATTCCCTAGGCCTTCTCCAATTATGCACTTCTACAAGCTATGCACCTATAGGATTTTTGTAGGAACACAAATAATATAAATCAAATATTGGTGAAATATCAAACCTTTCATGACTTGAACTCATATTTATTCTTAAAAAATTATACATATGACATGGATCGATCTTCTTGGGATTTAGCTTATTATAAATTTCTCTAGGGAACAACTTAGTTTTTTGATGCATTGTGACTATCTCACCCTTCAAGTAAGTCGTCTTTCTTTGATGGTCATATGCATGCAAATTGTATCTTGCACTACTCTCCTTAATATGCTTCTTGACTCGACGTGAATCTCTTTCATGTACTACACAAATTCCTTAATTTATGCACTTGCACACCTTCCTTTTTCTTTCACTCCTAACATACCAGTGATACCTCATAGGGATGTCCCATACATGAAAAGGTGTCTACCTTAATGAGCTACTTTTTGATTTGTTGTATGCAAACTTCACTTTCATCATTGTACATTGAAGTAGATTTTCAAGACTCAAATTGACAACCTTTATTTGCTAGTATATTTATAGGTGATATGTAGAGTTATATTTGAGTTGCACGCCCAATGTCATCCATAGGGTGCACCATAAATGGATAAGGAATTCATTCTACAATTTAATGTGATGTTGCATGAAATCGTGTACAAGCAAACTATCTCTTTAAAGAACAAATATGTTACCCTAGATATGTCATTTGGCTTTTAACAAGGAATGAAGTGCACCATTCGAGAAAATTTGTCCAGCATACTTTCTATCATGGTATATCTAATGTATACAATGTCTTATATAGCCTAGTGTTTTGTGAGCTATTCCCTTTACTATTTAACAAATACTACACATTTTTATGAATTACGAATATCTTTATGTAAACTCACCTAGTGATATTATATTTCTTCTCTAATATGACCTATGTCTTTTCAATGCTAAAGTGCCCTTCAATTCCCTCTATGTACAACTCTCTATTTAGATTGCCCCTCATTGAAATTTGTGGGATGCACAATTGTTGCCTTCTGAATAGATATCCATCTTTTGCAAAGTAATCCTCATACAGTATGTATCTCTAGCTTAAGGTTATATGCATGCATATTATATATATGCACCATAAAAATCCGTCATCATCTCCATGTTGACTAATTTAACTATCATTTTAAATAATGACGCATGCCTCCTACTTAACGCATCTACAATTCTATGGGTTTTCCCTATGTTGTTATTCAACACAAAAGAGTAACCCTGTTGAGCTTCTACCCACCTCATGTACCTCTAATTTAGGTTTTCTTGGTTGCTTAAATTCAATTTCTGGAGTTTTGGGTACAACACAAACTCCAAGAAGTAATGTATGTACATTTGTAAGACATGCACTTTGACACAGAATTCCTAGTCATAAATAGAATAGGCATGTCTAGCCTCAATCAACTTCTCACTAAATTATAAAATTGGTCTACCCTCTTGACTAAACACAGTATTGATTTCAGTTTGCTAGCTTTGAAGTCATCTTCTTTTGTAGGAGCATGAAATTCTTGGCAACACCAACTATACACTCAAAACTTTCCTTTTTCCATGTAATGCCTCAAAGATGCACAAATGTCATTAAAGTTTCTAATGAACTTGTGATAAAAGATCACCAATGGGAACACACCATTTTAACTATCATCACCTTTCTTGGTTCATCCACTCAATAATCATGCATTCCTTGTTATGATTTATTTGCAATCAACCCTAAGATATCATGATGCCAAAGTAGGTTAGCTCCTTCACGAAACTAGATGTCCTAATGTTGATATTTAGGTATTTTCTTGTCAGCTGTTCCAACACTTGTAGATTCACACAATGCTCCTCTCTTGTCTTGCTAAACATTAAAAATTTGTTGAGTATAAAACACCAAACTTGCTGAGAAACAATTTCAAAAAGAAATTCATTAGTCATATTAATATATTTGTTGTATTCATCAACCTAAATGGCATCACTATCCATTCATACAAGCCTTCATTTTTTTTAATGCAATAGTTCATACATTTTCAATAATTTTGATGATATTTCCTCTTGAGGTCTATCTTGGAGAAGTAGCACACTCAACTAATTTATTAGGCCATCCATGTGTTGGCACCACTTTTTAGTGTATATTTGTGCATTGTTCTACCCATAAATTATGTGTTCTATGATAATAACTGATCTAAGAAATTTCATAAGGGTCACCATGTTGAAATGTGTTGTTGGTTGTGTATTCGACTCCTATGTACTTAGCATAGATACTTTAACTCAAAAAATCCCAAAAAACACTATATGAGGGCTGCCAATTTTCTCATGTTTTAGATTAGTCAAACATATATATCCCTATCAAATTTGGGGAAAATTGGAGTCAAAATGACCAAGTTATGACTGATTGAAGATTTGACGGTTCAAGGAATCTCCATTGGTACTAATAGTTGTACAAACCATTGGAACCATCAAAGGGTTCATGTTCATGTTCTGTGTGCATATGTCAATTTAATTCTTGATCGGGTCAAAACCATTGATAGGGCCAAAGTGGGCAAGGTGTACACAATTTTAAAAGTTAATCTTGAAGAAGAGATTAATGGGCATTTACATTTTTAGTTTGATGAAGTTAAGGAAAAATTAGCTAAGCATGGAGAGCTTAGAGACTTTGGTGGTTCCAGGAACTATTGAAACCATTAATTGGTTCTAGGTTCTCGGTGAGCCACCGATTATCGACTTAGGAAGGTTGAAGGTAAAAGAAAGATGAAGAAAAAAGTGTCTAAGTTTCTCGTGGTTCTCAAAACCATGGGAACCTCTAATGAGTTCCTAGTTTCGACTCGAGCATTGATAAAGCAAAGAAAACATGGTAGAGGAAGGGTAAGATAAAGAAAACGAAGCCAAGGTGAGTGCAAAAGAGCATTGGAGCTTCTGATGGTTCCGGGAACCACCAAAACTCCCAACTTGGTTCCAAGTTCTGCTATAACCACCAATGAGGACTTTTCAAAGTACATAAGTGTTATGAGGGTTGGACTTTTGACATTCTACCTACCTTCCTTCCACCTTTTGCATGCACTATGATTTAAGGCAGACACTCGATAACTAATTGTTATCTGAAGCCCATGGCTCAATGGAGGAGGGAATCATTGGTGCTTCAAGGTTTTTCATGATTTCTTGCATGATGGGCATGCGTCCAACGACAAGCCCAAATGTTAATGAGTGGTGAGTAGAGAGTGCTTCGGGGTTGCAATATATGAATGTTTTGTTAGAAACATGGTTGTCGTTGCACCAAAAGATTGACCTTTTAATGCCTGATTGAAGCAGTCACCGACAAGGAGGGACCTCAAAGAGATCAGTCCAAACCGGCCAGCAAGAGTTAACACAACAGAAACACGTAGATATGATGGAGGCAAATGCAGAACAAATTGTTTTATTGCATGAAAGTCAAATACATCCAACTGACAACAACCGGGTTACAACATACCAGCACATAGGCCTGGCAGAAAACGTCTCATAGGGACCTTGAATCGAACGATCTATCTTCTAAACACTACCTATCTGATACTCCCTTTTCTCTGAATTGATCGACTGATTGATCACATTGCAAGGCATGATTACAAATATATATATATATATATATATATATATATATATATATTTATATATATATATATATATATATATATATATATATATATATATATATTGATCCAAAGGATCAGGTCAGCCCAAAAGGATCAAAACCCTAACGTGCTGAAATGAATGAGGTCGGCCTCTGGAAAATCCCAAAGGATGAAACGTTGAAGGTCAGCCACACGTCAAGAAACATCGAGATCAACGTCCAAGGCTCCGCAAGCATCGGAATGGGTTCCGGTAGATCACCAGAATAGGTCTCAGGTAACCAGAAACAACGGAACAATCCGGTAACAAGAAACTTGTCAAGGAAAACCGGTAGCGATATCTTGTCGGAAAGTGATCCAAATGAGATGCGGTTAGAAAGCAAGCAGGGTGATCAAGTCTTCAAGAAGAATCCAACTCCACAGGAAACCGGTGTGCCAGAATCAGGACACATAGAAAGAAAAATTGAAACTGCAAACAGAAAAGAAAATGTTTTTGGTTGATGCAAGATTGCTATGAACCGGGGATGCTCTTGCATCACTGATACAACCACGAGAATTAATGAATCCATGGTAGGTGGTTAAGCCATGTTGTGAACCCAAGCACTGTGTTGCATAGCACAAGGAGACCAAGGGCTCACACCTTGCAATAATCCCCCCCAACACAAGCAAGGGGTTTGAACTTGTGACCTAGGCTCTGATACCACTTGTTAGAAACATGGTTGTTGTTGCACTAAAAAAGATCGACCTTTTAATTTCTAATACAACCGCGATATTTAATGAATCCACCAGAGGCGGTTAAGTCATGTCGCAAATCTAAGCATGTGCTACATAGCACAAGGAGACCAAGGGCTCACACCTTGCAACATGTTTTTCTTCTAACACATGAGTAGGCCTAAGCCTAAAACCCAATCGTTATTCTTTGGAAGGACAATTAGTGTGATTTTCTCTATCTAACCTCTCTAAAGTGTCATTAATACATTACTATTGTAACCACCCCATGTAGATCCATGAGATTCTATGAGTGATTTTTTAATGGATTTTGAGATGGATGAATGAATTATTTTAATGAATTTTGATTGTGCGTGTTCAAGAGAAGGTAATGGAGCAAGAATTGTATTAGTGTCCCCTGAGGATAAGGATTAAAGTTCACTTTTAGATTGAGCTTTGAATATACCAACAATGCTTCTTGGTTTGAATAGGGCTTCAAAATATAAGATTAATTGCATTATAGTACATGATGATTCATAACTTGTGGTGTCTCAGGTTGGAGGCATGTATGCTACAAAATAAAAAAGACTCAGAATGTATATGAATTCCATTTGGGATACTATTTAATTTTTTTGATGCATTCAATATCATTTGGACTGAAAGAGAACATAATGTAGTGCTTGATGCCCTTCTTTATTAGCTTCAAATTTTAATGCTTCTTTTTTCTCCCTCAAATGCAAGGTATGATGCTGAAATTATTACTAGCCCGCATTCCAAACAGTTGCAACCCATGGTGAAAGGTGAAGAAGGTAAGGAGAGACTCTTTGAAAATGAAATCATTTAGCTTAAAATGAATACCATTCCTAGAACTCTTTGTTTGACCTTTATGTTACTCACACCTACCAATACTCATTACATCTTCAATCCCAATAAAACTATTCACTAACATTAATGTGGATTCATAGATAATAAGAAAGAGATGTTTACCTCCACCATCTTGACTACCACTTCCTCATATGCCTTCGTCTCTAATTATACAAATCCATATTGTTCTCCTAACGTATTCAAAAGATCATATTATGATTTGGCCTTCACCATTCAACACTAAAAGCACTTACCATCTACTATGACCGTCTTAATTGAATTATGAGCATAATTATGGGCATAGTACCATTTATAGTGAGAATTTACCATCTACTATGACCGTCTTAATTGAATTGGGTGGTTTTAATACTATGAGCTGAAACTTCCAAGTTGTATTTCAAATCTTGTATTTATTTATAAAAAACTTTTAAGAGGACCTGCTTAAGAACTAAGCTAAACTTAAAGAGCAATATTAAAATATTTAAAGAAATCTCATTGAATGATTGTTTATTCAATTGCCTACACCTAAATTATGTGCACCTTAACAGCTTTTCCAAATAAGTGTGCAAAGCTATGCTTACCAAAAAAGATTCAATTTTCTTTTCTAGATGTTTTGTCTAGAACAAGATTCTATGCCTCTAATTTTTTTTTCTAGACCTTAGTCGAAAATCAAATAGTAGTCATTTGTCCTTCATTAAGGTTGGCTTCCTTTACATCGCCATCCCTTTTCGTCATTATAAGTAAAAACAATTTTTATGTTAAATTCATGTAATTTCCACAATCCATAATGACATGACAGCTGTAGCTTGAATAGACTAAATAGATACAGGGGTGGATGCTAGGATTTGGGGGAAGACAAGGGAAGGTTAAAAAATCTAAAAACAATTAATGACAAAAAATAACTTAAAAAGCAGGCCAAAAGCATCTACAAAGAAAGAAATATCTAAGCATCAAAATAATAAATGATACCCAAACACACACCAATAAATCTGTTTAAGAACAGATTATTAATTCTTATGTTAATATTTTTGTATTACATATATTATCGTGTCAAGTTTATCTATTTTCAATTTCATTTTTTAAAAAATTGCTTCGTTGCAATTGAGTTGAACTACAACCATCGATCATATCTAAGGTCAGAGGAATTGATTATCTAACGTGGCATTATGTAATCTCAACAACAGATGATTATGCACATTATCAGGTGCACCTCCACAAACAATGGGATCCTTGATTATTCCATTCCACAATCAGATTCAACTCAACTGCCCCCAAAAGAGGAAAAGTACTCAATCAAAATCACCCCAAGCCTTACACATGACTCCAATAAGCAACCTCCAAGGAATTGGACACTACCAGCCAAACATCTCCAGTCTGACTTGACCCGAAAGGCCTAATTCAGCATTTTTATTTCTATTTCGTTACCTTTTCAAATGTATTATTACATATTTTCCTTTTCAAATGTATAATTTAAATCCATCTCATGAAAAAATAGCTCTTTAATAAGAATAAGCATTATTTTCAGTCCACAGTACTCATCATTCACAAATGATGGCGATCACCACCATACAAACTAAAGATAACAGACTTATTAATCGATAACATTAGAATGTATTACTGGAACATTAATGTCTCATCATGACCACCTTCATGTTTCATATCAATTTCTGCATCTTAAAATTAGGAACAATTTCGCCGAGTTGAGTGGGTCATGGTCCAGACAGTATATTATAGCAAGTTGCATATTCGGAACAATTTTGCCGAGTTGGCCAGAGCAATTGCCATGACAGTGACCCAGGTTCAAGTTCCTTAGGCGTTCTACCCAACTACTTTTCATCAGGGCAAATAAGCAAGCTGCCATGAGAAATGTGGCTTTATAACAATTAGCCCAAAGTCTCCTGAGCTAACCATCTTTGTCCCATAAACCTTACAAAGTAAAGCCCAATTATTCAGAATTGTTATGTTAATCTCCATGGATGCATCAAAGCCCGCTCATTAGCAGCAGATCAACCCTGCTACAAATTAACAAAGTTGTTCGTTGGGCAGCAGATTGATTTGTAATCCAGGTTTCTCACAAGATTATATAATCAAAAAAGCAAAGGAATGGGACGAGTTGCCAAGCATGAGCCAAAAAAGTTCACTCCTATCTCCACCATTCTCCACTCATTAACACGGTATTAAAAGCAAGAAATATATTTCAAATAAAATTAGGCATTTCTCAATTAAAAGAGAAAGAATTGAAATAATGATGAATAATGCAGCTAAATGGCCTATGGTACAAATTATCAGTAAAAAATGTCAATGTTTATCCTTGTGCCAGGCCCGCTGCCATATGCCACTGCGTTTTGATGTGTCTTTTCTGTGCAACGGCCAATCATTGTAACAATGCTGAGCTCAGCTTGTTCCAACCGAAATGCAGCCAGAACTACCTGTTATAAGTGATCCTTGGGCTCAAGAGGTATCTTGATTCCTTTCACGACTGTTTTAAGGAAATAAGAATTTGTAAGGGTTCCCTTCAACCCAGAGTTCACATGCAGTTTGCATCTTCCATTATCTGGAAGATATCTGATTATAAGCAGTTCTAGGGAGAAAACCGAAGATTTGCATATTCATCTTGGCAATCTCATGAAAGAGGTTATCATCAGTCATAACCACTGCCTTCCGAATTTTGAGACTGGCCCAGTCCACAATTCAGGAAAAAATTATCTTGTGGTATAAACTGCATCCAATGTCTTTAACAGTTTGCCATTCTGAAAAAAATGATGACAGTGGACAATCAGATTTGGTATTATGCAGTGTCTTCATACCAATGGTTCACTTTGTGTCTCCCATGGTAACACTGAATGAATAAAGCACCAAATGACCACCATGGTAAGTAGTAAGTTGGGCTTACAGACCGGCTGGTTTGGAATGGAGATTGAATAACCTGTCCATTTAAGACAAATGAAAGTAGTCATTGGGAGCCAAAAAACCCATAGAAAAGGTGGATGCACTTTTATTCCCATCAAGAAGTAATATATGATGCAAACTTAAAACACAAACAAGGGGACAAGTTTGTAAAGGTAAACCTTCATTTCAAGTTAATTTCATAATAGCTATTGCTGTGTAAAAGAACCAAATTCAATATAAGTAGGAACGCAATAAAAACCAAACCTGAAAGAATACCTAGATGGCTAGATCATTTGAAAGCTGCTCCTGCTTTCTGAAATTCTCCTCTGTTTGAGGTTGAAGATCTATTTGGCGTCCTGTTTGAATTGTAGCTTCCACCTGAGTTCAGGTTTGTATTGTATAATGGAACAGGACTTGTTCGGGCACGCTTCTGTTGCAAAGAGGTACTACTTCTGGTAACTTTAAGGCGAGCCTTCCGACCCTGTAGCTCATGTGCAGACATTGTTTTAACCCATAAGACATATTTTCCAATGATGTTGGAGAAAAACAGTACCAAACTGTCCAGTAATGACTTCAACTTTTTCAATTAATCTAGCCATATGCAAAGAGATGTACCATGAAATCCATCTTCTCCAAATTAAATTTCAATAAAAAAATCCCTTCTAATAAAGTACACTTACTGTGAAGCCTGAGATTTTATGGTCAACGACCAAAAAATTTTGAAACAAGAAGAATTAAGAAAGCATTGAAGAAATCTGCTTTACAAAACGTTAATAAAACAATGAGAAGATATTTATTCTGAGGTAATTGTACAAGCAAAAGTTGCACTGCTGAGATAGATTACTGGCAATTACTGACCAGATTGACTCGACTATTTCTTGAATCTATACATTCAAATGTAGTAACAAAATCTTACCTAGATTGCTACTAAAAGAGTTATGATTGCTACAGTTTGAGAACTTACTGTTCTACTTCACAAGTCATACAATTAGATGCAAAGATTTTGAATGTTCAAATGGGATGAGCTTGAGTGGTATATCATCATAGTTTTCATAGGGAGGAGCCATCTTATGTTAAATGCTTAAATGTACAAATGTTGAATATCAAAATCAAATAAAATACCATATCCAATTCTGTGTGTGGCATACCCCTGCAGACAAGACCAGGTGCAAGTCCTGGGTGAATTTGACAGAAGAGACAATCATTGGTCATGGCGTCTAAGGCTGAACGAAATCCCAAAGGGAATTTACCAGTTAAAAATAAGTAAGGTTTTTAATGGCCAGTTCTTAACATAATTTTGTACAACATATCTAGGACAAATACATCACCACAGTTCCCAAGGCTTGTAGATGCAAATCCGGGATTCCTGAGACCTTTTCATGTAGCAATTGTGTAATGATTAGACTTTATCACAATAGAAAATGATCAGAACAGCAACAATTTTATGTAATATAGATCCTTAAAGTTTGGGAATGAATGGCATTTGCCTCATCAAATCATGTGCTATGACTCCTGGAACAAAATTTAGAGAGCAGTTCTAAACAACAATATCTATGGTATACAACTGATTTAGTTTCTCAATTGTTTCAGGAATGCTTGAAAGATGCAACCAGCCTGAAAAAAAATTCAAAGATAAAACCCAGTTCTCTTAGCGAAGCTGCAAAACCCCAACGTTGATCTTAAGATTAGTAATAAGTATTTCCTCTTAAGCTTTAAAGTGCTAGTTACAAGAGACCTTCGAAGCTTCAAGCAAAGGTCTATATTACTTTCAAATGATTTATTATAGGTGATGATTAGAATGTCTGAAAAGTAATATGGAAAATCAACTTCTACAAATCAAAAAATTCCCCAAGGAGTAAAGAAAAAGAATATAATGCTAACTAGTTTAAAAACTGGAAACAAATACAGATATTATGGTCCAGCAAAAGCAATAGTCTAGTGCTCGATACACAACATTTGAAGGCTAGAAGTATCCTATCAACATGTATAAATTTAGTCGAATAGCTCGTTCGTCTCTTATAAGATCATATTTTCAAGTCATTCATAGCTTCATTGTAAATAACATATAATTCTAATAAAGCATAGCGTTATTACTGCTTCAAATGTAAATTTTGAGGATATCCACCAATCAGCCAAAATCAACTTAGACCTTAGGATAAAAAATAAATAAAGTGCATTCCTAAACCGTGTTAAAATAAATGTACTAAATAGTGTCCTTCATGGAAGTAAAATTGGCCTCAATGATCATGGCTTCAGTAAAGCTGTAAATCAAACATACATTCAAAGAACAAATATAATATTGAGATAAAAAGACTTGAAATATAGCATGTGTTCATTCATGTGTTTCACTACATTGAAACTGCATTTATGTACTTTCAGCAATCATTTTTTGAACAGTGATTATTGCTGGTTCGAATCATGCCCAGAGCCCATTCAAGACATGTTCATTCAATTCCCAAGAACTAATTGAGAGTATTGAGTGCCAAGCAAACTAGCATTCATTGAATTTTTGAAAAATAAATACAACAATTGAATATGATGAATACAAAGTTATACAAACTTATCATTTCAAGTAACAAAAGTACTGTTCTCTGGTCATCTTAGCTCACTGCACATCATCATCTACTCCCAATCGATTGCCAATCACTATGAAAGAAGAAATCCTACGACTCAAGAAATTCGTTACCTGGTAATTAATGATACATAAAGATAAAACAGTCTGAATTAAATATAAAGTGACAGCCCATTGTCAGGTGAATAAATCAGTTCACCGCTTCTTTCACTTCTATATGTTTATACATTGTAGTGGCATCCTTATTGTAGTCACTTTGATTTCATTTGCTATGCCCAATTTTATTATAAAATGTACTTGATTATTGAAATATAGCAGATATGGTCATCTAAGAATACTATGATATCATTAAATAAAAGCATGTGAATCAATCTTAATAGTGAATTTAAAAACACCATACTTAATATACAATGTGATATCAAATTATTCAACTCTAGCTTTCTAATTCATGGAATTCATGTATATGAATTTTAATTTAATTCTTGTTTTTTGTACATGAGAATGCCTTGATATTCTGGATTATCATTGGTTGCCAGCCAAAGTCCCAATGGTGTTTAGGTCTTTGGGGGTGTTAAGTCAACAGGAAGTACATTAGACAATGGCAAACCAAGGTATAGGAACATTGCAGGCATATTGTATGTTCAAGAGTTTATGCCGATATGTTGTATGAAATGGTACTGACAAAAAATAAAACCCATTTAGCATATTAAATTTCACTCCTACTCCTAGAAGCTAGGAGGACAACATAGAAATGGGTTGGCACAAAGTGAAGACAGAATCTAACTATCGAGACATGGGTCCACACAACCAGAAAAGACTCATTTGGACAATTGTCGTGTGATCATAGGCCTCCTTAAGTTGTATTTTCTTGGGGTATGGGCCTATGGTCCCTTTTTTAAGACTCCATGTTAGTTTGGTTTATATGCTTTAGTTCTTCAACAGCAATTTAGCAATCTAAGATAGAGACTCCTTTCATAATGAGAGATAATTATTGAAGAGGCGGATGGAGTTTTATTTCCAACATACTCAAGTTGGTCTTTCCTCATGCATACAGAATTCTTCCCATGAGAGCTCTCCGTATTCTCTTTTGGTGCTATGTGTTGGACTTATTTTTTTGTGTAACTTTTCATTTGCTAGTATCATCAAGATTGAAGTGGGCATTTCATTGGTCTATTTCACACAATCAAGGATGGCTTATAGGCATTGAATAGCAAAACACTAAGATCCCTTTTTCAAGATTCAGGTTTCTAATAGGAAGTTGTGCACCTACTTTCAATACCTGAATGTAGTAACTCTTAATTTAGTTATGAGTGTCCTGTAATGTCCCCATTTTTTGAGAGGAATTGATTAATTAATTTAATTAGTTAAGTTGTCCAAATTACTATTAATTTTCATGGATAGCTTAATTAATTATTTTAATTAATAATATTAAGTTAATTATTTATAAAGTTATCAAATAAATTAAAAAATAAAAGATGACTTTATATTTAATTAATTTAATAAAGTGACTAATTAAAAAATATATCATAAAGTCACTTCTAGAAGCTTCTAGATGTTGGGGTGAAAAAGTATAAAGGGAGATCAAGTTGAGCTTCAAGGCAGCCAGGAGTTGATTATTGAATTGATTGGGTTTGTAGAACCAGGAGGTTTCTGCAGAAGAGTGTCTTTGGGAACGAAAACTCCCATAGATAGCATAACTGAGGGAGTGAAAGACCTTCCGAGGGGTTGCAGTTGAGAGTGGGAGAAAAATCAGTCTTTCATATTGAGCTTAATTGAGTTACTACATTTTCATGGTGGATGGGTATTCATGGTATTCTCAGATTTTCAGATTGAGTGCCCATTGTGCATTGATTTTAATTGAAGTAAGAAGGCGATTCCATTAGTAGATGATTGGAGGTGGAATTGAGTGAAGATTGATCAATTTGCAGGTCTGAAATCAAAAATCGACTTTACCCTACATACCCCCGATTTTGACTATATCTCCTCTTTTGAGCATTGAAGATTCACTTTGAAAGGATACTTATTTTTGGAAGCAAAAGGCGATTCTTTTGGAGAGGTGATTGAAGGAGAAATAAGTAGAATTTGGCATCCATTTCAGATCTGTGACAATTCATATCAGACTGATAGGTACCCACAATTTGGATCAGAATTCATCAAGAAGTCATCAAATCTTCCTTCTAAGGCCAGCAATATTCTTGGAGAGGTTAGGCGATTCATCTTGTGACAATTTGAGGGTGTATTGTGGAGGGATCAGCACCATATCAGTCTGAAGTAAAAATCGTTACAGTCAGCCTGTACCCTCGATTTTTGGCTCATAGCTCATCCATTTGGCATCAAACCTCATTAATAGAGACAGCGCTACACTTGTGGTGGAAGGGTGAACATGTTTGGAATAGAGATTGAGGACCAGCAGCTGCCATTCACTAATATATCAGACCTCCATTAGCAGCAGCAGGGGCGATTTGATAAGGAGGACGTATTGACTCATTGGAGGCTCCCTAGTCCGTGATATTGCTTGCTTCTTCAAGGCGCTATACTCCAGGTTCTTTAGGACTTGTTAATTTGTTGTAATCTCAGTATGAATGCATAAGTCCATAGCTGTCACTAGTCTTCAGAAAACCTGAAAGTAGTCATTGTTTAAGGTCAGTGTGTTTAATCATCTTGCTGCCAATGTAATGTTCAACTTGAGCATCATATGAAATAAGAAAGGAAGGGGTATTTGGTTGCATCTACATTCATGATTTTCTGAGGGTGTATGTCAATTGTTTGTCATAATGTCAGCTAGCTGTAACTTCATGTTTGTGGACCTAATCTGATATGATATATCATAAGATAGCCATGCATCCCTAGTAAACATTCAATCAATAATTGTCATTAGTAGTTGTTGAATCATGAGAGATACATGTGTAATAACCTTCATTTCAGACTGAAAATTTCTGAGACACTCTGTCAGCATAACACGCAAATCTCAGAACAGCACAACACTCAGTTTGGACAGTTAAATATTCCTTGTTTTCAGCCATTTCAGTACAGGGGATATTTTACGTCCTTGGTCTTCAAGGTCATGGCGACATGGGAATGGCTTACTCAAGGGCTTCAATTTTGTGGATTTTCTAGCAATGTTGAAAGCATCAATATCTTATCCTAAAATTGTGAAATGGGTTTTATATGTCTTTTTACATTACCCTCCTACAAATGGCCACTTTGAGGTTGGAGGTTGTGTGGAATATGCTAAAAAGCCCTATGGTTTGGTGTAACTGACTTCCATGGATGCAATCAAAGTGTCGAGGAAAGAGTTGTTAGCAATAAATTGTGAGATGCCACAATTGAAGGCATATTCTAGTAACTCACAAGTAACTTTGGTGTTGACAAGTGCTTTTACCTTGTCATCATTAGTGGATGGAACCTTGGAGTGGGCTTCTCAAAGAGGAGACAATTCATGGTGTCAATTTCCAAGCCTTGTTGAATTGTGTAGGAGGTAATTTCTAAGTTACCGGTTTGCCTAGGGAAAGCCCCAAGTCCCAATCCAGTTCAAACCTAGTTCAAGGTCCAAGTTAAGTCCCTTGTGGGTACAAACAAGGTTTTGCCCAAAATCTATGGGTTTGGCCTAGAAGAACCCAAGCAAACTCGTGAAGAATTTTGCCCCCTCACAAGCTCAGCTGGCAAATTAGCAAATGTTTTAATTTGTTTTGACATTTTTAACTCCAAAAAGTGCCATTGACCCCCCTAATACTAAGATGTGACATACAAAAGATCCAAACTTGTGGTTCCTTACACAAACAAAGTGGCTACAAAGAAGGGACACAAGGAAATGGGATATCGAGCCACAGCATATTAACTTGGATGCTTCCACTGCCCACTTTGTTGCACTTGATGTTGACGATCACTATGAGCCAACTAGTGAGCATCAGAGTGCAAGTGCTAGTGCTAGTGCTAGTGCTAGTGCCAATGCCAATGCCACTATTTGTGGTTCTTCTAATTTACCACTACGAACATCATCAAATACGAATGATGATGATGATGATATTTTTGATGACCTATATGATATTTGATCAATGATGGCTGATTGTTGACAATTGACATTATTATTTTTTAACTTTAATAGATATCATGACATTTGAGTTTGAATAATATTTGACTCTAAATATGGTGGTGTATTTTGAACTTAATTACTGCTGCAAATATGTATATATTTCTGATTTTTATATATTTTTCATTTTTGTATGGATAAACCCGAAATGAACCCAACCCCAAATAAAATTTTGACCAAAACTGGGTAACTTGGGTAATTCTGCAAGGTCAAAAGAAGAAGTGATGTCTTGGGTAGCAATAAAAAGTTCAACTGAGAATGCTGGCAGGTTGGTTCAAGGGGTTGGTAGTTGGGGAGTCTCTTGGGCTTATATAGGCCCCCCTTGCTTTGCTTGCAGTGATCATTGTATGTGCACTTTTTGGTTATGTGGGTTAGTTGTTATGATTCCAATTCCCATATGTGGATTTTCCTTTGAGCTTTTTGTATTTTGCCAATTCGGCCAGTATGATCATTATGTGCTTGTACTTGGTTTTTGGTGGTTGTACGAGCAAAGGCCTATTAGAACCCTCACCAATTGATCGAAAAAAGGATTGCATTTACTCATCAAGGAAGAAGACACTTTGGCTAATATTGATCTTTATTGGTATCATCTAAATTTGGTTTGATGTATGCAGTAGATTAGGTAGCACATCAAACCTGCTCTCCAAATTTTGGATGTGTTTGTACTATGCAGCTTTTGTTGTCTCACCATGAGGATTATCAACTTTATATGTATACCTTTTTGAATATTAATAGTTCTTTTTTTTCCAATTCAAAAAGAATAATTATGTCATCAGGAAGCATCATTTATCCTTATTCTCCTTACCTGAAATTTTTTCTATCAATGCATTGAGCATCCAAAGTTAGTACTAGATGAAAGGAGTGGGAGCAAAGAATGTTTGGATGCAAATATTCGTTCAGCAAATGGGATATATACAGAGTATATTGCAAGCAGGAAATGGAGAAAGAAAGAAAACAGATGAATGAAATTAGGAAACCTAATTGAGGGAGTAATTTTGCTGGATTTTGAGATTCTTCAGACTAGAAAAGCTCCAATTAAGTTCACAGTTGGACAGATACACAAGCATAATATGCACAGGGGGGTTTCTTGTAAAATAAAACAGACATCATCTTAACATGCTTGTAAAGCAAGAAATATATAGGAAATGATGTCAAAATGAAGTGCATGCAATAAAAATTAAGAAAGAAAATTAGCATTGACACTGAAATTAAGGTGGACACTAGGAGTATTTAAATTTTTTAGCATGTTCAAGAGTATGTGTTTTGCGCATAAAGTTAACTTGAGAAAGTAACCTCAATATTAGAAAGAAACTTGCATATATAGCATGCACAATTTTTTAGATGCAATAGATCTATATATATAACTTACAAAAAGGATATAGGTACAGCCTATCCTTGAAATAAAATGGACAGAATGGAATTGCATCCCACAGTCAACATAATGGGAAGGACCCAAGAATTACAAAATAAGTCTATTGATACATACAATTACAAGTGAGTGGGAAAGTCACACAAGCGCACACACAGGCTTGAGTGGAAGATACTACAAAGTTTACAAAACTATAAGCTTGCACATGCAGAGAAGTAGAAAACTAAGACACTGATATATTGGGAGAAAGTATTATGATACAAACACCCCCCATAAGAAAAGCTAGTGCGACACCTAAAATCCTACACTCTCTTGAAGTTGAAACTTAAAAACGATTTTCATAATGATTTACATAAAGATGTTGACAACTTAGTCCTTTATCCAGCAATATTTTCAAGTGAACTAATTCAACCAGAAATTAAATGACAAATTCAATTACGATGGACCTCAATATGTTTTTGTCAGTGAATAAAAACATAAAACAAAATTCTTCACCAATTGGATAACAATCTTAATATATATTTTAGGATTGTAGGTTTTATGTCTAAGACCCATAAAATCTAAATTGCTTCATTCCAGTAGTAACAACATTTTAGTAGTCGACAGGGCAGTAGTTGGTTGTTTCTTAATTTAACAAGCGATTACTTCATTAAAAGGCAAAGGCAATAACTTCCTATTATCTATACCACTGCCAATCTGTGTGAATGTATACAATCAAACAGCTGACAATATTTACAGTATAATCAATGCCTTAAGAATGTTCATCCTTAACAGTTAAAATATATTTTGGCCACCTTCTGATGAGCAAGTCTGGGACCTGTATGAATCCAGAGACTGGATCGACAACATAGATAATATTGTGTAAGTATATTCAAACAGAGTCAACCCTTTACTAAAATATGTAGGATCTGTTTTACAATCATCCATATTCAACCATTTTGCTTGGCCCAAAGCATAGTACGACCATAAACATGGAAGTCCAAAATCAATATATCTGATCACCACTATGTTGGATAGAAGCTTAGGGTCAGAAAGGTTATAAAAAAATACTGATTTGGGTTCGGGTATGTTGATATGGCAACTTTTTTGGGGTGTTGGGTTATTTTTTTGTGTCCATACAAAAAAAAACATTTGCAGCCTAAAGACAAGAGTTTAAGTTCAGAATGTGACATACACATATATATATATACTAATGTGAATTAGCATACAAATTTAATAAGCTTGTACATATTTAACTTCAGATAATCCCAAAAATATAGATGTAACCTCGAAAGCAAAGACGGATATTCTTATCTTAATAAAACCACATGCTACGGACATATATATAGCAAAACATAAATTTAAAGGCTAAATGTATGTTAATTTTAAAAATGTTAATAAATGTAAATTAAAACTTAAAAGCTAAATAAATAATTAATTCTTAAATGTGCAGCATTGTAAATAATTAACATTTAACGCATTTGAATTAATATAATGAATACAGCAGACACTTGAAGCTGCTAAAAAGTAAAGCATTTGTTGCTTCTATTACCATGAAGCCACTAATGATTACTATTTACAGAAAAATGCAAGAGGTGATACTTAATCACTAACTGTATATAGACAAGCTGTAAATGTGATGGAGCAGCATAAAAGCCATCATTTTTACACATACTCGTTGGCCATCATTCGATAGTGTAAGCAGGAGGAGAAAAGCCAGGGAATGATGGCCTTCCTACCACAATGTTCACTGCTTCCTACCCATAACAGCACAGTTTGTATGAGTGTCCTGTCATAATGGAGAAATGGTGTTTGCACTGGCAAGGTGCAGGGATATTTTCTATAGTCTTTCACAAAATGTGATGACAAAGAAATAATAATAATAAGATGTACTCTGATGAATCTAGGCCCAAAATCATGTGCCCTGCCTGCAGCCACAGTAGACTAAACCGTGAATCAGATCTGGAGATTTTTTTGAGCAAACTGGTAACATGGACTATAAATAATATCAAATATGCTGATTTAATAGCTATTCATATATTAAGCCCTTGGGGCTTGCTTGAAAGAATTTAATGATTTCTTTGAAATAAGCAGGCAAAGTGTTTGTTCCCAAGTTTTAAAAAACCAGCTAGTTGTTGCATAAAGAGGTTTTCATTTAAAATATCATGGAAAAACCTAATTTATCAAAATTCATATAATGTAATTCCCACCTAAACCTAGCAGCAAAAAGAAAATCCAAAAGGTACAAAGATTAGCAGCAAATGAAAATGTTCTATCGTAATTGATACCTTCCAACAGATTATTTTCGATCACACCTTTTTCATCAACTTCATGTCTATCAAGACCTTCACAAGTACTCATGAGCAGTATTCCACTAGGATGCATCCTGCGGGGTACAGGTGACATCCTAGACATCCCAAGGCCTTCAAGACTTGGAGGAGACATTCCTTTTTTTCATGACTAGGCAGCTCACTCCATTTGGTGGATATTAATTAAAAAGATGATTTTTAAGCAAAATAATGCCAAAAAAACCCTAAAAATATCAAGGGTAAGGACTGTCATTGCAAATTTAGCACAATGTGTTTTACAGTTTTACTTTAATTTTTTGAATTTTTGCTGCTTTTCATTTGTTTAAGTTATTTTAATAGCCCATTGCACTGCTGTACCCAAATTTTGGGAAAAAAAAATTGTTGTTCCCAAAACCAAATCCCCTGCTCCCCACATACCCACATCCCAGAAACTCAGAGAAACACTGCTCACAAGTCATGCAATGAAATATGCCATCAACAATCCACTTATTCCTGTAGAATATTGAGCGGCCAAAGCAACAAATGTGGCAAAGAATGCATTAGGCTGATTGGTCGTATCAATATTCTATTTTTATCTGTGCTACAGGTATCTGCATGTACCCTAGACTAGTGTGAGGTCCATATCAATTACAGGTCCTAGGGTCCATATCTGGATACAGCCCAGGTACATCAGGACCTGCAGTCCCAAGTTGTATTTGGGCATATCATACCCACATTCAGCAATTGTGAACCTCTATAGAAATAACGAACAACCCAATTCCCTTGACTTGGCCCGCCTGCTCCTTAATTAACCTAAACAGGGCAGTACTTGTTTCCAAGCCCGTGAATTATTATGATTTTTATATAGTTCAATGGATGATTTGGGAAGTTATAGTGTTACATATATTCAAGTTTGGAGCTGCAAAGTTTGCCAGTATAATCTCTCTCTATTTATTGAATATTCATCTTGCCATTGCTGAATTTATGCCCAAAGATTATGACAACAGCCAAAGAAATAAAGAGCTTACATAAGTTATCAATTATCAGATGTGTTCTGTATTTAACTTTGTATATACTGAGTAATTATGGTTATATATTTATGTGAAGTACAACCATACCGAGATGTACTAAAACCAAGTGAAAAATTAAATTGGCAAACTGCAATACCCGAACTCTGAACCCATACCCAAACCCATGTTAGAATAATAATTTCTTATATTGTTAATGGTCAACTTAGGTTGTTAGATTTCATTTATATATCTACAGTATTAGATAGATAGAGGTAGATAATATCATTAATTTCTATAGTGTTTTGTATTTCTACTAATTGTAATCTTTACCAGTTAATATGAACTAAGATATTTTTACCAGTGAATCTGATTTTCACATGGTATCAGAGCCTGGAGACTAAAAATTTGGTCTTCTAAAATTTCGAAAGGAATTTTTAAAGCTTTAGAAGATCATTTTTTTCTGCCCTAAAAATCGCGAATTTTTTTCTAAGGAAAATTAGAGGGTTTTTATTTTCTGATTTTCACGAGTCTTTCTCATGAAAAAACGAAACCCTTCTCTGCAAATTCGTGGTTTTTTTTTCTCGAGGAAAAAACGAAGGTTTTTTTCCAGCATCAGCTCTTCAAACCCCGTGATTTTTTGATGGGATTTTCTGTGCGAAGGGTTTGTGTTTTTCGCATCTGATTTTCTGGGTATCCTGAAGAGGCCGGATTTTTTTATGGGTTTTTTTTGTTGCGCGAAACAGGTTTTTTGTGCGGCTAGGGTTTTGAAAAAAAAAAAATTCAAAATCTGTCACCTGCGTTTTTCTAGGTTTTTCGAAATTTCATCTGGGTCACCATCAGATTTTTCTGGGTCTGCAGATTTTTGTTCGCCTAGGGTTTCTGCACATTCGACTAGGGTTTTGACCCTTCAGTTCAAGTCGAAATTTTATTCTGATTGTGGATTCTTGGTGGGTTTTTCGAAACCTCAACTGGGTCACCATCAAATTTTTTTGGGGTTTGCAGATTTTTTTTCACCTAGGG
This sequence comes from Cryptomeria japonica, assembly GCF_030272615.1. Taxonomy (NCBI): domain Eukaryota; kingdom Viridiplantae; phylum Streptophyta; class Pinopsida; order Cupressales; family Cupressaceae; genus Cryptomeria; species Cryptomeria japonica. The sequence goes on along the minus strand of NC_081405.1, from coordinate 633,997,030 downwards.
TTTTGACCCTTTGTTTCAAGGCGAAAAATTTTCCCGGTTGCAAAATCGTTGTGGGTTTTTCGAGATCTGATCTGGGTTGCTTTCAAATTTTTTGGGTGCATCGTTTTCCGTGCCTTGATTTTTGAACCCACAAATTTGACCATTCAATCGAAAAATTATTCTGATTACAAATTCCTTGTGGGTTTATCAAGAGCTTTTCTAGGTCTTCGGCAGATTTTTCTGGGTCTTCTGAAAACTAATTTCCTCGAAAACCGTGCTAGGGTTTCAATTTCTACCTTCGAATCTGACTTGCAGAATTTCTAAAAAACCCTCTGTTTTCATCTGCTGGTTTTCGTGCCTTGGAAATCATGCCTTAACCATTTTGACCTCGAGGTACGTGATGGCATCTTTGACAAATATAATGCTCAAAAGCAGCCAGAAATTCAATGGCCACAACTACAACCCCTGGAAGCAGTGTATGTTAACAGTTTTTGAGTACCGATGTCTTGATGCAGTTGTTTTGGGCACATCCCAACGTCCAACTACTATCGGAAAAGATCAGGACAAATGGGATGAGCACAACCGCGAAGTAGTCATGCTCATCAAACTCTCTGTCACCGATGAGCAGCTACCTCAGGTACCGTCTGGCAAAACAGTGAAGGAGATATGGGATCATTTGAAAAGTCTCCATTAAACCTCTGACAAGAGCCGAGCATTCTTTCTGAAGAACATGCTCTTTTCGATCATGATGGATGAGAAAACATCTCTTCAGGAGCATTTGACAAAGATCAAGAATATTCGCAACCAGCTGGAAGCTATTGGTCGAAAAATGGAGGAAGAAGATATGGTGGTCATTACTTTGAAGAGTCTCCCACACTCGTATGAGCATTTCATCGAAACACTCAATATCACTTCCATTGATGTCGATTTGAAGTTTTTCGATCTTTGTAACAAGCTTTTATAGCAAGATCGGTGGCGACAGCAGTTTGGAAGCAATACCAGTTCTCCCTCCACCGAGCAAGCGTTCTCCGCCAAATCTTCTGCTAAGAACAAAGGGAAGGCTCAATCTTCTCACCCGAAAGGCTCTGATTCTTCTTAGGACAACAAGAAGAAAAAGAACGTTCACTGCAGTTATTGTCATAAGTTTGTTCACATGAAGGCCGAGTGTCGAATTCGATTGGCTTCTAAACAAAAGAAGCAAGGAGGATCTCAACAAAAAGCAAATGTCGCCGAACACTCTGTTGGTCACATGAAGGTCGAGTGTCGAATTCGATTGGCTTATGAACTAAAGAAGCAGGGAGGATCTCAACAAAAAGCAAATGTCATCAAACACTCTAAGCAAAGAGGATCTGCTTTCTATGCTTTTATGGCCAAGAGAACAACAGATCCAATACACTCTTCTGCTTGGTATATTGATTCAGGGTTTTCGCGACATTTTACTCATCGTCGGGATTGGTTCACGAAATTTGAACCATTCTCAGATTTAGTAATCTTCGGAGGAGGAGAAGAGTACACAGTTGTTGGTAAGGGCACTGTCCAGATTCACTCAGGAGGTAGAAATTTAATTTTCTTGATGTCTACTATGTTCCAAGCATGGAACATAATCTCCTCTCCGTCAGTCAGATCATGAGGCATTCTCCTCAATTAGATGTTGTCTTCAGTTCATCCATCTGTAGCATCGATGATAGGGAGACTCGTACTATAATCGCTATGGGACTTGAAGATCATGGTTTGTATAGACTTGCTGATTCTGATGATTCTTAAGAGCATGCTTTGGTTGCTAGGAGTACATCCATCAAAACACTTTGGCATCAGCGTTATGGGCACTTAAATGTGCACTATCTCTCCCAGTTATATCGGGAGGGTTTGGTTACTAGTCTACCTGAGATCTAACCCCAAAATCATGGAGTTTGTGGAGCCTGTCAAGCTGGGAAGCAACATTGGACACCATTCTTGGATGGTGATTCTTGGCGAGCCTCCAAGGTCCTTCAATTGGTTCACACTGATGTATGTGGGCCAATGAACACTCCATCTATTACTGGTTGCAGGTACTTCTTGTTATTTGTTGACGATTTCAGTCGTAAAATGTGGGTGTATTTTCTGAAAAATAAATCATATGTGTTCAGTACATTTTAGCAATTTAAGGCCTTAGTTGAGAAAGAATCCGGTTGTCAAATTGTCACTCTAAGGTCAAATAATGGGGGGGAGTTTTGTTCCAATGACTTATCTACATTTTGTGCTACACATGGCATTAAGCACCAACTCACCACACCATAAACCCCTCAGCAGAATGGTGTCGTTGAAGGTAGGAATCGCACCATTATTGAAATGGCTCGTTCTATGATAGAGCATCAAAATGTTCCTAAGAAATACTAGGCTGAAGCAGTTTACACTGCAGTCTACCTTCTAAATCGGTCACCTACACATGTCGTCAAGAAGATGACTCTTGAAGAAGCCTGGTCAGGACGCAAGCCTAAAGTGGGCCATTTGAAAGTTTTCGGTTCTACGGCTCATGTATGGATTTCAGACGCTAAGCATGCTAAGCTGGATTCAAAGAGCCAAACACTTATGTTTACTGGTTACAGCGACAACCACAAGGCCCACAGGTTGATTGATGTAGAGACAAATCGTCTCATTTTCAGTCGTGATGTTGTGGTTGATGAGACTACTGGTCCATTTATGCCTTCTACTACTCCTAGTCCTGCGACTCAATCTATGCAGACTCTTGATGTTGGTGTTCGTCTTCCTCTTGGTTCCCACGATGGGAGGGCTTCAGAGCATTCTGACTCTGAAGATGAGGAATCTACTGATCCAGCACCACTTGATTTTCCACAGGATTCACATCCAGATGACTTTGTTCGAGAAACTCCAGGGGATGTTGTTCCTCTAATGCTAGATGTTGGTACTTCTACCCTCAGGCCTAAGTGGTGGGCCAAGACTATTGAAGATCTTCATGATGATGAGCTTATTGAGGGCAGATCCGCTTTCAGAAAGAGAAAGCAACGAAATACAATCAACTTTGCACTTATGGCCAACATTCACAGCATCCATGAGCCCCAGACATATTCCGAGGCTAAAGGCATTCCTGAGTGGGAAAAGGCTATGGAGACCGAATACCATAGTCTTCTGAAGAATCACACTTGGGTTCTTTCTGATTTGCCTCCTGCGAAGAAACCTATCAGCTGTAAATGGATTTACAAAGTCAAGTATTATGCAGATGGTGCTTTGGATAAGTAAAAGGTCAGATTGGTTGCTTGGGGTTTTACGCAGTGGGAGGGCATTGACTACGAGGAGACTTTTGCTCCTACTGCCAAGATGAGTACAATTCGTCTTCTTCTCGCCATTGCAGCTCAGTTTGGATGGAAACTTCATCAGATGGATGTTAAGAGTGCATTCCTCAATGGTGACTTGCAGGAAGAAGTTTATATGACTCAACCTCCTGGCTTCAAGGTTCCTGGTAAGGAACATCAGGTTTGCAGATTGGTAAAAGCCCTCTATGGCCTGAAGCAAGCCCCTCGGGCTTGGTACTTCAAGATTGATCAGTATTTGGTTGAACATGGTTTTCAATGCAGTCCCTCTGACACTAATTTGTACATCAAACTTTCCGATGATGAGATCCTTTTCTTGTTGTCTATGTGGATGACTTGATCATTACTGGAAATTCAGCACATTTGATTGCCGCAATCAAACAGGACTTGTGCCAAGCTTTTGACATGACAGGTTTGGGGCTTCTCCATTATTGCTTAGGTGTCGATGTGCGGCAGACTGATGACTGTATCTTTATTTCACAGTCCAAGTATGCCCGCAGTTTGTTGGATAAGTTTCGAATGCAGGATTGTAAACCTGCAGTAGAAGAAACAAAATTCAGACTAGAAGGCAGCCTCATCTATCTCACTGCCACTAGACCTGACATCAGTTTCGCTGTCAGCTACATCTCTCGCTTCATGACAGCTCCAAAAGTTGATCATTGGATTGCAGGGAAGCGAGTGTTACGATATGTGAAAGGCACTTCAAACTATGGCATTCTGTATACCAGGTGCAACGATCCAAAGCTGATTGGTTATACTGACTCAGATTGGGCAGGATCGGTGGACGACAAAAAATCCACTTTTGTGTACGTATTCAGTTTGGGTACTGGTGTCGTCATGATGCAGAGTCATGAAAATCCAACCAAGAACCTCAAATCATCCGTGAAGTTCAATTATCAACACAAATCTTCCAACATGTTAGAGGCAGTGTCATATATTTCCCAACAAAATCATCAATCAAATAACCATTATCAAATCTTCTCCATAGATATCAATCCATTATGATTGTAGATCTATATATTATGCATTAAACCTGAATCATTTAAACCCTTCATCTATTCATTTCTTGCAAATGAAAACCAATAATTTTCCCAAACTATGAAATTTACTCTATTCTGGTCATGAAATTACAGTCATGAACAATCATTAATAACTCTTAAAATATTAATCACCAGATCAATCGCTCCAATCAGGTTCTAGAAATGGTAGCTATAAAACTTTTCTTCAAGTTATAGAAAGATCCAATGGTTAAATCCAAAGTTATGATGATTTTTCCAAAACTGGTAGCTGTGAATTAGGGTTTTGGGTAGTTCCAAACGGTTTTCACCAAAACACTCATAACTTTCTCAAAACTGAATGAAATCAATTCAAACCAATAGCAATGGAAATATTATTCAATATACTACACTATCATTATACAAATACACTTGTTTCCAGGCTATACATGGCCGTACCAGGCCTGGAAACAAGAGGAAAAACTTTCAAGACCACAAAACAAGAGATTGAAAACAATGAAAATATGATACCAAAATGTTTCCAATGCTTTTCAATTCCTTCTCCAATTTTTTACATACTCTTATGAACGACCATTACAGAGGTTTTATAGCCTTTTCATCTTCACATGGAAGTTACAACTACCCAACTTTCTCTTATGACCATACAACTTCCCATTTTGGTCTTTTTACAACTTTTGAAAAGTTGCATTTTACAACTTTTACAACTTTTACAACTTTTGACTCAAATGACTTTAAACCTTCAAAAGAACCTTCAAAACATATTAGGATGGAATAATAATGTATTTTTGTCACCATTTTACCCCTCAAAGGTTATTTTATACAAATTTTACCAAATGACTAATTCAAGACCTTATTAGGACAACTTGGACAACTCATTACAATGGGCTCTTTTAGCCTTACATATTGATTCATATTGACTCAAAATGACATTGCAAATGAAAATGTAATTGAATATACTTATGAATTGATTTTTATCCTCTTATAGACTCCTTTTGTGCCTTTGTGTTAGGTGCTCCTGCACCACGTCACTTGGAGCAGCAAGAAGCAACAGGTCATGGCTCTTTCTTCGATTGAAGCCGAATACTGGGGAACAGTCAAGGCCACATGTGAGGCAGTTTGGCTCCGAAGGATGCTCTCTGACATGCAGATGCCACAGACAGGTCCTTCTTCCCTTGTATATTGATAATCAAGGGATGCTCAAACTAGCCAAAAATCCCATCTTCCATGAATGTACCAAGCACGTTGAACTTCATTGTCACTACATCCACAAGCTGATAGAAGACGGATCAGACTGCAGATATTCTCACCAAGTCTCTGAGCCCGGATAAGTTTGTAAAATTCAAGGGGCAACTTGGTGTTTTTGATAGATTGACCATTAAGGGAGGGTGTTAGAATAATAATTTCTTATATTGTTAATGGTCAACTTAGGTTGTTAGATTTCATTAATGTATCTACAGTATTAGGTAGATAGAGGTAGGTAATATCATTAATTTCTACAGTGTTTTGTATTTCTATAAATTGTAATCGTTACCAATTAATATGAACTAAGATATTTTTACCAGTGAATCTGATTTTCACAACCCAAATGGGCAGCATACATTTTTCTTACAGAAGTGATACCTTCTCTTGAAAGAGTGCATCACACCATGATCAAACTTACAACAAGTAAGTCCTCTTATGCTTCTATTGGAGTTGATCTTTTTAAAATTGTTAGACTAGAATTTTTTGCCAGTCCCCATTGCCACAATGAAAACTTTTCCCTTGACTGCATTTGCAAGGACACAAGTCACACAACAACCAAGCTTTTATCAATCTAATTATGTTGGTAAACAGATTTGTCACTGTGAATTCTCCTTCGAAATTGACCCTGTTCGCCCGAAGAGAAGTGACAACCGTTCCAACAGTTGGAGAGATTATGGTGAAGCCACAATCTTCCTCTGCGTTTGAGAGGGGCAGCTCCCTCATATGATGGGGGTATTTGAGATTTTTGTGTACTTTTAACCTAAAAGTACATAAAGGAGACAACATAGAACTAAAGAAATATAAAGAACAAAAAAAATCCAACAATAAACATACGAATTCCAATTGAGATTTCACAATAGATAACGATTACAAAGGGGATAAAATTTTAGACATGCTCTGATGATGAAAGAAGGACAACAAACCTCAACATACAAAGAAATAAGTTGTACTAACACATACAATTCAAGATGCCAAGAAATGATATGCTTAATCAATTGCATTGGTTACTAATGATTTGCATGATTACATAAAGGGATCACCGATTCAACATACGAGAAATCAGAAAATAACAACATAAGAGTGCATTTATAGCGTCCGGTTACTAATGATTTGCATACTTATAGTTACATGAGTAACATAGCCACTTCTTCAAAAGAACATCTTGAAACTTTCAAGTTAGGAATGGAGCGAGGTGCTTATCCATCTTCATGTGCATCTTTGGTCTTTGTAATGATCTCATCATCAATTCTTTGCTTGTATTGCGGAGTGTCGCTACATACAAGAATATCCACACCTTTGGAACCGATGCATTGATGAACTTTAATCATTTGGTATCGAGATTTGAAATCAAAACCTTCTCTCCCATTGTGTTCTTCCAAGTGACTCTTTAATCCACCTTTTTTTTAGAACATGAGTCGATGATTCTGCATCTTGTAGACCTATCTATGCCTTTATTCTGAAGTTGCAATGTCGACATAGGTATAGAGGATGCGGGGAAAGGATGTGGAATTCAGCTATACACCAGCCAATTGCATTTGCTTCAAACTTTCGAATGTTCATACCTTGCAATCATCGCATTTTGTATGATGACCTTCTTTAACTCATTTTTGTCAAAAGACTGGTTTTTTTTATCCATTGCTTTGATGCATGTTCATAACCTATTCAAGAGCACCCATTCTAACTTGCGGGCAAGGAAGATGACAACGTGATTGCATAATAAAGCTTTACACTTGGTATTTGCATTGCTTCGAAGTTTCTAAAGCATCTTCAACAGCTCCATTTTGTGCTCGGTCTGCAGTCGTTTTATTTCATTCCTGGAAACGACATCTTCTTGAGACGTTTGATCATGCAATTAATGGAACTTGTCAATGTTTCCATTCTTTGTTCACATGTTGCATTTGCTTGCAGGTTCCTAAGGCCATTTCAACTTCTCGATTTTGAGCATGTCGTGCAATCATTGTTGGCTGAGTTTGTGGAATGTGACTTTACACCTACAACTGCAGTAGCTTAGAAGTTTCCTCTTTGTATATCTTGCAATCATCGCATGTCATGAGATGACATCGATTTGAGACATTTGTCAAACAGTTCACCGTGCCTTGTTTGTGCTCTCACATTGTGTATCGTTCGAAGCTTCCATTTTTGCACTCGCAGAGAGGGTGGCGGCTAACGTTGCAAATCTTGTCTTCACACCTCTTGTCGCTTGTACATTTTGCATGCATAATCATAACCTGTATGAAAGCTCTGTTTCGTGTCGGTAGGGAGGATATTCACAAAGGTTTTTTGGAATTTGATTTTGCTTCTGCTAATTACTTGTGTTTTGTGAATTCTAGTGAATTCTACCATCATTGCATTCGATGAAGTAGTTATCTTGAAGTAGTTATCATAACTAACTCCGCTTTAACCATTCGAAAACAAACAAGAAACTCCTTTGTCAGTAACTTGTGAAAGTTGGCCAACTTGCCAAAGTTTGAATGAATAATGAACCAAAGTGCATCTTCACTTCATCGGTGATTTATGAAAACGCCACAACTTGCCGATAAGAAAGTAAAACTCGAACATGCTGCCGATAAGAATGGATGGAGGAGTAATTTGAAAAAGTGCCTCAAGTTGCCAACATTCGGATCCTTTGAGATGAAAAACCCAAGTGCAACAGCTTCTTTGTTAACTTGGCCAAATTAGCAAAAATGGTCGATAGAGATATAAAATGGAGATAGCATTTGCCATTTCAATAAGTTATGAGTCTTGTGCAAAACACCAATTTGTATTGGCTTGAAATGGTTTAAAATATTCATCGGCAAATCGGTAACTTAGGTCACTTTTCCAAATTGTTGATGGACAAAATAACCAATTCTTGCACCGTTGAGAATACTTTTGGCCAACGATTCAACCTTTTTTTGTCAATGCAATTGGTGAAATGAAGATTAGTTGGTGAGTTTTGAATGACTTCGAAAGTGCCGACAAGACATTATTTTCATTTCTCCATTGGCCTTTATCATTGGCATTTTTCTCACCATCAGTAGCCTTCTCGTTTTGAACACATATAATCATTTATTTTTTGCTAATAAAATGTGGTCATTAATTCAACATTAGCAAAAGTGAGAGAAAGTTTACAAGTGAAGTCATCAACCCTTAGTCTTCAACCAATATGAGAAGGTTACAGAATTCATTTTATCAATGCTTTTGAACCATTATAGTTGGTTTCCTTGGAGATTGTGAATTTTCTTCATAGATCCGTTGATTTGAAAATAGAGAACAACACATAACTTTCAAGTGAGACAATATTTGGCCATGAAAGTTATTATCTTGAAGAGTTTGACATGAAAATTTTGAAATTTTTACTTATTTGAAAATGGGGCTAACAAATTATTACTCAAAGTCAAAGTATATTTCCAAAAGTTTCAAGTGCACATTTATCTGTTTCATTAAGAGTAGTGTTGTAAATAGAAAGGAAATTGGGGCTAAAAATATCATACTCAGAAGGCAAAACCTCTAGAATGAGATAAGTGTATTCATTATCGAATTTGACAAACTCTAATCCAGCTTACTCGATCGACCTTCAGCTCGTTGACTTTAATGATCAAAACCAGCATAGCTTATTTTGTTTATCTCATAATTGATTGGAACAGTGCCATAACTGTTGGCTTGTGGAAAGACTTGTCAGTTTATTCCCAAGCTTCTCTGATGTCTTTCTTGCCTCAAATGTGATAGAGATCATCTTTAAATGTAATCCCAAGAAGTCTTCAAACCTCTTTCACTCTATACAAGAACTTTTGTTTCTCCTTGATATCCATAGCCTCTTATCTTTCTCATGATGCCCAAGAGATTTTTGCAGTAATTAGATCTTCCACTTTCTAATGGCCATTTAAATTTTAAATTGAGGATTAAGGTATATGTGTTGGAAAAACTGCTTTCAAGTAGTAAAATTGGTAGAAATTGACAGCAAGCTTGCAGTTCCCACAAAATTGCCAGGATAAAATTTGAGCAATAGAGTGTGTATGCTAAAATAATAGTAGTTAGGATCAACACCAGAAGAGAAGAGCAGCTAGAATTACAAAATCTAACTCCTGACAGAATTGTTGCCTGTGGTAAAATACAAATATTTTGATCACAAAACTCAAATGCTGCCAAAAGTTCATATGAAAACCAAACTATGATCTCATGCAAAGGGAAATAATGAAGTGCATATTTATATCCATCTCCCAGTAAAATAATAAATTTAAGACTAAACAAAAAATGTTACATTTTACACATTTTCCAAAGCTACTCAAAAACATCTTAGGGGAGGCCAAATCTAAGAGCATTTTGATCTACACAATGGGATCTACCATCTAATAAATTTTCAAACCAGAAGGACATTACTATTTAAAATAATTTTCAACGCATTGAAACAAGCAAGCCATAAGGTGAAAGCTCTAAATTCAAACAAGCAAAGAGCCCTTGATAGAAATTCAACTTTCAACTTCATAAACAATTGAAAGCATGCACAACACTTTCTACTACTAAACATATCAATCCATCTTTGGAAAAGAATACTCACCGAAGCATAATATAAACTATTTAGAAGGGAGAACAACCACATATAATAGACAACCACACATAGTAAACAACCACACAAAATGAAAAGATAAATCAGGGCTAAAAAATAGCTCAGATCATTGTAAGGGAATAAAATCCCTTTTACATAAAATTCGACTAATCAAACGGATGCATACCAACAAAGTACAAATTAAACTAGATTTAAATATTCAGCTGGAAATTGATAATTAAAATGCTATTTTCCGGAAAATTAAATGTGAGAAGATTAGGGTATTTAACTTTTAAAACAATGATGAAGAAATATGCCACTGCAGTGCTTAACTGATTTGTCAAGGTCCAAACATTAATGTCTTTGATGTGCTTGTTGTCTCAGTACTGTAACATGTAATATGCAGCCCTATTTGTGCTTTGATATTTTGTTTTTTGGAATGTGTTTTGATTGTTTTTGCAATGTTTTCAAATGAAAAATATAGTGCAGATAAACTGAAAAAATTGCAACAATTTTTTGATTCAGAAAATAGACAATACACAGAAATTACAAAGCTGAAAGTTCCAGATTTTATTTATGATCTGGAAATACAATTTTCCACAAAAATAAGGGCAACACAGTTCCAAAATATTCATAACATATCTATTTCCAACATACCCAGAAAATGCAGCAAAGAAATAGACTGAACTGGCATTGAAATTGGCAAACTGGCACTAGGAAACTTGAACGCCAACCTTCACTATCTACCCCAAAAGCCACTTTGAGGATAGGAAAGGAGTTGCAGACCCAAAACACCCACAAATAGAAAAAACACAGCTCTTCAAAACCCTAAACACCCGGCAAGGAAGTGTACAGCTAGCTTATGGAGGTGTACAGCTAGCTTATGGAGGTGTACAGCCAGCTTATGGAGTGGTATGGCCAGCAAAAACAAGAAATATTAGCTCTAAATTTCTTCCTCAATCACAATCTGCAATTGATAATATCCTCTCCAAAATCTGCAATCTACAATTGATAATATCCTCTCCAAAATCTGCAGCTATGAACTGATTTAATGCATTAACTGATTCACCATGAAGCTCCAATGTGTTTCCTAAATGAAAACACCAATAAATTCTCCAGATTATATCTTTCAATAATATGGTGAATGTTGTCTGCATGGGTTTTTGTCCTCACAAACCAAAGAGAAGCAAATCTCCTCCAGAAGAAATAGCAATATCAATATCAAACTTAGGATGCCAAATGAGCTTCACGAAATTCCCTTTATAGCTCTCAAGCAAATTCGGCCCCTTTCACTTTTGCCTTTTATTTAATAAAAATCAATTCCTTTTTAATCTTCCAATGTAGCATTAAATAATAAAGGCCCATCTATTCGCCCCCCGTTAATGGGCCTATCTGGGTTAATCTGGAAGTAAAGGAGAACAAATATGTTGAAACTTGAATGGATCAAACCAACAGAAGGATGGGTCAATGTAAACTTCGATGGGGCATCGAAGGGTAACCCGGGCCTGTCGGGGACAAGATATGTAGCATAGGATTAAACTAGCAGTATCATTGCAATGGGAGCCAAGAAGCTAGCGGAAGGATTGAGCAATGAGGCTGAAGCACAAGTTGCATTATTGGCCGTCAAAATGACGAAAAAAATTATCCATTTCAAAACATCATCTAGAGGGAGATTCTCTGATAATTATCAATGCAATTATCAAAGGGGAGGCTATAGCTTGGAAGTTTAACACATATTAAAATTATCAGAAATTATTTACTTTCTTTTTAAGATTTTCAAATTTCCCACACATGAGGGGTGGGAACACGGTGGCAAACACCATGTTCAAGTTGGCAAACTCATTAATTAAGGGGCAGGTAGACGAGATATGGGAGGATTATCGAGATTTACAACTCAAGTTTTGAGATTGGTTGTATGCCGCCACCCACTGAACTCATAATGGCAAGTGAAGGGCCATTAATGTGATATGCTCAGAGGAGGTTGTTATTTATAACATGTCATTTCATTCTCTTCGCAAGGTGATATTTCGAGAAGCACGACAAGAGAGAGAGACAGGTGGAGCGGTTTAGTAAAGTATGGAGACCAATTTCACCTTGATCACTCCAAAACAATAGCTGGCTTTCCTTGGCAAGGTGTCAGAGAAGAGGATGAGGAGTGCTTTTAAATTCAAAGACCCCATGTTCATGCAAATTATGGACATTTTGCTCAGAGAGAAATTCATGAAGATCGAGCATCACTACCACATCGACATCAATATTGACATCGTGTCCATGGTTATGGCTTGGGGTTTAGAGCTTAGGAATAAGGAAGACGTCCATAGGCTCATGCACGAGTGTGTGAGGGATGAGAGAACATATGGCATGAACGCCTTCTTGGCAATGGCACAACCAGGAGAGGAAATTGTGGCTCGTAATGGAGAGGCTTCAAGTCGAAGAGCTCAAACCACCATTATGCCCTTACATCCGATGGAGTGCAACAAGTGACAAGGATGGACAATGAGCTGAGGCCCAAATTGGTTGGGATGCCTCGAAGGATTTCCTGCAAGAGAGGGAGATAGAGTGGAATGCGGTTGGGGCAGTGGCGGCAAGGAAGGGTAAAAAACTGCATTACCCGGGATGTGTCCTCAAGCTAAAATCCCCCGTTTCCGTACCGGGGATGTTTCGGGGATCCCCCCGCCATCCCCAAAATTGCAAAATCTGTGGGAAACGTCTCGGAAACTTGGGGACGGCGCCCCTCGTCCCCAATATGGTTGGGGACGTCCGTGGCATCCCCTACCCGTCCCGGGGACAGCCAGCCGTCCCCCTTTTTCCCAGCACATTTTTAAAAAAAAGACTCAAATGCTAAAAAAATGCCTTTTTTAATTTTATTATAGGTCTGCAAAACTGGATTTTCACTAATATGATGGGTAAACATGTCTAAATAACTTCCAAAAGCACTTAGAAATAAATTTCAGCAGCCTGTTAATAAATTTCACAAACACTTAGAACTCGGTAGTGCGTAAAAAAGTGGTTGCAGGTCTGCAATATTGGACTTTTCACTGATATGAAAAGTAAACAGATCTGAATCATAGCCAAAAGCACTCAGAAAAATGAAAAACAGCTTTGTAATGAATTTCACAAACACCCAAAACTTTGTAGTGCATGAAGAAGCAGTTGTAGGTCATAATTGTAATCGAAGACTATCAAAATATCTTCCAACCAGAAAGAAACAATGAACTACATGCAAACAAGTGCTAGCATATTGACAATGAATTTTCAATTATGAATGCATATTGAGTATTGACAATGAATTCTGGATTATGAATGCATGTTGAGTATTGACAATAAATTTTGAACACAAATGTGGTATGTTAAGGTTCTATGATTTACATATACCTGCTTTATCCATGTTTTCATATGAATATAATGTATATATACATACTTTATCTGATTTTCATATGAACATTTAAATTTCCCTATACATTTTAAATTTTCCCTATATTTTATATAGCTGCCCACTTTGTCATCCCCCCACCATCCCCAAAATTGGTAAAAAAATTTGCTGTCTACAAAACTTGTCCTGTCGTCCCCGTCCCGAAAACTCGGGGTAACATAGGTAAAATACAGTTGAATTTTATTCGGGAAGACTACTAGGTGAATGGTCCTCTCAAACCAAAGAAGAAAAAATGAATTTCAATGTAAGTTGTAAGATTTTGTATAAATTTTGTCTTGAATTGACAGTGCATATAATCTGTAAGTTTTTTGTATACTCTATAGTGGAAAATGAACGATTCAGGTGTATAGGGTTTAGTTTTAGGCCATTGAATGTCCCCTTCTTAGCCAGAGTCAACAGATCAAGATCAGTCTCTTAACGAAGTCCTCGTATACTAACAAGGACAGGCAGAGGACAATGGACTGGTGATTTTCTCCTATTTCAAAGGGCACTTTAGAGTAAACATGGATGGAATCAATCGACAGTATTGGTATTTCTATGATAATAAAATGACTTGAAAAAAAGCCATAATTATTAAGTGATGAAATTGACTTTATAACAAAGTCATTGGAGATATTAAAGGGGTCTTAAAAGGCAAAAATGAATTATTTTAACAAGGTTTCATTAAGACCAAATGAAGTGATATAATGAGTTAATTAAACTCAACCTAAAGCCATAAGTGGGTGCTCCTGTTGAAGCCCTAATTAGGGCGTAGCATTGAGGAAGGATAAAAGAGTCTTGGAGGTGAAGAAAGCATTGTGTTATGTGGTTTTTTATCTTGTTCTTGTCTCCTTAGAGGAGCTTGTCTAAACCTTAGGGTTTGAGCTGCTTATTGGAGACGAAAACCTCCATAAGTAAACACACTTGCAGCTGTGAGAGACCAACCAAGAGAGTGCAAGGAGATCCTACTTCAGGGATCTCAGTTGGGCTACAAAGAAACCAGTTTTGGAAGAGGTATTTGCTGATTGAAATCTGAAAGAGGAGCTTGCTTGTTAGCCACCCCCTATCTGGCTAGTTGGAAGTGAACAAGAGACTTTTGATGCATTTTCAGATTGGAATTTGTATGAAAATCCATTTCAAGCAGTTTGAAGGCATTTGTATCAGTTTTTGGAAGGGGTTTGGAACAGTTTTAACATAAATTCTGAGTGGCCTGCCTTTATGCTAGGCCAACCCCTCTTAGGTTGCTTAGAGTGGACAGATATCACTATTCTCCTTCCTTTATATAGTTTTGGTAAGCTAAAAAACAGCCTTTCATCAATACATTACAGCAGTTAGAAGAGGAATTTGGAGCTAGTATTTTGATAGTTTTGTTGCTACTGCTGAGAGAGGTGTCTACCTGTGTGGCCGACCCTCCTTGAGGATGTTTGGAGCCAAGGAAGAACACTAATCTGCATCATAAATGTTGGGTATGCAAATACAAGTCATCACCAGCAGATTGGGACAGTTTTCATATCAGTTTTGAAGAAGTTGGAACATTTTAATTCATTTTCTGAGGAACCAGCTTGGCTGCCACTACAAATCAGACTTGCAAATATTTTATAACTCCTTCATACTTCATTCCTACGAAGGTCAACCTTATCAGGTATGCTTATAGGATTAGTAGCATTATTTATCATACCTTTTTGTAATCCCTTGGGGAATTTTGTAATATTCCTAAACTGAAGTAAATCTGAAAATTACTCTTTCAAGATTACAAATCCATGTTTTACTATCAGTTTGAGTTATATGCAATATATGCTCGGTTTCACATTACAAAACCCAAACCCAAACAGAATACACACTTCTGCACTTCCGTCTAGCTTTGAAAGAACACCTTAAAAGAAAAACATAGTATTTTTAATCTAAACAAACAAGCAGGTTGTTCAGTGGCAATTCCTAGTGTTCCTCCTGGGGTGGGACATTACAGGCTAGTACTATTAATTTTGTAAAGTTTTTGTGAGGGCTGATAGTAGCAGTGTAGACAATGTGGATTTTGTAAAGTTTTCGTGAGGGCTGGTAGTAGCAGTGTAGACAATGTGGCTTTTGTAAAGTTTTTGTGAGGGCTGGTAGTAGCAGTGTAGACAATGTGGATTTGTTGGGATTTGATAGTTGTTGAAGGTGGGAAGTCCAAAAACTCTATATCTGTACCTTCATATTTTACATTAATAATAAATAATATCTATTACCGATCGAAAAAAAGGCCCATCTATCAAAATAAATCACCTTTTATTTTATAACTTGCCTCTATAGACCCTTCATTAAATAAATTAAAATAACGATAAAATTTAATCTTTAATTTAACTTTATTAATTAAAACTTATTGTTATTTTATTTAAAACCTATAGACTATATAAAACACTGAGATAATCATCAACACTGAATCCACAGACAATACTAAAGATAGAAACCCTACCAACTAGCTCATTCTATGGTCCAAATTGACTTACTAAACATAGTAAGTATTGGAAGACTAATCCAAACTCAACCCATAAAAGGGCATAACAACAGTGGAAGCTCAACAAAACATCAAATACTACCAAATTGTTGGACAAACTGCCTCCTAAGTTCCTTAACCCCAACACATTAGCCTACGAGAACCAAACTGAATAGGCTAACGGTCCACCAACTCAACTGGTTAGGAAGGGGACATTACATAACATACCCAAAATCTTCTATGGGTTGACCCCAAGTGACTTGGGATCAATCCTGCACAGTATGAACTAATCTCTAAGGCGTGGATCTAATCTGGCAATCCACAGAATTTTGTAACCTCTTTCACCGTGATCTCTACTAGCATATATATCTTTAAAAAGTCTCTATAAAATACACTAAAAGATATCCTCTCGAAGTGGCTACTTTTTAAATCAATTTTACAATCCATATAAGTGGAATAAGCAACTTCTATGGATTTATTAAAGATATATATGCTAGTATATTTTAATCTATTTTTAAAAAATTATCAAAGCTGTGTCATTTTCAATTTTTTATTCTTTTTGAAAATATTCTTATACTGCCTTACAAACAAAGCTTAATTCATTTTTTTATATTTTATAATTTCATTTATTATTATAAATAAAGTTTGTTAAATAAAAACTCATCACTTTATTTGTTTAAATGAAAATGACCAATAAATATCAAAATTAAAAAATAAATAAATAAAAAGAAAAAAATTCATAAAAAATAAAATGAAAGAAATGCTAGATGAAGTCTAGAAAATAACAAATTTTATAGGTAAAAGAGTAAAGGCAATATTTTAACTCCGAGCATTAAAATTAGTTTTATTATTTTCATATCCATTTTTTTCATTTTAAACTTTATGAAAATATTTATTTCCATTACAAAAAACTTGGGGCCTCCCTCTGCAAAGGCAGCGGCATTTATGATTATGTAGTTTCAAAGAAAATACACGTCCCTGCTATTTACTGGCAATGAATTTGTTTTAATGAGACAAATTCTAAAACAGTTAAATGGATGTCAATTTAACTCCTGGGAAGTTTTATTCTTCACACCCATATACAATTGTATAACGCCTCTCGAAGTCATTATCTAATGGAGCATAAGGACCGGAGGTATTTAAAAATGCCTTAGTAAAGCTGCTGGATTGAAAACTCGAGTTCTCTTCAATCAACCTGCTTGATAGACTGGCTTTACAACCTTAAGAAAATATAGAAGACAGCACTCTCAAACATGAAGGTGTCCTAGATGCGGATGTGTTCTGATTCCAATGTAGATGTGTTCCTTTTAGGCTTCAAATCAAAATGTCGTTATGATGATTTATCCTTGGAGTTCCTTACACAAATGAATGCCTTTAAATAACAAGCCATAATGAATAATTGCACAAATACCAATGGGTAGTGGAAAAGGGCAAGAATCGGCAATTTTATATTTGAATTATTGAAATTTGGGGATCAATCCCTTACAGCTAAAGATCAAACTTGCACACCACGGGACTGATCTGGTACATGAGGACATGGATCTCAAGATAGCAAATGAATGTATGGATACTGGTTCAATGATAGGTTGAATAAATGTCTAATTCTGACAACTATGTGGGAATGCACAATGATTAGGGATGGAATAAAGCTGAATATATAGAAGTATGTGCAAATGGGGATGGATAAAGGATCAAGGAAGGAACCAATCGAGTGTGCCACTTGTCACTATGTAATTGTATTAAGACATTATGTGAAAATGAGCTCAAAAATAAATGGGAATTGGCATCATATGTAAATTTCACCATTACAGCAGCGTCAAGATGGATTGCACTCAATAAAAATGTTCTATCTAGATATCTAGGTTTGTGACGTTATTGATGAAATGAAAAATCATATTATGATTAAAAGATGAATCGTCAAATCCATGGACTTCCATTGCAAACTCAGCACATTATTACTGTATTTATTTTATAAAATTTCATTATTGTCTTTTAAAAAAATTGCCATTCCCACAACCCCAAATTCAAAGAAACGTTGGAATGTGATAATCTCATTTGTAAAAGTTATAGGGAACCTGCATCCCTCTATCAGAGGTGGGGATCATCCACTACATAAATGGACGATAATAAAATAATAATACGCTTAAAAGAAGTCAATACTTATTATTTCATTATAAATGAGTTCAAACCCGTATAAATCTAATATAACGCGTACAAATTAAATCTATTTTTAACTGCTGAGGTGTCCAAAGGATTGTGGTGTAATGGTGCATTCATGAAAAAGAATGCTCCCCAAGTTGAAATCACCACACATTCAATTAAGGCAGCCCACATTTTTCGAATATGTATATATAATATTATAATAATATCTCCATAACACTGACCCAAGTTGAAGTCACTGAGGTGGTCTTATAACTTGGAACACATACGGTTGTATGGCATTGTCCATTACAGAGACCTAAGTTGACATTACCAAGCAAACAATAAGGTAGCACATGACTTACAAGACATATGAATTAAATAATATATCCAAGAATAGGACGATACAAATTAAAAACAACCATAAAGCAGAGCCCATCAATGCCTTATACAGCTCCTTATAGTAAACTTTGCACCATCAAAAAGTAAATATAGCCTAGTTTCCAAATATGTACATATGTCATTTCAACTTGGCCCCAACATTTAAATTTGACGACTACTTTCACTATTTTGAGATTTTTTAAATAAATTTTCTTCCATCCTCATTAACTTTCATTATTATAATTTACCCATCATGCAGTTACATATAGACCTAAATATGATCGATATTTTCTCTCAGCCAAAGGTTGGGTCAAACAGTCACTGTTTGATATTTTAAAATTTATAGATCTTCTTTCTCAACCTGCCATCTAGTGAATTCCATTTTTCTTAGCACACATTGTTTCTGGAGTTCTCTTCTCTTACTTTCTGTTTCATGCTGATGGATTATGGAGTTTGATACAAAATAAAGAGGAAAATAATTCACACAATCAAATTTAGAAACAATGCATGCTGATATCATGGACTGCGGATATTATTCCACCTTCCTTATTTATCTATTTAGCCTTTCATATGAGATTTGCAGTTAAATTCATATGACTCAAATGAGAATGAAAGATAATTTTAAAATACAGAAATAACGGTTGATGGATAGGTGACTGTCTAATTTAAAAGTGAACTTATTTGCTTCTTCATCAATATAGACTTCCTAAATGACTTTGCAGTGAAACTCAGGTGAGTTGAGTGTAACGAGAATGATATGAAATTTTTTATGTTGCATTTATTTTTTTAAGGTATAACCAACTCGAGGGAAAGATAATTATTTTAAAATATATAAAAGTTATTTTTAATTTGAAGCCACAAAGAGTTCTAAACTATTCCACAATTCCAAAAAAATATCCACGCCGGTGCAGCCGTCAAATTTACCGGCCCCACACTAGAAAATATCTAGTAGAAAGGTGTTGGCCCAATTAACATTAAATCATAATATATCCTACTAGTTACCCACTTCATAAATATATGTGCCAAAAGCACAAAGTACAAATAATGCCAAAGCACTAAGTCTACGTAGAACAAACCTTGAACACTACCTAAGGCTCCAAACAACGAAAAGGAAAAGAGTACAGTAAAACACACGACAAACATTAAAATGACCAAAACGAAAAAGAAAAAAGAGTCTAAAAGCAACAAAACTGGTTCGTGAGGATTCTTACCTTCCCCGTGCATTTTTCCAGGTGAGGAGCAAATCTACCAGCCACAACCGACCTCCCACAGTTCATACAATTAAAAATATCACTGGCCACAGCAGGATGGCTCTGTCCAAACAAATCGACAGTGTATTTACCACCATTGTCTGGGTCTTCAGCCATGGCCCTGGCCTCCATGGAAACCCTAATCTCCTCCTCCTCATCAACGTTCAGCCTCGGATCGAGCCCCAGCCGCGCCGCTCTGTGGCACTCGGAAGCCACGTCAATTATCACAGAATCCAGCAGCTCTGTAAACACCAACATCTCTTTCTGCCAAACATAAAACAACAAATAGGTCAAATATCAGTAAAATTCGTATGCCCAAAAGTGAAAAACAAACAGATCGTTGCACAATTTTATATAATTATGTGCCTCTTCTTTCTTTTTCATGGTGTTTACCTTTCCATTAGCTTCGTTAGCCATGGCCGTTAAGAAAAGCCCTAGGGTTTTTTTGTTTTATTTTTTAGGGGCGAACGACCGGGGTTCGATCCTGCGGAAGGGAGGTGCAAACGGCTAAATGAGTTGTAGAAAAAAGTTTCGAGTCTCTGTAAGCTACTGTGCAAACAGAGGATTTGGCTAACGGGCGGACAAATAAAGAAATTTCAGCCGTCGATGGGTACGGATGCTACGTGTTGCTTCTTCAAGCGTCGATTGTGACGAGATAGTGGGTATAATTATTTCAATGGCTTCCCATGCTATGGGTATAAGCCCACTCTCCTATGATCATATATAAGTAATAACAACTGCTATTTTCTTACAAGAAAAGCATATGTGGGGCCATGGTGCATTGGTTAGATTGAGCTTTTTGTGCAATCTATAACATGTTACAAGGGGCTTCTTGAAAGTGACCCAACTCAGTTTATAATGTGGGCTTTTTGTATTTATCAAAATTCTTTGGAGATTATTTTGATTCAATATTAAAAAAATTGAATGGTAAGTTGTTATTCTATTGTATTTTCATATTCACATGTTATAATATGATGTTTGAATTGAACTTAATATCCAACTTTTTAGTGGTGTAGAAAACTAGTGTTTGTAGTGTCTTGTTGGATATAATATTCTATGTTAGCCACTTATAGTGTGTTGTTTAGTATCTATTTTTAGACATGCACCTTTTTAGACATGCACCTTTTTAGTGATGTGAGAAATTGCATTTGTAATATATTGTTTGATATTAAATATCATACATGCATCTTAATGGTGCAACGAATTGAGAGTGTGTGTCCACCTTTCAATGATATAGGGATTTAGTGCATGTAATATATTATTTGATATGAGTTTTTGTGCTCATTCCCACATCACCCTAGTTCAAGTTGTGAGGCATTATAATGTGTTGTTTGATATGAGATTATGTACTTGTTATTGGATGTATGTAATAATTATGATCACCACCCTACTCCTACATAAATTGATAACCTCCTAATAATAGAGATGTCACATCAAAATAGCACTAGCTCACCACTTGTTGAGATGCATGAGAGGATAAAGGCATTGCATGAAATGATTAGTACTCCATGATAGTATGCACATAGTCTTGTTATTAACTATTTCCAGAAGTTCATGAAGCATTTCTTTATTCACATTGTTACATAACACTAGTAGTAGCAAATACTTCAATATATAATTATTTATAAATCTATTAAATCAAAACATATATCTTTCATTATAAACTTTGGTGATTACAAGATCTTGTATGTATGTTGTTTTCCCATTTTTATGCATATTTTACTATCTATTTGTAGCTATCATTGCTATTTTTTATCGATCTTCCTTTATGTCAATCATCCATATTCCAAAATTTGGCTCCATTACATATCTATCTCTCTTACTTATCATGTGGTAGAATTACCTTATGAGTAGCCATCAAACTTTTACCAATAAGGTTGACCTAAAATGTTTCCCCTATTAAAATTTTGGCCCTTTATATTTAGAAGTGGTCTTTGAATAGATGTTTTATAATGATGTAAAAGTGGTATATGTTTTTAATTAAGTTTATATTTTATAATAAATTATTTGATAAAAAAATAGGTAAAATAAATAGGTTTGTATATAAAAGATATAAAGATCAATTTATAATTAATTATGAGGTCTCAAGTAAATTTGAAATTAAATTAACATGTGGTGCAAGCTTTATTAATAAAATAAACCCCATTAACCTTTAATGTATGTTGAAAAAAAATATTGAAAGGCATTTACTCTAAGAAAAATGAATGATATACTAAAACAATATGGTTGGTTACAAAGGAAAAATATTTGTATAATTATATAACTCTCTTTTTTGTAGATTATCTATTTTTGGGGGAAAAAATTATTAGTACAATTATTATAAACACTTATTGTGTACATTGTTTTTCTCACACATATTATTAATGAGAGTGGTCATGGAGCACATTGAGTACTCTATTTTTATATAATATTGAAAAGAAATATCACTTAAATTTATAAATTAAGCTAATTAAATAAATGTAATCAATGCATACAAATTAATCTTGAGTAAATTTAGTTGAGTTGATAAATTAATAGTAATGAATATAATAATTAATGAGATGATATAGGTTTTATAAATTGTACATAATAATGTTCTTCATGTCATGTAAAATCTATTTGTGAAATTGCATAAATTGATTATCCTCGATTTGATGAGTGTGTCATGTAAACATCCACACATAGTAACAACATCTAATAGTTTAAGATCTGGGAAAGATAAAACACAATAAAAAAATCAGGTTTAGGCAACTATAATATTAGTTTGACAAAAGAAAGATTGCAATAGGCAAGTCCTTAGAACCATGGGGAAATAGGCTAAAGCAAAGACTAAAATGAACATAAAAACACAGTAAGGGGATGGAATCCAAAGTAAGTGCAAAATATGGTGTGAATTTGTAAGGATGTGCAATTTTTTACATTACAACAAAGTCAATCAACCACACACCTTTTAATGCATGTGTAGCCAAGGCTATGATAAATGAATCACCATCATCCTCGGAGGGCTTCTCAAACTTGTCATCTAAATCTCTTTTTTAATATTTTTCTTCTCCTCCTTTAGTCTATTTATGTAATGGAATTATTGGACATGGTTCCAACATTTTCCCTTGAACATATGAGGAGATTTAGATCTCTCATGTGATTTGGATCTAGACTTGTCTTGCTTCTTGTCATTATTCTCACCTTTTTCTTTTTATCTACATTAATTATTTTGGGCCTACTTGGATAATTTAGAATATTTTATTTGCATCTCTTCTAAAGAATAATGCTACCACCTCATATATTTTTTAACTTGCTGGTATTGCTCCCAATAGCTATAGTAAGGTGGTCCCATGAATTAGGCAAAGTACGCAATAAAGTCATCCAATGATCCCCCTATATTTAATCCACTAGAATGCAATTGGGTAATGACCATGTTAGATACATTTAGGTGTTCAACCATAGAGCCACTATCATCCATCCTAAGGTGTACAACTTCTTTCTCATTAAAAAAAAAAGTTAGAGATTTAGCTTGATTCAACTATCTTAATTTCTTCCAAATAAGTATTATGGTGGTCTCTTAGTGTATATTTAGTAATATTGAATCCCCCAAATAGAGTATAATAAGACTCTTAAATTTTATGTCCATTTTTCAAATAGTATTCTTGTGATTTAGCTATAGGTTTTGATTTTGATATTGCAACACATACACCTATATTCATGAACATATCCTCCATATTAAGTTTCCAAAGCTCAAATTTTGTGTCTAAGAACTCCATTTCTATTATGAATGTGCTTATCATCTCTTCCTATAATAAGAACAAATCCTTATGTGCAAGATCCAACTCAGTTGAATATTAGTATAATAAAACCATCTATCCAACACCTAGAATCTAAGTTGATCAAGATCTAATACCGAATGGAATGAAGAAAGGTAACAAAAAATGCTTCCTAAACTAATCCCAAAGGAGAGTATAGTGCAAAATTTAGATCTTTACAATCAAAGAAAGGGACACACATATAAAATATTTAAGTTCAAAATCATTCAACATAGTCTTACATGGGGAAAGTCCTCTTAGGAAAATAAAAACCCACACTCTAAGGTAGATAAATTTATTATTTAGTAATCTAAACATAATTACAATACACTTGTAGAGAAAGCCCTTACAAGAGTATCACCTACTAGAGGTTTGGATTTAAGTACATGAAACCATCAAATGGTATTTACAAAACCATGAGCTAAAACCACCCCAAAAGGTGGTATTTAAATATCTAGTTAGAAAATCAACACCTAAATCCTAAGATGAGTTCACAAGCTAAAAATAGAATATTCCTTTTACTTGTCATAAATATTGTTGGCACCCCATTTTGAGTGTGTTTTTTAATTTAATTTATCCATGCTTATGTATTTTGGCCTTATTTAGCCCATCATAGATAACCAATATATGTCAAACACACCTAGATACTGAGAGGGGGGTGAATCAATATCCTCAAAACTTAAACCATTTTAATACAATTCAAATTCAAAACCCTTAATCAAATCAGTAGCAATGAAATATGAGGCAATGAACACCAATGCACAAGAGAACACAAGATTTATGTGGAAACCCTAACAAGAGAAAAAACATGGTGATAAATCTTACAATATACGAACAAGATTACAATTTTGTTCTAAGGCTCACTTCCTAACGAAGACACAGCTCCTAGAATGACTTGTTGCAAAGATTCAATACCTCAAAGCAAGATACAAGGACTTGCTAAAGAGATTTCGCTATCTCAAAGAAGCGTACATGATAAGTTGAATTACAATGAATAATCCTTTGGCTCACAGCCTCCATCAATCTCCTTAGAATGTTGCTAGTCCTGACTCACTACGTCAAGCAATTATTAAGTAATTCAACTCCAAAATCTTTCACCAAACACATTTTTTGCATCATGATTCACATCTCATAATCCCATACACTTACAATTGATTTGATCTCTCTCTCTCTCTCTCTCTCTCTCTCTCTCTCTCTCTCTCTCTCTCTCTCTCTCTCTTATATATATTGTAGTCACATAAATCTGTCCACTTAATTAAATGAATACTTAGTATTTATTTGATTATTTAACCATCAATTAATAATTAATTAAATTAATATTTAATTAATTCATCTTAACCCTCTTCTCCTATTAATTAAATAAATTATTCAATTTATTTGATTTAATTCACTTAACCAAATTCATACCATTAATTAAATAAATAAATCATATTTGTTTAATTAAATCTTCTCTCACATTTAAATAAATTAATATTTATTTAAATCCCCCAAAATCCCACCTCTCACATTTAAATAAATTAATATTTATTTAAATCCCCCAAAATCCCACCTCTCACATTTAAATAAATAAATCATTTATTTAAATCACCTTTATCCTCCACCCACTTGTATTTTCCTACAAAAGCAAGTTGCACAATTATTTTAAATAAATTATTTATTTAAAATCACCTTTATCCTCCACCCACTTGTATTTTCCTACAAAAGCAAGTTGCACAACTATTTTAAATAAATTATTTATTTAAAATCCTATTTATCCTCACCCACTTGAAACCTTTAATGGTTTCCCTTAAAGTATTCAAACTTGATGGCTTCCTTCTATAGTCTTCTTAAGACTTTAATGGTTTTCCTTAAAGTCTTCAAGCCTTTAATGGTTCCCCTCAAAGTCTTCAAGCATTTTAATGCTTTATCTTCCTTTTTCTCATTTAAATAAATTAATATTTATTTGAATATTTATCCAAATACAACTTGCACACATTTATTGAAATAAATGAATTTTTATTTTAAATAAAATCCTATTTTCCCTCACCCACCAAATCCACTTGCAAAATCTAATCCCCTTCTAGATTCTTCTAACCTCTTCCTAATTAGCCTAATCCATCCCCTAATTATTGTCACATTCCTAAGCAAAATGGAGTCACTTCTCAAAGCCTAAAAGTCTTTGATAACCATTAAAGGCTTCCAACCTTCAACCACTAAATGTCTCAAAGTCTTGGATAACCTTTGAAAGCTTCCAACCTTCAACCACTTAATCCACAAAGTCTTCAAAAACCATTAATGGTTAACCCAAACCCTCCTACATGGTTAAAACATTTGTTTTGACTCAACCTCTACCCAACCCAAGGGTCTCATCAAGCCTTTAATGCTTTGACCATGATTATCTCTTAATCATTTGCACAAAGGTTTATCCTTGCATTAACTCCTAATCCAGTGGGTAATCCTAATTTAGGCTTGACCCTTACCTTCTAGATAACCATGAGGTCTCCTCAGGCATTTAACGCCTCCAACCTCTTCTCTCAACCCAATCTTATGTTGACACTTGTCACCATTTCATTGGTGCAAATTGTGCACATGGATCCCCAACTTTCAAGCTTGACCCTTGATTAAACCTTTCAATCCTGGCCATCCATTGCTCCATTTTTCCTATAAATAGAGCCCATTCCTTCATAATCCAGATCCTGAAAACTTGTATGCATTTAGGCTATAGACATTTTTAGAGAGCATTTAGCATAGCATAACTAAAATCTTGTCTTTTTGGTAAAATCAATCATTTTAGCATCAATAGCATAGTATTTAGCTTTTCATTTCATATTTGAAGCTTAATATTAAATCTCAATCCTCCATAAGCATCCATAGTGCAAAAAGCTGCTGAGAGCTACACTCATTTGGGACTTGGAGAGGAGAGGAACAAGGGAGGAGCAACTATGAGCATCTTGATTAGCTATTTTATTCTATGTTTATATGCTTTCTATTTCATGCTTAATATCTCTCTTGATATGCTTGTTTAGGATAATCTTTTGTTGCTAACACTAACGTTTGTTTCTTGTGCTCTTGTGTGTGTTGCCATCAAACAGATTTTCTAATCCTTTTTGCAGAGCATCATATATATATATATATATATATAGAGAGAGAGAGAGAGAGAGAGAGAATCAATATATTTTGATCTAGAAACAATATTTTGATCAATATAAAGAAAACATCAAATTAGGTTGGCTAGAACAAGATACAAGCAATGACCTCAACAAGACGGCCTCAAGACATATTTGAGGTGAAAGTGGTCCAAACCAAGAGATTGATGAACCTTAAAAAAACTTATATTACATCTTTCTATGTAGCCCAAAACATTAGAAATATTGGTGCATATCCTCCTAAGCCATAAACAAGGTAACATGTAGACGAAACGTGTTGCACTTTAGGAGTCAGCCCAAAAACACAATTTTCAAATGAATTTACACAATACAGCTCACATCAAGACATAGTAGGGCCCAAATACAACTCATCACAACCTCCAATGTTGGTGCAGACCCCCAAATGCATAGTGCAAGCAAGAGAATAGGCCCTAATTGTCGAACAACCACAATTCACCATAGGAACCAACTCTAGGAAATATGCAACACTAAAAAGATCAGCCATCGTCATGCAAGCCACATAGAGATGTTCCTTGATATTGAACAACATTTCCATGCGCTTATTTCACACTTCCATGCCAAAACAAGTTGGCACAACCAAAGAGATACAAAGTTTTTTATACCTAGAAGGCCAGAAAACACAATCAGGAGATAGAACATTGTCAAACACACTTGTAGTACGTTTCATCATTTGAAAACTAAATTGAGACACAACACAAACAATATAAGCATGTCCACCAAGCCACTAGAGAAGAAACAACAATGCGGAGAGCATGGAGCATTTTTCAAACCAGTATTGATAACCAATCTACCAACATACTGCATTTACAAAAAACATCTATTAGAACACCAAGGACTTGAAAAGATAGGATTTCAACATCCACAACATAGCTTCCAAACCGCAAGACCATATCTATAAGTGCAAAGGAATGCGAAGCACTCTCCTAGATAGTTTTTAAAACATACTTTCCTACATTTTCACACACATCACCACCTTGCATAGACCAAAATGTTCGTGTGCCACTATTTGCTCACTCAAGAGTGACAACAACTTATACCATGCACACAATTATCAACATCAAATCCACTTCATCATAGTGCTTCTAATCCTCATCTTAATACTTCTAATACTTATCTTAATGCTTCTAATCCTTATCCGAATACTTCTAATCCTCATCTCAATACTTCTAATCCTCATCTTAATACTTCTAATCCTCACCTTAATATTATATCATCAATCATGAAATTCAAGACCATCACTATTCTTCTACATAACACATCATCATTATCATAAGCATCATGACACAACAACATACTCAGTATAGACATCGACACCAAACTGAGGGTTGGCATCCAACCATGAACTTCGTCATATCTTGACAACATCTCAACACACAACTACACATGAGACAACAACGACAACACAATATTGAGGGTTGACATCAATGACAACACCTCATGAGACGTCAATTACAACACAACAATCTTCAACAGTCGCCCTCTTTGTCGTTGATGGCAACACTCATCTAATAGAACAACCATTTGTACTCTCTCCTCAAGACTCATATACACTCTCTCCCAACTGATATGGCAATCATTTGCACTCTCTTCCTCTTTGACATCAAATACAAAGGGTGATGGTCTTTGTTACCTATCAACACTCTCTTCCAAAACTATCATGCATGCTCCCCCAGTCAACAACAACCAATCAACTGCTTACTACCCCTGAGATGTAGCCTACATCAATCTAGGATAAAAGGATATACCTTGAATTTCCCCCCCTAGATAGATGTGTCATCTTATGCATCTAGTTAGAAAGAGGAGGGATGATAACCCCTAGCTTCTGCTTGAGATACCCAAATGTATCCTTTGAAAGTGCCTTTGTAAGAATATTTGCAATCTGATCTTTTGTGTGAACATATTCCAATTTGACTTCTTGCTCTACAAACTTATCTCTCAGAAAGTGATATTGGATAGAAATATGCTTGGTCCTTGAATGCATCATCGGATTCTTTGAAACATTTTTAGCATTTGTATTATCACAAAGATAAGTATAGGTTCATCATGTACTACCTTGATATCCTTCAATGTTTACTTCATCCATAATACTTGGGTGCAACAAGACACTGCTACAATATACTCAGCTTCTGCTATTGATAAGGACATTGGGTCCCGCTTGTTACTAAACCAAGGACCAATCTATTTCCTAGGAAAAGTGCACTACCACTGGTACTTCTCCTATCATCCACACAACTAGCCCAATCAAAATCACTATATGCATTCAAACATAAGTCATCATTCCTTCTATACCATAGACCATAATCCAGAGTGCCTTTAAAATATCTAAATATCATTTTGATATCCTTTTATGATTTTGTTTAGGGTTGGATTAATATCTTGAAAGCAAACATATTGCATGCATAATATTGGGTCTATAAGTAGTAAAATAATATGGTCCTCCAATCATAGATCTATAAATAATTTTATTAGTCTAAGGTGACTTGTCATCCTTGCTCAAATGACAAAAAATACCCATGGGAGTGCTCACTATTTTGGAATCCTCCATGACAATCTTCTTCAACATCTATTTGATATAATTAGCTCGAGAAATAAAGATACCATCATTTAGCTGAGCAATTTTAAGTCCAAGGAAGAAATATTACTCACCAATCATAACCATCTCAAATTATTTTCGCATCTCTTTGGCAAGCTTCTTACACACACTATCATCTCAACCAAAGATGATGTCTTCAACATATACAACTATCAAGAAATTTTCTTCCTTCAACTTTAATATAAAGATTGGTATCTCCAATACCTTTCTTGAAACCTTGTTGAAGTAAGTACTTGTCCAAACTTGCATGCCAAGCCCTATGAGCTTTCTTGAGACCTAATAAAGCCTTTTTGAGTCTACAAACCATGTCCAAACCCTCTAATAATTGAAACCCATTAGGCTACTCAATGTAGACTTCTTCGTTTAAATCACCATTCAAGAAAGTTGATTTGACATGATCCATTTGATAAACCTTGAAGTTATTGTAAGCAACAAAAGCAAGAAACATTTTGATTGCCTCCATCTTAGCCGCTAGAGAAAAAATCTTCTTCAAGATTAATTCCTTCCACTTATGAATAGCCTTTGCAAACTAACCTTGTTTTGTTTCTTGTCACTTCTCCTTCTTTATTTAGTTTGTTTCAGAACACTCACTTTGTTTCTATGACATTCTTATCTACAAGTCTAGGGACTCATAATCGTGTCTGATTATCCTCTTGATCTGATTAAGCTCTTCTTACATTGCTTGCAACCATCCTTAACGGCACCAACAAAGGTCTCGGGATCTATATTTGATAAGAGACAAAAATTCACTTGCTCACTTTCTTTTGCAAGCCTTCTCCTAGTCTACACACTTTCATTCTTGTCACCAATAATCTGACCTTTGAATGATTCTTTTGGACATACTTAATTGGAGTTTTAGGTCCCTTCTCTAATATTTGTTCCTTTTCTTCTATCTATGCTTCTTCTTTTATGCAAGGAGGTTCTTCTAATCTACAATCATCAGATTCTTATGTGATTTTACTGAAATCTTCATCAAATTTAACATTTGTTATTTCAACCACCCTCTTTAGTCTATTGTTGTAGCATCTATAAGCCTCACTTCTAGTTGAGTAACCAAGGAAGATCCCTTCATGACATCTTGATTCAAACTTTACCAAGTCTTCTTCATCTCTCTCGATGTAACATTTGTTACCAAAAAATTAGAAGTACCTAGCAAGACTTCCATGCCATAGCTCATAAGGGGTCTTAGAGTCATTCACCCTCAATTGCACTCTATCAAGAATGTAGACAACAATATGAACTGCTTCTTTCCAATGCATATCTAGCAAATCAGCTTCCTTTAACATTATTCTTATCATCTCTTGGACTATTCTATTCTTTCTTTCTACTACCCCATTCTACTGAGGGATTCTAGGAGCCAATAGATGTCTCCTAATTCCATCATCTTCACAAAACTTTTCAAACTCATTTGAAGTGAATTCACCTCCTCTATCAGATCTTAGCATCCACTTCATCCTCAACATCAAATTTGAAAGCTTTAAATATATCTAGAGATTCTAATTTTTTTGTTTTAAATGTAACCCAAATCATTCTAGAATAATCATCAATAAGAAACATATAATACCTTTCACCATTGTGACTCTTTGTCCTTGTAGGTTTGTACAAGTCAGTATGTATCAACTCCAAAGGTTTTGTAGAATAGTACTATTTGTTCTTGAAGCTTGTCCTTGTTTACTTCCTCATTTGACATCCTTTGCATAAAATGTTTGTAGGCTTGAGGATCCTCGGCATGCCTCTTACTGCATATGTAGAGCTAATCTTCACCATGTTGTCAAAGTTAATGTGACTCATCCTCTTGTGCCATAGACAATATTCAATGGTTTGTGCCATCACACACATTTTTCCTTAGCCTCCTTTAGGTGATAAACATTGCCATCAGTTTTAGTTCCTTCTACAACCAGTCTTCCAGAGTTACCCTTTCTAATCTCACAATCTTTGTCATGAAATGTAATATTATATCCTTTGTTGCACATCTGACTAACACTGAGAAGATTGTGTTTCGACCCATTAACATAAAGAACATCCTCTTTCTTGTTCTTTCCATTAATTGTTGTAGCACTCTTTCCACAAATTTGTGCAGAGCCTTCATCACCAAACTTGACTAATCCTCCATTCCACTCAATAAGGCTAATGAACTTCCCTATGTCACCAGTTATGTGATGATAACATCCACTGTCAATCACATAAGCATTTGCCTCTTCTTTTGTATGGAAGATAGTCCATACTATCATTAAATTTTTCTCATCTTTGTTAGCCTGCAAGGTATCATACTTCTTACATTTTTCAATATCACCTTTTTTGTCACCAACTTTCAAGGCCATGAAGATGGTTTCATCATTTGAATCATCATGGTCCTCATCTATTGAAGAACAACTACTCTCCTTGGAATAAAGACTTCGTTTGAACTTCTCTCTTTAATTGATACCTTCTAATTCTCTAAAGGTACACTTAAAGGGAAAATGACCAACTCTTCCACAATTAAAATATTTTAAAGGTAACTTAACTTTGTACTTGCCAGTGCCCTTCTTCAATCTTCTCACAAAGTTGGCTTCTACTTCATCAAATCCATCATACTAATCAGTTACTTCATCTTCTACCTTCTTATTGAGTTTGAATGTTTCTTCCTTCTTTGGAGCATCTTTGTCAAACTCTCTCATCTCAAAGGTATTGGGAGAAAAATATAGTTGATCCATTGCATATTTATCCAAGTCCTTACTTTCTTTAATAACAAATACCTTATGAATATAATATTTAAAAAGAGATCTAAGTACTTTTTTCACAACCTCATATTCTTTTAATCCTCCACCAATACCTCTAATGTCATTTACCACTTCATCCACCCGGAGCATACAAAATATTCATCCTCTAACATCCTTAAATTCTCAAATTTGCACTTGAAGTTTTGCATCTTGATTTGCTTTACATTATCATCTCATTCATAAATGTTGTTTAAGTTTTTTCCCAAATATCCTTAGCAGTATGATAGTGCATCAAATTCACAAGTTGTGAATCTACTAACCCACTCAAGAAAACATTTCTTGCTTTTCCATTGTTTTCATATAACCTAATCTCGATCAGATCTATTCAAGGAGTAGAAAAAGCAATATAACCATCCTTGATAGAGTTCCAAACTCCGAACCCTAAAGAGGTCAAATATACTTCCATTCTTACTTTCCAAAAAGTGTAGATTGTTCCATAAAAGATCATGAGATTCATCTTATGTCATCTTGAACCTTCCTCAAGTGGTCAAGCTACTTCTGATGAATTTGGCTCTAATACCAATTGTTAAACACACCTAGATACTAAGAGGGTGGAGGGTGAATCAATATCCTCAAAATTTAAACCCTTCAACACAATTCAAATTCAAAACCCTTGATCATATCAACATTAATGAAAGGTAAGACAATGACCACCAAATAACAAGAGAACACCAGATTTATGTGGAAAATCCTATCAAGGGAAAAAATATGGTGAGAAATCTCACAATATATGAACAAGATCATAATTTTTCTTTTAAGGCTCATTGCCTAAGGAAGCACACTACTCCCGAAATGACTTGTTGCAAAGATTCACTACTGTAGAGAAAGATATCAGGACATGTTAAAGAGATTCACTATTTTAGATCAAGGTACATGATAAAATGAATTACAATGAATAAGCCCTCAAATCACAGCCTCCAACAATCTGCTTAGAATATTGTTTCTCTTAAATCTCTACTTCAAGCAACCAAAAACCAATTTAGCTCCAAAACCTTCCACCACACACATTTACTACATCATGCATCCCATCTCATAATTCCACACACTTGCAGTTGATTTGGTCTTCTATATGTATCCTCTACAAGCAAAGAAAACATCAAATTAGGTCGACCAGTACAGGATACAAGAAATGACCTCAACAAGTCAGTGTAAAGACATATTTGCAATGAAAGTGGTCTAAACCAGAAGATTGAGTGGACCTAAAATAAATTATGGCATCTTTCTATGCAGCCCCAGACATCAGACATACTAGCACATATCTTCCTAAGTCAAAAATAGGGTAATGTGTAGACGAAATGTGTAGCACTTTACCAGTCAACCCAAAAACATAACTTTTAGATGAATTTACACAATGCGGCTCACATCAAGGCATAGAAAGGCCCAAAGACAACTAATCACAACCTCCAATGATGGTGTAGACCCCCAAATGCATAGTGCAATCAAGATAATATGCCATGATTGTCCGACAACCACAAATCACCCTAAGAACCAACTCTAGACAATATACAGTACCAAAAAGATCAACCATTGTCATGCAAATCACATACAAATGTTCATTGAACATCCAACAAAATTTCCATACACTTTTTTTCACAATGTCATGCCAAAACAAGTTGGTGCAACCAAATGAATACAAGGTTCTTTATACCTAAAAGGCCAAAAAACATTGTCATGGGATAGAACATTATCAAACATACTTTTGATAGATTTCATCATTTAAAATTTGAATTGAGACACTACATAAACAATATAAGAACATCCATAAAGACACACGAGCATAAACAACAATGCAAAGAAACACAAAGCATTTTTCAAACCAACCTTGACAAGCAACCAAATCGCCAACATACTGCACTTACCAAAAACATCTATCGTGACACCAGGGACCTGAAAAGATAGAAGTGCAATGTCCACAACACATACAAGCTAACTCCCAAACCACTATATATATATATATATATATATATATATATATATATATATATATATATATATATATATATATATATATATATATATATATATATATATATATATATATATATATAAGCATGGACAAATAGGGGGTGAATTGGTCCGCATCTTCAAAATAGATCAATTATAAACAACATTTAACCATTCTAAAATACTACTGAGAAAAAATCAACCATCAACACATGAACACCAAATTTATGTGGAAAATCCAAACAGGGAAAAACCACAGTGAGAATCAAACTCACAATATGAATAATATGATTATAATATTTTAGGCTTACTACCAAGTAAACAAATTGCACCTGATGGACCTGCAAGACTAAGACACACTATCATAGGGAAAGATACATGGATTTGCACAATTGAGGCACACTGCTTTAGGGCAAGATACAAGGTGTTGTCAAAGGATACACTATCAATCAACAACAAAGGAAATAGCATAACTAATATTAGAAGGACCTCCTTGTCATGAAATTTTCCTTGAATATTTGTATCAAGTGACCAACATCATGACAAACATCTTTGAAAACCACCACTGTCTCAACGCACAATCTAACAGTAAGTATCACCTTCAAAACTCTTCACAAATTGACTTCTGCACATCTACAATCTCAATTTTGCTTGCATATCATTCACATTCGCTTCTCATCAATCCACACTCTATCCCATACACCACACACCTCAACTCATACATCTATACTCCTTAAATATAAGATAGATCATCAAAAACCTAATTGAGGGTCGACTACAACTGAAATAAATATTATTGCACAAAATAAGCCACCTGGACCAAAAATACTCAAAGTGGTCCACTCCAAGAGAAAGAGGGGACCCAAAGACATCATAATACATCCTTCCAAGTCAAATCCATCGATCCACATATGCCAACACAACCTCCAAAGATGCTACCAAATGTAACATGTAGATCAATAATAAAATTTAGCAATTAGTTGGCCAAAAGACATCTTCCAATACAAATTATCTCATGTGGATCTCCACAGACCATGATGAGACCCATTACAACATTCTAATTCATCCTCCAATGCATATTCAAACCAAAAAGCATGATCCAAACAAGATAATCCAACTGGACACATTGAACTATAACACAACTAAATATACAAAGCATAAATCAACATAACTCACTTGCAAAACAGAAACACCACTAGAGAATCATACTGAAAAATATTGCACAAGCCACATAACCATGTCCACTAAATCGCAACATACAATTCAACATATCTCGAGGCCACCAAGCACCTTTTGGACAAGTTTGATAGACACCCTTACTGTTAGAGAACAATAACAACTAACTTATGCAATCCACGAACCAAAAGACCAATTGATGCAACATCCATAATACATAATCCTTACCACTCGAAGGAATGCAAATCCTTCAACCAATGGAACATTAAATATTGTTTCCTACATACATTAAGAGCACTTTTCTGCATATTAAGCTTGCTACAACTGACACCAAAATATTGAACAAAGAAACCTGAAACAATACAAGATCATATCCAGACAAGACTTCATCTAGACAACCAAGTTTGACATCAATGACAACCTTACAAACTTGGATTTCCAACAAAACTTAAGTAACATGTGTAATTAGGACCTATGTGAAGAACTTACTAGGTGAAACACCTTAATCGCTCCAACAAATATCATTATTTTCTCTTTGATATTTGTCAGACTGCGGAAGTGGAATTTAATTGCAAGCTCAAAAATTCATTTTTTATAATATCTTGAAGAGCCAAATTTATGTAAAGTCTTTTTTTTTCGATACTATTTAAAAATTCTTTTAGTTTTGTCAAAGATTTTTTTTTATGGGCAAGCTACAACATGGTGTTGTTAATATTATATTGATCAAAACAAAATTACATCGATGGTCCTATCTTTTACAAAATGTCAACTAGTGTTGCCAACATTATATTGATCAAAACAAAATTACATGGATGGTCTCATTTTTTACAAAATACCAATTAGTGTTGCCCTATAAAATACTAGCCTAGTTCCAAATATTCTGGATTTTGTATAAGTCCCTAAGGCTTATATCAAAACACATATAACTAGAAGATATTTAGAAAGTATCATATATATTATTTTCTTTTACTAGTCAACCTCTTGTTCTTCACAAACTATATTGATAAAATCGTGCATCCACTCCACACCGTGAATGGGCTCCTAGTTTGTCACCTTTTTTTTTAAGGAAATCACACCCCAGTGTCACTCAAGCATGATGTTGAGCAACTCCATCTTATGGAAAATGATTACAAAATAAGGCCATTCTCAGACCTAGATCAAGGATTCTACTAGCACTGCTTCTAGGGAACACAGACGGGTGTTCACTCATGACACGATTGATTCCAGAGAAATCTTTGTTCTTAACACCGGTTCTAAATGCATCCCATACAAATTTCACTACCTCCTCCTCTCGAGCACCAAGTCCAAAATATGCAGCCA
Source organism: Cryptomeria japonica (assembly GCF_030272615.1). Taxonomy (NCBI): domain Eukaryota; kingdom Viridiplantae; phylum Streptophyta; class Pinopsida; order Cupressales; family Cupressaceae; genus Cryptomeria; species Cryptomeria japonica. The sequence continues at coordinate 633,960,591 of NC_081405.1, read as the reverse complement.
GTGCACCGGTGAGAACATCCACATCACTTTTGAATATTTCACTTGCCACCACTGGCCACTTATGATCTACCACCAAATCATTACCAACGTTGAATCCTTTCTCTTGCAAGCCCATAGTTTGCACAATGGGAGTGAAGAACACATTGTATATTTGGTTATAATGAATATGATTTTCTCCACTAAAGCTTGCCTTGATAATCATTTTAATGGAATTCTTGATCCCTTTCATCCTACACTTAAACAATCTTTCACATTGCTCATACAATATCTCTGGGTAACAAAGACACCCAGTTGCAAAATGTGTCATCAGAATGCAAACTTCAAGCTAATTGTACTATGTTCATCAATCCAGATCATGCTATTTATAACCCCCATTCGATCTATTGCCCAAGAAAGATCCTCATATCCTATATTATTTACATTCACAATTAATTATAAATTATTTAATAATTTTATTTATTTTTTATTTTTATTTTTTTAAAGATAAATGTTATCGTTAATGGGGATAGCTTATTTATTTATATATATATTAACTGTATTTTAATTTTGTCTATGTTCACAGTCATGACCTACCTTGATGTCTCTATAACACTATCATTATACGTTATTTATATAATTAAATATACAAATGACACTTTCCAATTAAAAATTTATTAAAAAAATCCTAGGGGAAAGGACCCAGTAGTTGAGCATGTACCAATTGTTGTGAGGGTTGTTGATACCTTTTGTTCCAAAAATTGAACAAATAAAACCTATTGTTTGAAACAAAAAATATCAATTTTTGTTAGGAAATGTACCAACAGTTGTTAGGAAATGTACCAATAGTTGTTAAGAAATGTACTAATATTGTAAAAAGTAACCAATCAGGTGATGCCATGTCAGCTGCACAACTATTGGGGTCTCTTTTGCATGCCTATTGGTCTCACTTTTTTGGGGGGCTGTTTTGGACACCTTGACAAAAAGCATGCTGATGTGGCATCATATTTGATGACGTGGCCCTGAAACCTTAGTTATTAACAAGGGACTTGCCAAGTAAGTTGTTGTAAAAAAATCGGAGTGATTTGAAATTTCCAAGTAGGATTTTGAGAAGCGCGAAGTTAGGGTGCACGACTACTGGGTCCTTTCCCCTAAATACCATTCAAAAAGAGAGTGCCAAATGATTCCCGTAATGACATGAACATCAACCCCACAGTCGCCAAGCTTTACACCTAAACCAATAAATCTAAAATTTTCCTCCTTTTATGTAGGGGAGTCGTTATACAAGTAAGCCAGCGAATTTAGCCGTTGCAAGCCGAATTACAAGGGAGATTAACTCCAACTTTTGTTTTTGCCGCATGAAAAGGCACCTCCATTATAGCCTAAAATGTTCCCTGATATTTATATATACTACTTTTTATGCCTACCAATTGTACAACAGTCCCTCCAGATTGAATTTCGGATTTTTCAAGGTGTATCAGCATCTTGGATGCATATTTGTCCAATCTGACCGTTATGACAGAGGAATGAGCGACACCCACAAGCAGAAATCTAGTTTTTAAAGGCCAGAGGAGTCGTGGTTTTCTGATCAGGGTTGTGTTTTGTGAAGAATACAGAACAGGGGTTGAAAGAAAAGACTTATACTCTGCAAATATGTGTTGTGGTTCTCTCTGCAAGGTGTGTATCTTGCTTGTTCTTATTGTGATTCTGATTGGACTGCTGTTTGGCTTTGGTGTCTTTAAGAAAGCATTTCACCATGCAGAGAATTGCCTGCATGACTGCAATGGCAAATATGAGGCAGCACTTGCCCCAACTGGTAGACCATTTCTTTATGGGACACCCATGGCTCTCTGATTCAATTTAATTTATTGTGACAGAGAAAAAATGTTGTGGTTTACATTCTTGTGATGATGTATACTTTGTGTATATTTGAATAAAATTAAGAGCACTGCAAGGGCCTAACACTGTTTAATTGTAGCCATGGAGTTCTTCGGTGAGATTTTTTCTCAAGTTTTATTTGTCTCCCACTCTGCAGACAATGTCAAATTTGCTATTGTATTTATAAAGTGAGGGCATTCATAATAGCAGATCTACCATGCTTGGGATCAATGGCATTAATGAATTTAGAATCTTGGGTACAATTCACATTTCACAGGTTTTTAGGTTTTGTAAGATACTATTAACTGTTTGTGCTGTATAATGATAATGGGCATTTAACATTTTAGTTTTGATTGTGTATGTCTTTAAATCGGTATTTTGGATCAATTCAGTGATCCATTATTAGGAATAGGAGAGTGATGGGTTGGATTGTAGAATCAACCTTAAAGAAGAGGTGATGCAAGGACAAAAATCAAACTGCAGGGCAAGAGGGGAAAAAATGGTTAAATAGAATGGCTCCAAAAGACAATCAAATGGTGATAAATATAATATATCAAAATAGTATACCAGTTAATAACATAATAGATTATTCACTGAAATGACTAGAAGAGGCAAATAAGATATACATTGAAAATTATAAGAATGTGGAAGAAAGAATATGTATATCTGAATTTCTATACTATGTTACTATGGTAGGGTGTTTATAATACGTGGAGAACTTTTGATTAAGCATCCAATTGGCCTGTATGTTGACAATGGGCATTTGGCCTTGTATTAAATTTGATTATCCCTGCTTTGCTGATGGAGAATGGGAGTTTGGTTATTGCTTTTACAAAGGATGTAGATACATTTTTGTAGAATGATGTTAATTTAATTGGAATCATGGAAATCTATTTTAGGTTTTGTGAGTATTATGAATCTTGTTTTTACTGATTCTGATAACAGAGTTTAAAAAAAGGATTGTATCGGGGTCTCTGTGGGCCTTGTTCATCACGCTGAGGTTCATAATCCATTGTAAATCTTAGCTGCTGAACTTTTACTTTATGTCGAATGAAAATCTCTCATATCATGTAGGCTACATAATCTGACTGCAAAGAGCTTTATAAGTCATGTATTTTATTAAACAAGTCCCCTATAAACTGGGATCCAAACTCTTCAAATTGGCTTCCTCAGAACTGTATTTCCATTCTGTCCATGATTTTTCTTCTACATGAATGAATTTCCAGTAACAATTTATTGTTCGTAACAAATTAAAAAGTTGAATGTAATGTCCCCTTTCTAATTTGTTGCACCGAGTATTTTCAGCTTAGTTACTTTCAGCTTGGTTACTTTCAGCAGTTAGACAGGACTGTAAGCACTTTCAGTTAGGAAAGTGGAATGATGGAATAAGGTGTGGGTGTTCAGAGATGGCTATGCAACTCCTAAGATGTACCAATACATAAATTATCCTCACACACCATAACTTATACATTGGATAGCCATTTCCTGGGTGTTCTGACAGCATAGGAGTAGCTGAATTAAGATAAGCAGCGCTGTACATAAATTATCCTCACACACCATAACTTATACATTGGATAGCCATTTCCTGGGTGTTCTGACAGCATAGGAGTAGCTGAATTAAGATAAGCAGCGCTGTAGCTCGTTGTGTCTTTCAGTTGGAATAAGGTAGCTGAGTCTGTCAGTGGAATAAGTGTGTCCTTCGGTTCTGGTCACTTAAGCTCTTCAGTTGAGGGATGAACATATCAGTTAATTGCTGCTATTTAAGGGATGAATTGCCCATGGTTGTGGATCATAGAGGTTGAGGAAGTATAGAAAGCGCTGCAAGGAGAAAAGAAACACTTCTGAAAATTGAGAATAAACATTCACTATTCCTCCCAGGAAGAGGACGCTGAAAGGTGCTGGAGAGGACAACCTACAAGCACAAATCTGGACATCTTGAAGACGTAATTAATCATCAAATTCTAGATATGCAGCCTGCACTGCACTCAAAAACAACATAAGGATCAGGTTTGTATCTTAAACAAGCCCAATGAGTCTATTAGATTTGTTCGTATGCATGTGACTAGAAAAAAGAAAATATATAGTTAGAGTAGCTCTGGGTCTATTATGTTGTGTGTCTTCAATTTAAGGCTCATTTCAGTAGTATCAGAATTATGATCTTATTAGTCTGTGAAATGTGTTCTTAAAAATACTGCATGTCAGTGAGGGACAACTCAAAAAACAATGGAAGCCGAAAATGGCATATGAGCATAATGAGTGAGAATTACAAAAGATGAAAGGACATATCTTTTTCAAGATCCATAATGGAAATTTAGAGGAGCAAAAATAAAATAATTGAACTATTAACAAAAATGTTGTGGAACATGCAAATTCTGAATCTTACTGTAGGTATCGGGAGAGGGAAGTTCAACTTCTCACATAATGGATAAGTGATTAGTCAAACAAGCCATGCAAATTCTAAATCCTACTCATAATGGACAAGTGATAAGTCAAACAATTCCCATTCAAAAAGCTATTAGGCCCAAGTTTTTAGAAAACAGCGAAAAATAGATTCTAAGACAGTTACAACTAAGGAGTTAAATCAAAAGACTTCAAATCTACAATTATTTTTGACAGTTGGATATTCACGGAAAGGATGACAAGAAATTTATATCTTTTTTGATCTCAAATCGAGGTATTTTTCGAAGTGAACACAATAAGAAATCAAACATGTGCACGTGGAATGTAGAGATCAAATATGTGAAAGGGATACTGCAATTGTGTTTAACAATGCTAGCTGATAAAGATTTCGAGCCTAGATCTATTAGCTACACAATCTCAAGCAAACACAAAAAAGTTGATCCTTTGATAAAGATTTAGAACCTAGATCTACTAGCTACATAATCTCAAGCAAACGTAAAAAAGTTGATCCTCTGATAAAAACTTAGAGCTTAGATCTGTTAGCTACACAATACTAATCAAACACAAAAAAGTCAGACCTTTCATCTATAGTTAATGGATCAATAGCTGCAACGTAATGTCCACCTATGTGTTAACTCTTGCCTTGTTTAAATGTTTATGTGATTGGATTAAAGGTTATATTGAGTTGATTATGATAATAATGCAATTGTAGGATGTATATGTGACTTGTTAAATTGCATCTTCTCATTGATCATTATATGTTTCTTCAACTTTGATCTCGATTGTTGGATTTGATGCTCCACTTCGAGTGTGTAGAATATAGAAGTGTTTGACCAATAGATAGATGTGAAGAATGACATGGACTCACTTGACTTTCTCACTAAACCTAGTCCTTGTGGTTGAGTTAGTGACCTTGTGACTTTTGTGTGGCATGTTTGGTTGCAAATTAAAGGATGTTCTCCATGTCTACCTGATTAAATACTAGTCCAAATTGATGGTGAGTCCAATTATTTGTGTTGTAGATTATATTACGAAGTGGTTGTTTCCTTTGTGTACGTTTATTTAATTTAATTTGACAAATTTATATAATGTGCAAAATGCCAAAAAGGAAGAATCCTTTATAATGATAGGACTTTTAAATAAGTAGAAAAAAATTTAGCTATCTTTTTTATGTAACCATTTTTTCCTTTACCTTTTGATTTAATACAACATTAAAATATTATATCCAAAACCTTTCAAATAAATGCAAAATATTTAATTTTTTATAATAAATATTTTTCAAACATTAATAAAATTGACTTCATAATCAAATTTTAAATTTTTATTCAAATTTGACAGTCATCTGACTGTCCATACATTATGTCACAATTTGAATGTATTAGTTGATATTGACTTCTAAGATATTTTATCTTTTTTCAAATCTTCTGATATGGCCACTAGATGTCATTGTTTATTCTCATCCATGTGACTACAACAAAGTCTCTAATCATAATAATAATGATGAAAGATCTTGGTACAAGATGCAGAAGTCAACTAACAAAATTTACACTATAAAAAATGATGCTTATGCTTATATCAAGAATAGTGGATTTATCTAGAAGTACATCTTCAAGATAAACTATTTCACAGTCCTTCCCACTATGTTCACTTTTATCTTTTGCATTATAATTATTCATGAGATGCCAATCAAGCTCAAAATAAGCTCTTGTACTAGGTAGCCAACGGCTAGGATCAAATGGATCTCACTCTTAATGACAAGTTTTTATTGAGGTAATAAGAGATGTAATTATGAAAAGCAAGTTATATGATTAAAATTTTGACCATGTTGCACCATCTCATAAAAGAGTTTCATGAATTGAATTTCTTTGTCGTGTTTCAACCATCTTTTCATCAAAATACCATGCAGTTCACAGAAAATTATTGATGATCTGTACATCAGAGAAGAAATGATTTGGAGAAGATAAGAGTTTGCTGAAAAGTAAAAGAGAAGAGGTTGTAGAAATCATAAAAAGAATGAAATTGAAGCTGCTGAAAGTAAAATAGACAACATTTGATGTGTTGGGGCCTCTGTTTGCAAATAGTAAAAGATCACAGCCAAAAGAAAATGTTGCATATGTTGAAGATATGCCAATCTAATTTGTTGAAAATATAGGCATGGTATAAGTAATAATTATGGGTGTTGGGCAATTAAAATGAAGATATTGTTTCATTTTCAAGATGTTTGGCATTTGGTAAAAAACAAGGTTAGAAAATTTAAAGATTAGTTTTATATATATATAATTTAAGAAATCGTGGATGAGTCAACTTTTTTAAGTTGTAACGATAATTAGGTTGAAGGAAGAATGTAAATTTTTTAAAATAGCCTACTTAAGGAACCACTAGTATGAAAGTAACCAAATTGCGGTGCTTCAAAAAAAATTTAAAAAATTTACAAATGAAAGATTGAAATTTTGTAGATCAATTTTGGAATCAAATTATTAAAGTGGTTAATCAGATTAGATCAAGTGGTGAAGAAATATGATTATAAGATTGTAAAATATGTTTTCAAGGGCCTACCTAATAAATTTCATGATATTATTGTTGTAATTGAAAAATAAATAAATAAGAAAAATAATTTGTCCTTGCCAAATGCATTTAAATCACATGTTTTTATTCAATAGAAATAGAGGAAGAGGAAGGTCAAGATCTAGAGGTAGAGGTAAACATGATAATCAAAGAGATGGAAGTAGTCTAAATCAAGGTGGAAAGACAAATCAAAATTTCAATGCTCATAGTTCAGGACAATCAATTTCAAGATTAATCTAATAGGTATCACAAATATAATATTTAATGTTATTATTGTTAAAAAAAAACAAATCATTATGCTTATCAGTGCCCAAAAAATAAGCAAATGAAGGTAAAAGTTAACAAGTTTTTTTAAATATCTCAAAAAAATGATTTTGGGTCATTGTTCATCACATGTTGTGTTGCTCAAGAAAGCTCTAGTGATATTTGATATCTAGATAATGAATCTAGTAACCTTATGATAAGAAATGGAGATTTGTTTACAAGTTTAAATAGCTTGATGAAATCAAAACTTAAACTAGGTAATGATGACAAAGTTTCAATAATAGGTAAAGGTGTGATTAATATTGTCATAAAACATGTTGAAAGAAAGCATATTCAAATGTCCATTTTTTGTGAGGATTGAAGTATAATCTCATAATTGTTAGATAACTTCTACAAAAGCTTTATAGAATATCTTTTAAAAATAAAGTGTGCACTAAACTAGATAGAATTCCCAATGACAGTTGATTAGAAAGGTTGAGATGGAAAAATATTGAATGTTTCCATTCTAAATCAAGACTTAAGAGATAGTCCAAAGAGAGTTTGAAGCAAATTTCAAGGCAATTCATGTAGATCGGATATGACTATGAGATCTAAATTATGAACACCTTCATTCTGGAGGACTGAGTTTATTGTAGAAGAAATGGATAGTGAGAGGATTACCACCAATTAAGGAGCCAATCAATTCATGTGAGATTTGTATTTTGGTAAAATAGCATAGGGAGAGTTTTTGATAGGAATGTCTTACAAAGAAAGAGTGTGTGGTTACTGATACAACTAATGATCTAGAGCAGTATGGTCATGCACTTCCACTTAAAAGACAAAGTTATCCTACATTAAATAACCATCAATTGTAATAGGATACATTAAATTATCAACTAGAGACATGCACTTAAGATAAGGCTTGTATTGTATATATAGTAGGAGGTTTCAAGGGTCCTAATATGCTTTCGTGAATTAAGAAAATCATTGAAGTAAAGACAAGAATTACATAACTAACAAACAACTAAAAGGTTAAATAGTACTACTAACATTCATCTTATAAATCATAGCTATTGGTGAAAGACAAATTTGGTTGGAAGCCTTATACTAAATACTAATCAATAGTTGCTACATGAATATTTAACTATCTTTAAAATTTATGTGAAGACATCCTCTCTTAAAATTTGCAAAGATACCCAATGATTTAATCTAATCCTAAAATATTAAAAAAAGACCTATATATTTACTTATGCAAAATTTCCTTTAGGGGTTTCACATAAGTAAATAAATGTAAGATCCACCCCTTAGCCACCAATTTTTTTTCTTATTTTTTCCCAATACAATTAACATCGGCTAACAACTTCATCGACCAAGCTACCTCCATCTCAATCAAAGTTGTTGGTATCTAAACTCCTTCAATCCTCATGGTGGTGACAACTCAACGATTCAATATATTATATACTTATGCCTAGAGTATTAGCCTTCTATGATTAGGGTCGTCCCTAGACCAAACCTAAGCCTCGAGGGTTCATGTCTAATGACCAAGCCTACTTATCCTCTCATGGAAAGTCAGAAGCTCTCAGTTCACATCCAGGAGACTCCTCTCTCCTTTTGATGAGATCATGATCTCTCTCTAATCCTAACAATTAATTAAGCGAACCTACTAACTTAGCCTCATTGCAAGAAGAGATACACATTGCCATCCAGTGTTGGTTCCATATTCAAGAGCATATGTACATTAGTGTTTGATGTAGACATATACACAAGAGCCTTAACACAACTCCTAAACTCAAAGACTGTCTCATTCATATATACATGAGGATATATCTCGTACACATTATCAGTACCCAAGATGGCCCTAGTTATAGCATACATCACATACATAGTGAGTGGCTTATACATACATCACATAACAATAGTGATTGACTCATACAAGCATTACAATGTAGGCAGTGTCTATCTCATTTATATATACCACAAGTTAATAGAGATTGACTCATTTAAAAGCATCACAGATAAGTGACTGGTTCTTATACATGTATCACGAGCTAATACTGATCAACTCCTAAACAAGCATCACAGGTCATTGTGACTGGCTCATATAAGTCATCGCAAGAACAACATGACTAACTCATCCTCAATGGCCAACTATCTCTTGTCCATAGTGCATGTCAGATAGAAAAGGAATGTCGGTGCACTGCGCACTACATCGTGGGTCCCATTCTTTCCTTTGGTCATTTGCACCAACGAATTTGGGGTAGAGGATTCAATGCATCCCATACTATACTATGGGTCCATCCTCATCCTAACAGGGTCAAGTATTCTACCATCAACCGAGAAGAGGATTCAATGCATTCCATACTACACCGCAGGTCCATCCTCAGTCCCAAGGATTTCCACAAGCAGTGAACCAACCTAACCCGTTGGATTCCAGCTTCAATCGCCTATAGACCACTAACGACAAGTCTACCCAACTAGGAAGAAGTAGCTTCCGACATATACCTCATAGTAACCTTAGAGATATTGTCAGTTATCTTCTTCACAATCCCGGGTAACACCTGGCATCGGTCACCCCCATGCTACGTGATTGCCATTATACCCTCCTGATACAACAGTTAGCTCTGGTTACCGCTACCCGCATGGTAAGGTAACTACCTGTGCAACTGTTACCATATCAAATCCCGGATAGCCCTTAGCAATCCTTCACCTTTGTGAACTCAGTGAGTCCTAGCTAATCCAACATTACAACAGTAGCTCTAGCCTCCACTATTGGCACGGTCCAATGACTTGACTTGCTATTTGTTACCGTATCATGTCCAGGGTAGTCTAGGCAACATCACCTCCGTGAACCAGGTGATTGCTGACTAATCCCTTACAGTATCCCAGACATCGATCATTGGCATGGTCCAATGACTGACTATCTCTGCATAAATATTATGGTGGTTCACTCTTGTGGGGGGTCATACACATCAAGATTCACAATACTAGACAAATAAATAAGTACAACACAATCAAGTAATTGAGGAGCCTGTAACTATAGGGTTTACCTTCACAAAACATGATACAATTATAAAGAACCAACACCAGATGGCCTCATCTCATGCTATACCCTTAAGCCATTACTGATTGTATGGTAGTAAACCCATGTTCACTTCCTCGAACTTGCTATTCGATGGCACATTGCATAATATTACGCTTATTCGATTTTCTTAAATCTTTCATAATCTTTTAATACCCAATCGATCTCATCTAAAGCCTACTAGGGAGGTAAGGCGAAAACATTAGGAACAACTCCGATCCTTAGAGTTATTCCCCCCTAGACCCTACCCCTACGGACTTGAGGTCACAGGGGCATCCTTCACCCAAGGACCGCCTACGTTCCCGCTTCCAAATGGGTCAAAGTCACATGTAATTCTCCTTCAAGGGTCTCTTAGAAGATACCTACACACATGTTCCCAAGGTTTCATCATAGCTAGGCCTACTACTCAACACAAGTTACCTTAGTTCACACCAACTCGCAGGAAAGTAGTTCCATTTGGAATACATATAATACGTTCTATACTAAGGTTCTTACACTGTAGGGCCAATAAAAATTCCTACCCCAATAGACCAAATACCATTCTAAAATTATATAATGTCTTATTATTTCATTTAGAATGGACGATTAAATAACATTAAATGAGCTTCCTACACGTATTGTCACTACAATAGACTTTTCAAATACTTAGTTGATAAATATGGTTATGTTTAATACTTTTCCAACTCAATTAGTTTATTAGTCACATATAACCCACACAATATCTAATCTTATCAAATAATGGTAGTCAAATTTCGTAGCTACCTATTATGATTCCTTTCACTAATTATCAACTATGATTAGTGCTTAACAATGTGTAGAGGAAGCCAACCCTATTCCCAAGTTAAGTTAATCTATATAAATACTCTCCCACGATTTTTTTTCATACGTGAGTGGGATATATACCCCGAGGTTCTGCAATCCTTGACATACTATTACCCTTGAGGAACCAAGGATGCTCAAATAACGAATGAAGACCATGTAAAGAAAACAATAACAACACATATATGATGTTACTATAATGTATTGGTTCAATTTGAGAATGGGCATTACTCTGATTATCTCCGACTTCTTTATATTTTGTGGTCACAGTTGTGACATCTTATAATTAAATACGTAGTGAAGTTGAATCATCACCCATCTTCAATGACACAAACTAGACAATGGGCACTTATAAGAACAACTTGTCCAAATCAAATCCCTACACATAAACTAGGCATAATAGCATAGTTAATATAAAATAAATCTAATTTAATTATATTACCCATCCTTACTTCACATGATAATTCATATATCCAAGATCACATCTTTAAAAGGTTGATAGACCTTTCCATCTCATAAAGCCTTTACCATGGTATTAAGAGATTATCAAAGCACAAAGTTTTAGCATTAGAGATATATTTAGTAAGGTGTGGTTATAGTGCCACTATATTGTAAGTCACCCTCAAAGTATTACATAACCAAGAGCCAATACTCCTACTAATTATATATTATGCTCGATTCATTATATAAGGTTATCTTATACCTAAGAATTCATCTATAACTATTTGTCATCTTGTTTCCCTTAAAATTCAATATAAAGTTGTTCAAATTATTAGTCTTTGGTTACAATAAGTTCTTAGTATATTTTCCTTATAATATCCTAAAGGTTCATCCCCATGACACTGAGGTTAGGTTGATTGTTTAACAAAAATTCTCATAGTTTGCACGAACCATACATAATCATCGATCCAAGACACCATGTCATATAGTGTATACATTAACATGAAGTTTCCTTATTGAATTAATAATTACCACATCCCGAAAGTTATATTGTAATGCAAAGCCATGTAAGGTTTTATTGGCTAGTGCACAAGAATAAACAACATCTCATAGGCGTCATATTATATGATTGAGCTCCTTTACTACTCTAATCAAGCATGTCACTAATACATTGGATGCTATCATTTACAACCAACATGACACCATTCTATCACATCCCATTCCTAAGGATTTATGATGAAGGTGAGGTCATCAAGTTTGTATCGATGTTATAATCATGATATGGTGTACACTTCTATAATATCTACATGATCGATTACCAAAATCCAAGAGTATGAAAATCAAACTTGATTAAAGTTCTGCAATGATGCATACCCATTTGTCACTTCTTCATTTATACATTAGTAACAAGGAACCCGTAATAGACATAATGGATATCCTTGGATTACAACAATATTGTGCTACATGAATAATATTTTATTCATCTCTCCAATAAATCTTTAAATTGACATTGACATTTAAGTTTCACTAATTTATAGTCTATAGCCTTACTTAAGAACCATCATAACTAATCTTTGTTGTTTTGTCCAAATAGAAGGGTTAAAATTATTGTTCTCATATTCAGTTTAATATTTGCTAGCTTAATAATGTTATTCATTCATACATTATCATAGGTGCATGCCTTTAATAAATTCATCACAATATAGAGGAAGAGCACCAGTAGCTGTCATATCTAACTTCGCGCACCCACGGATCCTAAATGGTACATTGGATTTTGATTTTTTTTTTAGTTGTCTTCATATGCGACTTAACTGCTTATAGCTATTGATCTGGCTTTTGGGTAGTAACGATGCACGTTGTGGAATCAATTATGCGCACAAAGGTCAAAAAGTACACATTTCAAAGTGTCGCTTGATACCTAACTAAAGATGTTCCAGTAACCGTCAACTCAAAATCGCTAGTACTTGTTGACAAATGTCCCAATAGTGGTGCACAAATGGGCCAATTATGAACAAAAAATTATAAAAAATGATTGGCTATTGGTACAAAACAAATTTATTAATGGTGTTTTCACTATGACGCCTATTGCGGAATCAACATGACAATAAAGTGACGATTATTGGAACTATGTTATCTATTAATGCTCTTCCCTGTTCCAAGGATAAATCTCCTTTTCAACAACCAACACACAAATGGCTTTTTGGACAACATATATGTGAATGGACAATCAATTATTGTTTATAACAAAACACTGTGGTTTGACATCTAACGTAGCGGCTCCTAGCTCTCACTTGGGAGTATGCTGGTAGCTACTGCGGAGCCTGGCTTCTCACCCACTGATTGCGTTTTCTTGAAAGTTTGCAAAGCCTTTTCAACAACTCCAACCGTGCATATTCTACAATCATCGCAGTCCATGAAACCCCCTTTCTTTTAGGCATTTTGTCAAACAATTTGCATGCTTTGTCTATGATTCCTTATTTGGAACACATCTACAACAGAATTTGCAGCTTACACCATTTGGCCAAACTCCCTTCTTTTAATCTTTTATGGACGTCCATGCCATCTTCTAGAGCTCCCAATTCAGCACTAGCCATTTCTTCTATATAGTGCCCAATTCCTTCTCCATGAGACGATATTCGTGGTTGGTTCCACGCAGCACGCTTATTACAAGGTCGACACACAGTCACTATACTACAAGACCGAGTCAACACCACAGGCACATCAACCCACTATTCACTAACACACAAGTAAGACCACAGTCGACATGAGCTCTAGCTCATTTTAACGTTGCCCTCACTTTCTCTTCATCCTCTGCAATTTTTGCTCCATGTTATTACTTCCTCTCCACCACGAACATGCCCTTCTTTTGACCTTCTACCCCCAATTTCTTCTTCCTTCCCAACCAATTCAGAAATGAAGAATGCGATTTTGGGGGCTCGTGAGATATTTTGTACCCCAAGTTCACCTGCAGATTGTCGATTCAGATTTCCAAAAGGCATAGATGCCATGCCCTGCCAACTACGTGGCCATTCCTACCATACTGTCATTGAATGACCTGACGGATGGTCACATTTCTTCTGCATGCCTTCCTTAATTTTTGGTCTACCGTTCATGTGAATGATCGAGGAAATGATAGGGGCACCATTCCTCATTAATGGTGTAGTGATTATCATTCTTAAACTTGTATGGAGGCTCATACCTCTCGTCAATTCGGACACGTCTATTCTGGTTCCAAAACAGTAGTGCGGATTGACTAACACGTGTTAGTCGAGCGTTTCACACCGTTGATTTTGCAATAAATGGTTGCGATTGACTAACACGTCGCTATCATACTGTACGAAAAGTCTGTTTTGAAGCCAGAATAGCTTCGGCCTGTCAACTCATCCATCCTGTACTTTTGAATGTCTTTTAATTATTTAAATTATTTATTTTATTTTCTATTCATCCCCAGTGCAAGCGATGTACGCAGGGACGTGACAATAAAATCTTGAAATAATCTAGATTTATCTTTTTTCATCTTAGAGGTTGGAGAAAAGACTATTATTGCTTTATCTTACCATGGGTTTTCGATTATACAACCAAACAATACTATCCATTAATTAAAGGAAAGATCAACAAATTTATATTACCAAAAATATTGCATTTAAACAACATCAATGATATCAATGACAATAATGAATGAAGTATGAGATTGAAAAGTAACAATAATCCAAAAGTATACAAATCTATTCTAAAAGAATATAAGATAGATGTTAGGCCTACACAAAGTTATACATGAATATTCTTAAGTGCTAATTTGACAAACTCTCACATCTATGACATAACCTTAATAAAAAAGTGTATTATAATTTTAGCACAAATGCTCATTATATTTTATATGCTCAAAGAGCTTACCATAGTATCTCTACGAGAATTATCTTAAAGATAATAATAATAAAATAATGCTTAAAAAATGTTGTAAGTAAACCCTGATCTTTATTCTTTGTAAAAGAGAAAGTAAAACACTTTAATAGCCTAAAATAGGTTTTCCTCAACTTAAATTTGATTTCATTTAAAAAATGTTACCTATGTAAATGAATATTTATGATTTTATTCATTTTGCTTTAACACACTTTAACTTGCTATTGAATTCAAAGAAATGACTGTTTTGGCATAAAAATACTCATTTGGAATAATATTAAGGTGGAAGTGTTACTCAAAAAGCACAATTTATCAGTACTTGCCATTAGGCTAGTACTATTGCAATTGGTTGCACTAACTTTTGTTAACTCCTTATTATTCAATTGTTTTTCCACCAATTAAAATCATGAATTTTTTCTTTTTCAATTTTTTTTCAATTTTTTAAAAGATAGATGCATGATTTTTAATTTTCTAAATTATTTTTCTCTAATCTAATTGGCTAAAAATTTACATCTTATTAGCGGATTTCACGGATTCGCTATCTAGATGATTTTTTTTAGGCCAAGTTTTAGGTACATAATCTTTAATACATTTAAATTTTTATGTTTAAGAAGGATAAATTCTGTACAATTTGCAGCAAAGAGGCAAAACCTCTTCTTTCTTCAATATAATTAATAATACATATGTTACTAAAATATAGTTTGTAGTGTTTAAAAGTGTTGGTGTAAAAAAAAATTCATCATGGATATTATTACACCTTACTTAAGTTTACTTAGGTACATGCATATCATAGTAGTTTGGGTATGAGACACTTGGGTGTTTGTGCCACATCCCAATCAGAGGCGTCTTTTTCTGCAGTATTCTACAGGCTTCTTGGTGGCATCATTTTCATGTTTCCAGATTTGCACTATCATGTTGTATGCTCTTGCATGAGCAATGTTGTACTCGCACTATCATAAAGTGCCACACCTCTTTGTATCTTGTCATTGTTGACATATTTGATGTAATCCTCTTGTACACGTAGATTAGGAATACCTTGTGAGACTTGGTGCATGGCTCCAGTTGAAACTTAGATTGTACACATTTGTGCATGGCTCCCATGAGACTTGGATTGTACCAGTATTTCTATCATTTACGAGTATCCAGATGATGCTCAAAGAACGTTGTCTCCATGTTTGATCTTCATTTTGTTGCAGCGAGTGATTCATCGTCATCAACTTGGTACCTGATTTTGTCACACTTTGACATTATTGGTACAACATTGGCTCTCTTTCTTCCTTATGGGGAGGTATTTTGGTCAACATCTTGGACCATCCTTACAGGAGATTCGACATTGAGGGGGGGCTTCATGGTCTCTCTTCTCTCTTATGGGGGGGACTTTTTCCTCACATGAGGTTTTGTTCTTCTCATTCATCATTGAGAGCATTGTGTGCTTTCATCATCTCTCTTTTGGAGGGGAGTTTTTTCCCATTGGGTTTTTCTCTCTTTCCTCGCTTTATGGGAGATTGCATTTGCATTTGTACATGGGTACCTAACATGGCCTAGTAGCCGAGACCCATCTTGCATTGCTTAGTTGCATTGTAGACTTTAGTGCATTCCCCTAAGTTGCACTTAAGGGGGGGTGTTGGTGTAAATAATTATTCATCATGGATATTATTACACCTTACTTAAGTTTACTTAGGTACATGCATATCATAGTAGTTTGGGTATGAGACACTTGGGTGTTTGTTCCACATTGGGATAGTGTGTGTAGGAGAATTTCCACCTTTTATGGTGTTGATCTTGTTACTATTTTATCATATCCACTTATTGTAGAGTGATAATTCCACCTTCGGTGGGTGATCCACCTTATGTGGAATATTTTATTGTTTCTCCTACCTACCACACCTATTTCCTACCTACCCTCGTTTCTTATTGAGCCACATGTCATGTTTGTGTGCTGACATATCCATATAGCCTTGCCTATATAAGCAGACTCATCTACATTGTTTGTACGAGCAATCATTGAACATCTTGTAATGATCCAATTGATCAGTATTTTCATCTTAATAGAATACAGTTTATTCCTATCATCTATTTTGTTCTTTCTTATTTGTGCTTTCCATTGCCTCTTGATCTTGGCAAAATCTCACAAAAAGAAAATCACAACCAACACACTAAATATATATACTTTCTATATTTTCATTCTAATAGTATAATTTGTTTTTCCTTAGTAACACTATATTAATTCTTACTACTATATTAAATCTTATCATTTCATTAAGATTTATTCACTTGTAAAATCCTTTGTCCCGTTGAAGATATAATATTACATCTATTCTAACAAGATTATCAATTCTACCATAGTATGAATATCAATACATTATTAATTTAGCTAACCCTAATAGCATGACTTATATTATTTGCCCAAGTCAATAATATTAAAGTTATTGTTATCTTTTCAAATTTATTTTACATATTCAATAAACAAATATTTAACAAATTATTTAGAATCTATATCTACATTTATAAAAGTTTTCAATTATATAAATAAATAAACATATATATAATATAAAAATATAAATTAACAATATTATTTTAGTTATTCTCATACAATTTAATAATCTAAAAGTTTGATAAAAAAATAATGTAATTAATAATATAATACTAATATTTATAATAATAAATAAATAAATAACAACATAATAATATTGTAGACACATAAATTTGTCTATTAATTAAATAAACATTTAATATTTATTTTAATGTACTAATATTCCTCTATTAATTAAATTCACATTTAATTAATTCATTCAACCCCCATTCTGCTATTTTAATTAAATAAATTACATAAATTTATTTAAATTAAAAATCTCTATCTATAACCCAGTTATTAAATAAATCTAATTTATTTAATTTCCCTCAGTCCTCTCATTTAAATAAATTTAACATTTATTTAAAACACAAATCAAATTCCCCTTTTTAAATAAATCAATTTTTATTTAAAATCCCACCCCACTTGCATTTTCCTACAAATGCAAGTTGTGATGGTATGATGAAAGAATAAGTATCTGGTAGATTACTGAGGGGGTGGAGGGGGGGGGGGGAGAGGAGGGGGTGAATCAGTAATCTAAAAAACTGATACAAACTTCCCAATCTCAAACTCAATCACACAAAGTAAACTTATCAATAAAATACCACTGTCAAGATCAATACTCATAAGAATACTCAACATCAACCGGTTAACTGTTATAGCAACTTGATAATAAACAACATTCAACTTGTAAACATCCAAATGCTTAATCGTATATCAACACACTCCATCTCTCAATGCTTCCAGTTACCATGCCTTATCAGAATAGTTAAGTAGTTAATCAAATCAACAAATAAGATCATAACCACAAAAACATTCACCACATGACACAAATGTTTATACGTGGAAAACCCAAATAGGTAAAAACCACAGTGAGATGAGACTCACAAGATAGCTATCTGAACTCTGATGAAGTCCGCTCTGTTAAGAGCCAAGTCTGTTAAAGCTTTTACAATAAGTCCTATTAAGAACTGATCTTGTTAGGAATCACCCGGTTAAGGGATTTACAAATGCCTTGATAAAAAACAAATACCCTGTTAGGAGTAACCTCGGTAGAGGATTTGAGAATCCAAGCTAATGGACAACCTTGTTAGAGGATTTAAGAAGTAACCAAGCTTGTTAGAGCTTACCCGGTTAGGGAATTTCAATTCTACTGTAATTGTTAGAAGACAACAGGTTTTTCTTGATCTGTCTGAATAGCACTACATTTGCTTGATCAAATCCTTTTAAGCTTCAATCTGCCTTTACTCAAACTGCAGATCCATTCTCCGGTTAGGCAACCACACACTCAATTGATTTCTGCCAACTCTTGCCAACACCTTTTACAAAACAACTTCATTGACCTTAAATACAAATCAATTAGGTTGGTAACACAACAAAAACCTAATTCTCTCATAAAGATTACAAACAAATCGGTTCAAGTGTGACCGTTGGATTTACATAGCAATCTATACACATTCTTCAAGAAAATTCCAACCACTTCATCGGACTTGTAACTCATCACGCGCTTTGCATTAGATGCAATCCACTTTGCTCATTCCCTAGACAATCAAACAAACGTGCCAAAACAATCTGAACTTATCTTCATACAATGACCACACGTGTCACTATCATTGTCGCTCAACAGATAATAAACCAACATAACCATTTCAGCAAACTTAATCGGTTAGGGTTTAACAAAAAACAACTGGTAGGGTTTACCAGTTACATTGCATAGAAAGGGTTTAACCTTATACATCGGTTACCGGTTCAACTCACATACTTATATACCGGTTTACAACATCTTCCATAAAGCTCTTCCTACCAATTACAAGAAAATATCAATAATAACAACAATATCAGCAATATCATAAATACCATTACCGGTTCAATTGACATCAATGACAACATAACATATCATTAATGCAATCTTCATGCAAATGTCAACAAGTTGCACACATAAACAGATTTTATTTCTAAATAAAATCCTATTTTCTCTCACCCACCAAATCCACTTGCATATCTAACCCTTCTTCTAGACTCTTCTAACCCCTTCTAATTGGCCTAATCCCCCTCTCTAATCATTTGCACATCCCTTAAGAAAGGTCACTTCTCAAAACAACTCAAAAGTCTTCAATAACCATTAAAGGCTTTGTGTCTCCAACAAGCTAACCTCTAAAGTCTTCTAAAACCACTAAAGGCTCTTACATAACCATAAATGGTTAACTCAAACTCAACCACCCTTTAACTCATGGGTCTCTTCAAGCATTCATTGCTCTGACCATGGTTATCCCTTTTACTCTTGCACAAGAGTTTATCCCTTGGATAATAGATTTATCCAATAACCCAACCCACATGAGGTTACCCTCATGTCTCCTTAGGCATTAAATGCTCCTTTCCTTTCCTCTCAAGCCATCTCATGTTGACACTTGTCATCATGGGATTAGGTTGAAAGCCATCACATGGATCCTAAACCCATCAATCTTGACCCTTCACAAGCTCACTCAATCTTAGCCATTCAATCAACATTTTTCCCTATAAAAGGACCTCATTCCTCAAGCAGAAAAAATGCATTAGAGAGCATTAGAGCATTGTTATGATAGTGAAATTTACATAGACATTAGGAGCTTTCTCATAACAATCCGTTTACACTTGCATAACATTTGTTTATCATCTACAACCATCTTGAATCTCCATATGGCATCCATGGATAGTGCTAAAAGCTGAGAGCTACACTCATTTGGGACTTGGAGAGGGGAGAAACAAGGAAGAAGCGTCAAAAGGCATCATGGAAGCATCTTAGGGAGATTTCTCTTCCTTCTCCTATTTTATCTTGCTTTACTTACATGCTTTTTAATCTTTCTTGATATGTTTGGAATGGTTTAGTTCTTTGTCTTGGTTTTATGGTTGGAAACTAACATTTGAACTTTGTTTTTGCCTTGTCCCCATTTCCTGAACATCAAATATCATACTAATATTTATTAATTCTATTACAATATTAAATCAGCAAGTGCTAACCACTACGTGACACTTGTTATCATTTGCTTTCAATCAAACTTGGTAGTATTCTCCTTTGATGACATCCTTACAAAACTCACTTAGTATTGATGAAGTGGTTTAGTATTTGTAAAAGAATGTCTCCTTATGTTCTTTATTTAACTTAAATGGTTGTTGTTGTTTAGGTTTTCCATCTTGAGTATATATTACATTGATATGGTCACCATAAAAGTGCATCCAAACAAAACCATTTAACCCTTTTTTTCGTTAGGTAGCATAAATTTATAAGACATTTGCCACTTTCCTTGTGTTTTGGACATGCAATTAAGTTGGGAAAACCATGTTAAAAGCACAACTATTTAAGTTAATTTACCATATTCTTTCTCAAGTGATTTTGTAAGGTCACTATTCTACAATGTGAATTCCAGTTAACTAAACTAAGCTTTCTTATTGTCACTCATTACCCATCTTATTGCTACTTGGGTTGCATTTTTTTCATGATTTTTCTACTTAAAACTGGTAATTTCCACTTATATTCTTTCATATAAGAGTTGACATGATTTAATAACAATTTTCCACTTCCAATGCATAGTTTCCCAATGGCATCACCACCTAAAAAGTGAAACTATCTTAATAGCAATCAAAATTTGGTTGCACCACATTAAAATAGCACTGATCTTATTGTCACATTTTCCCTTACTTTTACCACCCTTAACATCGTTTCATTATGATTTTTCTATTTAGAAATTGTGCTACTCTTGTCTTTGGTGTGATTTGTGACCAATCTTTCCACTTTGAGACGTGGTTGAGGCTCTTAGACTTGATTCCTTTTGTTGGGAAATATTCATAACACAATCATTGGTTGAAGGTTCTTTCTCTAACATTTATCAATATTGCATGTTGATTTATGTCTTTGTCATTGTATATTCTTTCCTCTGTGCTAACAACTTAAGTGCTTGATCATCTTGTTTTGTCATCTTTCTTATGTTGAGAAATATGCAAGAATTATTATTAGAAAAAATAGACCAAGTCCTAAAAATATTTAAGCTTTGAAAAAGAAAAAGAAATCTTAGCTATTTTTGAAAATGTGACAAGAATGCTATGATTACTTACTAAAATTTTGACCATAGCCAAAGTTCCATAAGAGTGTCAGGTAGGGTACTAACACACGTGAGACACAAGGTTTAACATGAGAAACCCTTTCAAGAAAAAGGCCACAAACAAAAGAGAGCTAACAATTGTACGTTTTTTTGACAAAATTAAAATACAATAATTCTCTTTATTCAACCTTCTTCAATTTATAGACTTCTAGTGTACAATATCTACATGCTCACAACTTCATCACATCATTATACACATAATCAATATATTCCATCTATACTAAAAATTAGATGTATATTTGAGTCATTATTTCTAGAATCCCAATCAATTTAACACTTTAATCAACTTGGTATGTCAATTGTCAAACAACCATACAATGACATCAACTTGACACATGTCATTCCCATGAGACTTCTCCAAACAAACAAACTACTCATTAGTCTAGATACTTGTGAATTGCCTAATTCACTAGCCATTGACCAACACACCTAAATAGTGAGCCATGTTTTCTTGTAGTAACACCAAGGCAAACCCATGGCTAGTGGTAGTAAATACAATTCTTATAGTTGCATTAATCTAGAACACTTTGAATGGAAAAAAAATATATTCCAAATCTTAAAAAAGGTGGAAATCATTATAAAAGGACTACAAGCTTCAATAATCAAAGTGGAGATCAATATAACAACGAACCATTTGATCACATCTAAATGAAAAAGAAAAAAGAAAAAAGATCAAGATTCTTTTTTTCTTGGATTCATTCAAAGGCTCACTCATGTTCATCACCAAAAGAAACCTTAAATCTTGCATACCAATGGAAGTTCTTGATATAGTTTTTTCATAGTGTGGTTGGCACATTTTTCCCAAAAATCCAAAAGACTTTTTCTTTTAATTTAGACATGCAAAATCTCCATGTAGATATTTATAGCTTAGTACAACAAAAAGGTTTGAAAAATATCTTTTAAAATTAGAAAAAATACAAACTTTACCTCAAATTGGGCAAACTATTGATATGCAATTCATTACTAATGATATAGTTTTCCTTAGAAGGGATAAGTGTCATTAAATTTTATATATGTATGCATCATTAATGAGGTATAAATAAATAAAGCATGATTATGTAGTGATTTTAACCAGATTCTTTGTATCTATTTTAGGTTCTATATTTTAAACATGCTTTGATCATATTATTATTGTAGCTTTTGAATTACTTTATTATTATTGTAATTAATGTGTTTGTTGGTTTATCTTCATGTTTTTTCACTAATATTTTGGTTAGGCAAAATTTAATTGATTCTTGAAATGATATATTAGAGATACAATTGATTGAGCATTATATCTTTTGTGATTGTGCTTCAACCAAATTGAACATTACATGTGAAGTAGACATAAAAGTAGAAACCATCTACATCTTATTATCACAATATTTATTGCATTTAATAGTTATAATATTATAATTATGCATCTATATTATGGACTAATCTTGTAGTTGTATATGACTAAACATTTTTAGATTACTATTAAATTTCTTTTGTATCCATGATTTTTGTATTGTACATTATGTTGTTTACTTTTGTTGTGATTGACTGATCATTATGCATATTAAAGATTACAATTTTATTTCTACAAGATATGTTATAAGAGTGAATATCAATGTGAATTATTATTTATAATTTAATTATTTATGAGATGTAATCTAATTAATTAATTTAAATAATATTTAATTAGACAAAAAATTATAATCATAAATAGGTATTGTAGTCACATAAATTTGTCCACTTAATTAAATGAATATTTAATATTAATTTGATTATTTAACCATCAATTAATAATTAATTAAATTAATATATTTAATTAATTCATCTTAACCCTCTTCTCCTATTAATTAAATAAATTATTCAATTTATTTGATTTAATTCACTTAACAAATTCAGACCATTAATTAAATAAATAAATCATATTTATTTAATTAAATATTCTCTCACATTTAAATAAATTAATATTTATTTAAATCCCCCAAAATCCCACCTCTCACATTTAAATAAATTAACATTTATTTAAATCACCTTTATCCTCCACCCACTTGCATTTTCCTACAAATGCAAGTTGCACAATTATTTTAAATAAATAACTTATTTAAATCACATTTATCCTCCACCCACTTGTATTTTCCTACAAATGCAAGTTGCACAATTATTTTAAATAAATAATTTATTTAAAATCACCTTTATCCTCACCCACTTGCATTTTCCTACAAAAGCAAGTTGCACAACTATTTTAAATATTTATTTAAAATCCTATTTATCCTCACCCACTTGAAACCTTTAATGGTTTCCCTTAAAGTATTCAAACTTGATGGCTTTAAAGTCTTCAAACTTGATGGCTTCCTTCTATAGTCTTCTTAAGACTTTAATGGTTTTCCTTAAAGTCTTCAAGCCTTTAATGGTTTCCCTCAAAGTCTTCAAGCATTTTAATGCTTTATCTTCATTTTTCTCATTTAAATAAATTAATATTTATTTGAATATTTATCCAAATGTAAATTACACCATTTAATTGAAATAAATGATTTTATTTTAATTGAAAATACCAAAATTTCTCCCACTTGCATTTTCTTACAAAATCCACTTGCATGCCTAAACCCCTTCTAGAATTTTCTAATCACTTCTAAATAACCTAACCCCTTCTCTAAACTTTGTCACATTCCTAAGCAAAAGGGAAGTCACTTCTCAAACCCTCAAAGTCTTTGATAACCATTAAAGACTTTCAACCTTCAACCACTAAATGGCTCAAAGTCTTTGATAACCATTGAAGGCTTTCAACCTTCAACCACTTAATCCCCAAAGTCTCCAATAACCATTAATGGTTACCTCAAACCCTCCCACATGGTAAAAACATTTGTTTTGACTCAACCTCTACCCAACCCAAAGGTCTCATCAGGTCATTAATGCTTTGACCATGATTATCTCTTAAACATTTGCACAAAGGTTTATCCTTGGATTAACTCTTAATCCAGTGGGTAATCTTAATTTGGACTTGACCCTTAGCCTCTAGATAACCATGAGGTCTTCTCAGGCCTTTAATGCCTCCAACCTCTTCTCTCAACCCAATCCTATGTTGACACTTGTCACCATTTTATTGGTGCCAATTGTGCACATGGATCCCCAACTTTCAAACTTGGCCCTTGATTAAACCATTCAATCTTAACCCTTCATTTCCCCATTTCTTCTATAAATAGAACCCTTCTCCTCAAGCAAAAAAAAAAAGGAGGAAGCATTAGAGTATTGTTGTTATATTGGCATTAGCATAGAGCTTTCTCATAGCATCACTATCTACACTTGCATAGCATTTGCTTATCATATTCAACTATCTTGAATCTCCATATGGCATCCATGGCTAGTGCTAAAAGTTGAGAGCTACACTCATTTGGGACTTGGAGAGGAGAGGAACAAGGGAGGAACAACTATGAGCATCTTGATTAGCTATTTTATTCTATGTTTATATGCTTTCTATTTCATGCTTAATATCTCTCTTGATATGCCTGTTTAGGATAATCTTTTGTTGCTAACACTAACGTTTGTTTCTTGTGCTCTTGTGTGTGTTGCCATCAAACAGATTTTCTAATCCTTTTTGCAGAGCATCAGGGATTAATAATAAAACTTGATGTAAGTTATTTTATTTAATTGATTAGATTGAAAGCTACATTTAATATGAATAAAAAACTTATAGATTATTTGTTACTTTGATTTATAGATTAATCTAGAAGTGGATTATAAGTATATAATTAAATTTACACGAATCAACGACTCTTTTTTTTTTTGATTGGTAATGTTGTGATTAATTTTTATTTATTAAGAACACTTTTAACTGGAGCTATGAACCAGTGAGGGTCACAATGGGGGACCCCCTCCCCGAGGGATTACATGATGAGATATTAACACCTCCTCGATGATATGAATGCCACACTTACATATATTTTTGTTATATCTATCTCTCCGTATCACTCCAAACGCCTTATCTCTCCAAACATCTCCTTATCACTCCATTACAGTTCTACTTATCTCTCCAACACGGGCTTTGTCGCTCCTTAAACTGGCAAGGGGGCACCATGATCAACTAGTAGGTGGGCATCATGATCTTGGCAGGGCACATCGAACACGACACGAAGAGACATCAACACCTCAAGTCACAGGAGCAGCGTGGATACAGGAGCAAAGTGGACACCAATCACAGGAGGAAATTAGGTCAGCCATCAAATACCGATACAACACGAATACCATCGTATGAACACCACCAAGAGAAAGTGTATCCGCACAAGACAAAGGGACTCGAACATGGGACTGCCCTCTCAACAGGGCTCGTGACAACCATCACGCTACGAGGTCATCCCTTCACAAATCAACGACTTGACTAAACCTTGATTCGACTAAAAATTATGATTTAGGTTTATATACTTATGACAATACTTTGTATATACCTTTTTCCATAAGAAATTTGACAAGCCAATCAAATGTGCAAGGTAATAGGTGACCAATAGAAATAAGTTGAAGGAATGTTAAAGGCTACTTCATTGTCTCACTCCACCTATAAATTAGTGAGACTTGACATACTCAAATTTGCGACACTAATTATCTTAGCCATCAGTGGTTAATAACTCTTTCCTAACCTTATGTTATTTTCTCCAATGTAATTTTTTATAATTATTTAATATACTTCAGTGGGAAAAATGTTCTAATATTTATTATGATTATTTTTTCTTTTATTTGAAAATTTAAATTTGAGCTTCATAGCATTTTTAAGATATTATGATATTTCATTTCTTTATTTTTATGTAATTGCATGCTATGAAGGTGGTACATAGAGGTAGGTTGTTTTGGGAGATGTATTTTTAGTGTGATAGTGTGTTTATGTACTTTTTGGTGCTTTGGGAAGTTAATGAATCGAGTATGTTTGGAGGGTTTGAGTGCAAGTATTCCAAGTCAATTTAGGTCTTATAAATAATAAGAGGAGATGGAGTGCACTCTAGGAGAGAGGACCCGAGAGTTGTGCACCTTAACTTCGTGCTTCTCAAAATTTTGTGTGGAAATTTCAAATTACTCCCAATTTTTTACAATAGATTACTTGGCAAGTCCCCTGCTTATAACTAAGGTTTCAAGGCCACATCAACATGCTTTTTGCCAAGGTGTCTAAAACAGCCCCCAAAAAAGGTGAGACCAATAGTTGTGCAAA